>NW_006299715.1:3529228-3561702 GCF_000327345.1 Myotis davidii
TAGGGGGGTAAGAGATCAACCAAAGGACTTGTATGCATGCATATAAGCATAACCAATGGACATAAGACACTGGGGGATAGGGGAGGCTAGGGGACTGTCTAGGGCACGGGGAAAAATGGACACATATGTAATGCCCTTTGTAATACTTTAAGCAATTAAAAAGAAAAAACAAAGCTAGGATCCTGATTGCAACAACCCTCCCTACCAACCAGGACAAAATCATCAGTGCAAAATAGCTGCATAGCTGCTGAACAAGCAACTCAATGTCAGGCATGTGACCACAAAAGAAATGCTGAGGGAAGGTCCCAGAGCACAAGAGAGAGCTGGGTAGGCATGTGGGCACATGAGTTCTCGTCTTCCCTGTTCTGTTCCGGTCTCAGCAGCAGCCACCTGAGGCGTTGGTCATTTTCCCTCTAGCACCACAGACTTGGGGCCAGGGGACTTTCAGCCCTGAAGAGGAAGTGAACACCATGATGGCAAAGATACTGACAGCTCAGCAAGTTGAAAGACATGAGTGTCCCTGATTCCCACGGAGAGAAGGCCAAAATCCCTGTGGCTCTGGCATGATCTCAGGCCCGCCTGGCTCCGTTTAACCTTGTCAATGTCCCCCAAAGCTTCAGTGGAATAGGGTGAAACAGAAGCTCCATTGGAGAAGGAATTTCAGACCCTTGAGAAAAAACCTAATGTCTGTGAGACCTTTCTTGCAGAGATATCTGATGTGCCTGGTGCGTATGTGAAGGAGGCAGGACACACACAATGATCAGAGTATGAGGACATGTGAGGGCCTGGATTCTGAGGCATCTGACAACGCTGGTAAATAAAAAAGGAGAGAGTTTGCTGAGGGACCTTGGGCTGCGGAAGGAGGCTGTGATGGTGCCGTCACCATGTTTCTGTCGGCTGTCTCCTTTGCCAAGAGCAAATCAAAGAACATTCTGGTGAGAATGGTAAGCCAAGCTGGGACAGGTTTCTCCTTCAACACTTAGAGAAGGCGCCTATGGGAGAAACTGACTCTATTCCTTTATGATCCATTTGTGAGAGCAAGAGTCCTCTTTGTGGAACAGAAAAAAATATGCTCCCTCTGAACAATGGATTGAAAATGCATTTGATTTATAAATGAGAAGACTGAGGGCAGGGTACTGATTCAGAAATTCTGCAGCATGTAATAAAAGAAGAGGAAAAGACACGGCATCTCTGCCTCCTGTGATTTGAAGGCCATTGTGAAGAAAACAATGCAGTGAAAGAAAGTTCTTCATATTAGGACATAAATCATTGCATCCCATTTCTTTATCTCTCTGGATATTTTTATAGCCCGTAATAAAATATATTAAAATAAAAAATAAATAAATAAATAAATAAGGAGAAAAAAAGAATGAGAGAAAAAAAATCCTGAAAATATTCCGGATTATTGGTTGACTGAAAGTATATATTGGGCTCGGCCTATGTGGTTCAGTGGTTGAGCATCAATCTATGAACCAGGAAGTAATCACCAGTTCAATTCCTGGTAGGGGCACATGCTGGGTTGCAGGCACGATCCCCAATGTGGGGCGTACAGAAGGCAGCCGATCAATGATTCTCTCTTATCATTGATGTTTCTATCTCTCTCTTCCTCTTCCTTCCTCTCTGAAATCAATAAAAAAAATAATTAAAAATAAAATATATTTTGGAAGGCCCAGGACTTTGCAAAAAAAACACAAAAAAAACAAAACATGGAGACTTTTTTCAGTTGGTGCAAGGACATGAGGTAAGGCCCACATCCTGGTAAAGATCACATCTGAAACACACCTCAAAAACAGTTGTTATAGACTGAATCATGTCCCTCTCCCCAAAGTTTACATCTTGTTAGGGCAGCCCTAGCAAACCAATGAATATTTCAAAGGTAAGGTACAGAAGCAGACATGTGGAAGTGAAAAACAGCTTTCTATTTTATTTTATTTTATATTTTTATTTTCTTTATTTTTAAATATATATATTTTATCAATTTTTTACAGAGAGGAAAGGAGAGGGATAGAGAGTTAGAAATATCGATGAGAGAGAAGCATCAATCAACTGCCTCCTGCACACCCCCTACTGGGGATGTGCCTGCAACCAAGGTACATGCCCTTGACTGGAATCAAACCTGGGACCCTTCAGTCCCAAGGCTGACACTCTATTCAGTGAGCCAAACCAGCTAGGGCTATTTTCTTTATTGATTAAGGTATTACATATGTGTCCTTATCCTCCCTTACCCCCTTCCCCTGCTCATGCCCTCAACCCCCTGGTGTCTGGGTCCATTGGTTATGCTTATATGCATGAACTCTCTCTCTTACCCCTACCCTTCCCTTCCTTCCCTCAGAGGTTTGATGTCTGATCGATGCTTCTCTGTCTCTGGATCTGTTTTTGTTCATCAGTTTATGTTGTTCATTATATTCCACAATTGAGCGAGATCATGTGGTGTTTATTTTTCTCCAACTGGCTTATTTTGCTTAGTATAATGCTCTCCAGATCCATCCATGCTGTTGCAAATGGTAGGAGTTCCTTCCTTTTTACAGCAGCATAGTATTCCATTGTGTAGATATACCACAGTTTTCTAATCCACTCATCTGCTGATGGGCATTTAGGCTGTTTCCAAATGTTAGCTATTGTAAATTGTGCTGCTGTGAACATAGGTGTGCATATATCCTTTCTTATTGGTGTTTCTAATTTCTTGGGATGTATTCCTATAAGTGGGATCACTGGGTCAAATCGGAGTTCCATTTTTAATATTTTGAGGAAACTGCATATGTTCTTCACAGTGGCTGCACCAGTCTGCATTCCCACCAGCAGTGCAGGAGGGTTCCTTTTTCTCCACATCATTGCCAGCACTTGTTATTTGTTGATTTGTTGATGATAGCCATTCTGACAGGTGTGAGATGGTACCTCATTATCGTTTTGATTTGCATCTCTCAGATGATTAGTGACTTTGAGCATGCTTTCTTATGTCTCTTGGCCTTCCTTATGTCCCCTTTCAAAAAGCAGGAAAGCAGTTTTCTTGATTTCTTCTTCCATGAGACAATAAAACTGGCATTTGCCCAGGGTGCTGAGTAGATGTGAGTGACTGACCAGCATCACAGTGAGGAGTACCCAAACCCACTCCACAGTCCAAGCAGTGCTGATTCTGCTGCTGGTTCCTATTCCTTCAATTACTGAATCTTTCAGAAATTCCTCAGTGCAGGAGAGTGGAACTCATGAAAATGATTCCTCATGGAAGACTGCAGTTGCTGGAACTTAATAGGCTTTTGAGACACAGTGCGCAGCTTTGTACTTCACTGGAGACCTTTGTCACCAATGAGGAGGGCAAACTGGAACAAAGTACCGGCCAGCAGGGCACGAGTATCGCTGAGAAGTGGAAGCTGCTATTTAAGACCTGGAGAGGGTTCTGAATGTCCACATTAGCAACCAGTGAAGCAGGCTGTAGAATCTGAACTATGCTAATACCAATACCGTTGTTCAGTACTTACAGCCTTACCTAGTTTGTTTTTGTGTTGTCTTGGTAGGGACTATTTAACATATGTACCGAAAATAAGAAATGTCTATGTATTAAATCACTTTACCTAGCATTTTAGGAATTAGTTGTGTTTCTCTCCCCACCCTCAAAAAGGTGTGGCTTGCACTAGGTTCTCCAAAGCATATTTATTTGTTGTTATGCTGTTTGGGTCCTTTGAAAGTCCTATTGTTATGTAGCTATTAAGGATTGCTGTGCTGTGGAAATTACCCAAATTGTTCCCTGAAATTTCAATTTGAAGAAAAGACATGTTGACAAGCCAGTGTAAGTGTGTGTGTTTCCATGCTGTGCAGAAGCAGCAGGGGTTAGTTTGGCTTGAACCAGCTGCACCTGCAGGATTTTGATATAGAACTGTGACATAACTCTAAGACGGTTCTTATAAGATTTTACCATTTGGGAATAGCAAGCACATGGTTAAAAGCTCTCAGAAGAACACTTTAAACGTATCTGGATTCTGTGTGACACAGAGATGTGCACAGAATTATAAATAGAGTGAAGGTTTTGTTTCCACTGGCTGTTAAGAGAATGTAAAGGAGGGAGGGAGAGAGTCACTTCTGACCCTCATTGACTGGTACTTAAACCAGTAATGGTCCTCTGTTTGTGTGTGATGGAGACACAGGGTGCTTTGGGATTACAGAGCGGGGAGACTAATGCAGTCTAGCCTCAGGGTACCAAAAAGTGGAGACCAAACAGATAAGGGCTATTTAGCCAGAGGAGAGGCAGGAACAGGAGGGAGTGGGTTGAAAATATTTCCAGGCAAGGAGACCAGTATGTACAAAGCTTATGTTCTCAGCTACCAAGGTTGTCTTAAATGCTTGCACTTTGCTTATTTAACACATTTATATGGTCATTGATTATCTTGCTCAGGAGTTCTAGGAGAGGTCGTGACTGTTCAATGTATTACACCCAAGGACACAAGACTGAACTTGGCCCTACGGCTGTGCCCTTCTCCAAGGTAGTTGACGAACAAGCTGCTCCAGATAAGCATGGCACAGATTGGAAATCACCATCATTATTTAACTTTTAGGTTGTCAGGCTTCCCACTCAAGGCCTACCCTGTCCAAGTCGAGGTGGATGGGTCCCTGAGGCCATCACATCCAGATGCATAAGTACAGCAGCTGTATCAGGAGCCCTGCCTTCCAGACAGGGGATAATGGGGCACTGGGAGATGGAAAGAGAAACATCTAGGCAGAAAGACTGGGAATTCAAAGTTCAGTGTCTATAATTAGAGCTTTATGGAAACTTAGCCAGGCTCATTGATTTATCCGAGGCTGCTTTTGAGCTACTAGGGCACAGGTGACCAGCTGTAGCAGAGACTGTATGTCTGGCAAAGCTGGAAGTGTTTATGACCTGGCCCTGTACAGAAAGTGTCTTCTGAGTTCTGACTCAAAGTCCACAGTCAGTGGCTACACTGGGAGAATAATGGACAATCTGCTGGGTGCCTCATGATGCAGTGCAAGGAAATCATATCACATTTTCTCCCAACATCCTCAGCTCTGCAGTCCCAGCCTTGAAAAGCCTGTGAGAAGCAGTTTCTCAGGGAGAAGGAGGGGGCAATATTTCCCTCAGGTTTTTATTGAGCTCTTTTCCCTTGGGAAGTTGAGAGTCAAGGAACTGCATTTCTTTTGTACAACAAACTGTTGTACACAATGGTCAGATTACATTGCTGATTGACTTAACAAGTTAGAAGTTGTTCTGACTGTGCCCCAACATAGAGAATAAATCCAGGCGGTGGATTTAGGAGGTAATCCCAGGAAACATTTGTGAGGAAGTGGGAAGTGAGACCCATAGAGTAGCAAGCCAATCTAAGGGTATTACATGAAGACAACCACTACTTAATCCTGCAGACAGTAGAAAACATCCTTCAGAGTTGTTGCACTTGAGGTGGGAGGAGGTTGATGTATTTATCTACCCATTAGTCATGGATTGATGACTGCTCCCCTAAGGACATCTGGTCTACCCTGTAGTAGGTACTGACAGCAGCAGTAGAGATGGGATGATGATGGCAGCAATGTGACACCTTTTATCCCCAAGCCTGTGTCAGTGACATCTGAATAAATATGAACTCTGGCCTGAGATCTGTGCCAGAAATTGCCAGCACTCAGGTAGTCAATTTTGTCAGTAAATTATTACAAAACCAAAACATACACATAGACATTGCAACAAAGTATGTCGGGGGGGGGGGAGCGGTTACTGAAAATTTACAGAGTTCAGAATCTCTCTGTGTGTGTTTAAAATATGTCTTTATTGATATTTAGAGAGAGAGGAAGGGAGAGGGAGAAAGAAAAACATCGATGAGAAACATCATGAATTGGCTGTCTCCTGCATGCTCCCTACTGGGAATCAAGGTGCAACCTGGGCATGTGCCCTGACTTGGAATTGAACTAGTGACTTCTCGGTTCATGGGTTGAAGCTCAACCATGGTACCATACCAGGCAGCCACAGACTCTGGTTTTTGAAAAATGTTGCCACATTGAAAAGAAAATATCCCCAGGATTAGAACTAAAACTAAATTTAAAGATTGGTACAATGGACAGAAAATAAATATTTTTATATGAAGTTTTGGATGATCCAATTACTAACAAGGAAGACAACTTTAACATTAACTTCCCTTGAAATAGTTGGCACCTTAAAAGAATGTTTAAAGAAACATTTTGAATTATATAGAAATCATGAAGCCACTTCTGGTTTGTTGCATGACATACACAAGTTACAGATAATGTCAGAGGCAACATCAAAATGCCATGTACAACTTTACATTTAAAACCAAATTCAGATTTGACCTGCATGAATAGTTAAGTATTTTTAGAAAAATTGTTCTGGTAGTCATCAGTTCTATATATATTATAATTTATATTAGGAAATCATTTATCATATTTATTTCATTGCTGTCAATGTCTACAAAATGTATTTCATAGCTCTAGTAACAGTTACACCAGTAGAAAATCCTTCTCAAAACATAAATTATTGCCGAAACCGGTTTGGCTCAGTGGATAGAGCGTCGGCTTGCGGACTGAAAGGTCCCAGGTTCGATTCCGGTCAGGGGCATGTGCCTTGGTTGAGGGCACATCCCCTGTGGGGAGTGTGTAGGAGGCAGCTGGTCGATGTTTCTCTCTCATCGATGTTTCTAACTCTCTATCTCTCTCCTTTCTTCTCTGTAAAAACTCAATAAAAATATATTTAAAAAAATAAAAAAATAAAACTGCAAATTTAAAAAAAAACAAACATAAATTATCAAACATTATTTGCAATCTTGAGCTTGCCAAGAGTGATTGGCAAACTTCCACTATGTTGACTAAAAATGAGGTTGCCACAAGTGTGTATTTTGATGACCTAGCAAATTAATTTCTAGGAAAGTGAACAGTGAAATGTTATGATCAGTCTAGATAGCATATTGATAAAGTATTATTTATTGTATCACATAAATTATGTATTTTAGCCTTAACTGGTTTGGCTCGGTGGACAGAGCATCAGCCTGTGAACTGAAGGGTCCCAAGTTTGATTCCAGTCAAGAGCATGTATGTTAGTTGCAGCCTTTTGTCTCTGGTCAGGAGCATGTGGGAGGCAACAAATCGATGTGTCTCTCTCACATTGGTGTTTCTCTCTGTCTCTCCCTCCCTCTTCACTCTCTCTAAACATCAATCAAAAAAATATCCTCAGGTGAGGATTTTTTTAAAAAAAGTATTATATACTAGAGGTCCAATGCAAAAAATTCATGCACTCGGGAGGAGGGCCTCAGCCCAGCCTGCATCCTCTCCCAATCCAGGAGACCTCGGGGGATGTCTGAATGACGGCTTAGGTCTGCTCCCCCCAGAGTCAGACATCCTTAGCGCTGCCACTGCTGCTTTTGCCAGCCATGAGCCCAGCTTCTGCCTGAGCAGCACTCTCCCTGTGGGAACACACTGACACCAGGGGTGCAGCTCCTGCATTGAGTGTCTGCCCCGTGGTGGTCACTGTGCATCATAGCGACCCATTGTTCCACCATTCAGTTGATTTGCATATTGGCCTTTTATTATAAAGGATAGTATTAAAGAAAATATATAGAAATATATCAAACTATTATATTCTTGCAATTTGTAAGTTTTGTGTTGTTACTTATTGTCACATTTTTTAGTAATAGAATATTTTTAAAGGAAAAATCTTTATAACTTAGTAACTTTAGGTGCACTTTCGCCCCTGCTATTTGTACATTTTGCATTTGCACAAATTAGGTAGGTGGCCTTTCTGCCAGAACCATGGTTTCTTCTGGGTCCTATGGCTGAAATGTCAATGAGCTCAGAACCTTAAAGGTACTTGAGAAAGAACTCTCAACCTCCTTGTCAACCACTGAGCCAAGTGATACAAGTTATAAGAAAAATATAGCAGGGAAGGGATATAGAATACTGGGCTGGGGGCTATGGTTTAAATAGGGACACCTGGAAAGGCTTCACTATAAGGGAAGGGAAGAGGCCAGATCAGGTTGGGTCTTGCGAGCCATTTCACAGACTTTTCTCTGAATGAGATGAAAATCCATTAGAGGCCCATTGGAAAGAGCTTTCTGGCCACAGCATATAGATGTCCCCAAACTCTGGTTGAGGATATAAACCAAATATAAATCACTAAGAAGGTAATGTGCTAACCTGCTAGAGTTTCCTTCCATCAATGTGTTACCTTCCACCTCTATGTTTTTAATATGATGTCATATCCAAAATAAATCACACCGTACTCTTCTAAAATGTCAGGTTACATATGTCCAGCTTTCATCAAAGCTGTATCTGTCTCTAGGGTTCAGATAAGTCTGGGGCTTGCAGAATTCCATTTGTAGAAGAAATTGGTAGATAGCAAAAGGGTTCCAGAAAGTGGAGACAAATTTGATGGTCATTGTCATTTATGTAGTGGAGACTGGTCGTGGACATACACACACGTTCATGTGTAAAGACCTAACATCTTGGTTGGCACGTGACAGTGCCAGTTGGTGGCCTTTGTCCCAGTGTAATTATTAGCAGCATCTTTGTCTGCTAGGGGAAGCTTTAAGGAGAAGAGCACAGTGAGAAACAGAGCCATAAATAGCATTGTGGGGGCACCCAGCAATCAAAGAGTGACCCAGCCACAGCACAGCCAAAGAGTCCCAGCAAAGGTGATCACTGAAGGCAAGGATGAGACGGCAACCTTAAAAATGAAATAGCCAGTTATTTTGCCAGCAAAGTGAATTTATTCTGGAATAGCAGAAGAATTGCAAATCAGGTCATGCAAATGGTGAACCATAAGAAGTCTGGAGAACAAAGATATGGAACATTCTTTTACAGAGGAGAGGAGGAAGTTGGGTATTTTATTTTTCAATTACAGTTGACACTCAATATTATTTTGGGAGAGGCTGTCTTAAGTGAAAGTCCATTAGAAGCAAGTAGAGTTCAGAGTTGTGGTGACTTCTCACTGGCTGAGATGTAGCAGTTTCTCATTGGCTGGTTTGTTGCTGGGCAAGGAGAAAATCTTCCTCCTGCCAGGATATGTAAAGTAATCTTCTGGCCAGCCTTTGTAAAGTAAGTTGTGAGGAGAGGTGGTATGTAAGAGCTCCCCCTTCAGGGCATCCTGACTCCATTTAAATGAGATTCACCTTTATTTTCAGAGAAGAGAACAAAATCAAACAGCCTTGTAGCAGGCCTAGTTGACACACTCAAATTAGGATCATTAGAGGAGGGTTTAACAAAGTGATAATGTGTTGGAATGTACCAAGACCTGAAAAGTCAAACAGATAAGTGGTTACAGGACTCTGGAAGGGAAGAGTCTAATGGGAAGGCCACTTTGAGAGAAGCAGCGACCATCTGTCGATGAATCAATGAGCATGAGGCAACCCTGCAAGGAGGGGGACAGCTGGGGAAAAGCTATTGTCTGAATGTTTGTGCACCTCCCTGGGTTCATAAGTTGAAATCCTAACCCCCTAAGAAAGTGGTATTTGGAGTTGGGGCTTTTGGGGTTGATTAGGTCATGAGGATGGAGCCCTCATGGATGGGATTAGTGCCCTTATAAAAGAGGTCTCACAGAGCTCCCTCATCCCTGTACCATGAACACACAGCAAGAAGGTGCCGGCTATAAACTGGGAAGAGGGCCCTCACCAAAACATGACCATGCTGGTGCCCCCATCAGGGACTTCCAGCCTCCAGAACTGTGAGAATTAAATTTCTGTTATTTGCAAGCTCTCCAGTCTGTGGTATTTTGTAATAGCAGCCCCAGTGGTTAAGACAGGAAATAAATAACCAAACTGAACTCTTCTCCCTCCCTCTGGGAGAGCCTGCTGGGGCAGGATCTGGGCAGAGAACCAAATGTCAAAGAGGGGGAAATCTGGAGGCTCATCTGGGAGATGTGCAGCCTGCAGCCTCTTCAGTTACGTCACCCATGGGGAGTGAGCAAGAAAGGAAAATCCTGATAGAAGCCACAGGGCTTTGTGGCCAGAGATGACATACTCCCTGTGAGGACCCACAGCAAAACGGGAAGGCTTCAAAAGCCACTACATCGAGGTTGCTGGAGTTACTATGACCCCAATTGTGAATTCTGGCCTAAAAGGACCCAGGGATTCAAGTATGTTCATCTTGTAAATATTTCCGAGTTTCCAATGATCTTCTCTCAGACATGCACATATCTACGGGTGTTCCTGCGAAGGGTCATATGATAAATATTTGCACTTCCTGCCTGCTGGCTCTGTTCTCAGGACCCGGAGTGGCGGCAGAAAGGCCAATCCCCAGAGGAAGGATGTTGTCGTCATTCTGGGTGGTTTTAAACCATGTGAAGAGACAACAAAGGATGCAGCTGAACATGCACTTAATTTTGTTATTTCTCAGCTGGAGGGTGATTTGATAAGTGTGCCTGATGCAATGCAAAACATGTGTTGTCCCCAGCACATATGAGTACTTATTTTTGGTGTAGGCTATATTTGATGATTTTTTTATGTTATTTCTGAAAGGGCAATACATACACATGGGTCAAAAATAAAAGCAATATGAAAAGTCACTCCAGCCCTGTCAACCTTCCTGTCCCCTACCCTTCACTCTTTTCTTTGTGGTAATACAAGCATTCATGAATAAATATTATTATTCCCTACCTTTTCTTACACAAATGGGAACATAATACACAATACTGTTTATCTTGCCTTTTCCTTCTTACTAATATATCCTGCAGAGATTCTTTACTTTTTCTTTTTTACAACTTCATAATATTCCACAGGAAAGATGTTTCACAATTTATTTAACCCCTCCCTTGTTGGGGACATCATTTGGTTGGTTTGAAACCATTTTTTCTCTTATAAATAATGTTGCAATGAGTAATCTGATACAGTGGGGCCTTGTCTTACGAGTGTCCCGACTAAGGAGTTTTTTGAGATACCAGCTGTCTCTCGGCCGATTTTTTGCTTTGAGTTGACAGAGTAATTTGAGTTAACAAGCTCCTTAAAGAGCTCCTTAACGAGCTCGGTCTTGGAACGGATTAAACTCGTAAGTCAAGGCCCCAATGTATATCCATCATTTTTATATGGGCGGGGATTTGTAGGATAAATTCCTAACAATGGAGCCAGTGGGTCAAATAGCCAATGCATTTATAGGATTGATACATTAATTCTTTGCTGGATCGCTATAGTCTAGTTATGAATTGAACAGTATATATTAATTCCAAGTAAAAAGCTCCAAAGAGGAAAATAAATGCTGAGTCCAGACAGAACCTTCAGTCAACTTAGAGTGACAGTTCACACTAATGATGAATCTCTGAGTGTTTGTGTATGCCTTGAGCTACACTCTGAGAAGCAATTTGAAAAAATATAGCCATCTGGTTACCTACAGATATATACCCCACCCCACTTCCAAATAAACAAGTTTCTTTATTATTTTAAGGATTCCAGCTTTGAATTCTTCCACCAGGGCAAGTACTGTGCCAAATGATAGATGACTCAAGGGTTCCAAAGGCATGATCAAAAAAGTCCTTTCATTCTTTGAAAAAGAAGCATAAGCTTCAAAACTACACAATAAAATATATCTTTTAAAAATATTTTTATTGATTTCAGAGAGGAAGGGAGAGGGAGAGATAGATAGAAACATCAATGATGAGAATCATTGATCGGCTGCCTCCTGCCTGCCCCCTCCTGGGAATCCAGCCCAGAACCCAAGCATTTGCCCTTGACTGGAATTGAACCTAGGACCCTTCAGTCCACAGGCCAACGCTCTATCCACTGAACCAAACCAGCCAGGGCTAAAATATATCTTTGTTTTTAAAAGTAACCATGGACTTGGGAAAAACCAAACGCAGCAAACCAAACACACTAATAACAACAACAGTCAGACAAACATGAAAAAACCACTTTCCAGTGTTTTTGCTAATACACAGCAGGGTGGGTTGCTCATAAACAACATTGATGACAACACTAGAGGACGTGGCCTTGTAGAGGGCTGTGAAAGCAGACTGTGCAGTGAAACTTAGCTATTAAAGACCCTCAGAAGAATGGCCTCACTCTCAGAAACAACTTGCTAAAGGCTTTTCTTTATTAATATCCATTTTTTTGGTTTTAGCCATTTTGGTCTGTGGCTAACAGTTTGCATCACAAAGCAGGGCTTGGGTTGGGATACATTCAACAAAAGGTATCTATTTTATATTTTTAGTACAAGCCATACCCAGGAAGTGACACTCACCATTTTCTTGAGCTGAGTGGAGACATGGTGAGAATGTGTTGAATAGGTTAAGAAAAATGGAGAAACATTTTGAGCTATATCATGGCATGCATAACAATCAATTACCCTTAGTTAATAAGAATTCCTTCTCCAGAATAGACTTTAGGCCTGGACAGGGCAGACACCTTGTCATAAAGGTCTTTGATGTTAATCTAACCCATATCCAGTCGCATAGCACAGGTTCAATGCACAGTTTTGAAATGTGTATATGAATGAATGAGTGAACTTTTGTGACATTATTTTGATGCTTATAGGCCATTTTCTTTTATGTGGATCATTTTTTAAGAACTTAAATCTAAACTGTGTATTAATATATGTAACTGTATATTGTATGTATATAACTATGTGTATATATAACTTGTGATCAAAAGGATAAATATAAATACAAATTTATAAATTGTGTATATTTTCAAGTTATTTTGCAAAAGGCACATATTACACTTTTTTATCTTTAAATTCTTTATTAGTTAAGGAATTACAAATGTGTCATCATCCCCCCCATTAAACCCCATCCTCCCCGCACCCCACATTCATGCTCTCATCCCCCTGTTGTCCATGTCTATTGGTTTGGCTTAACATATTACACTTTTGATCAGAAAAAAATTAATGCAATAAATATTTTTCTAAAAAGAAAAAGTAATAACTTATTTCTATATTCTTGATAATGTTGTCAGTAATTAATGTAACTTGGAGGGCTGAGCTACTTTTGTTCTGAATGAGTTTTATGATTATAGCTTTAGAATATGTTTTAATTTCCAGTTTCTTTTGTTCTTTTTCTTTTAACATCAATAACAATATTTTCATTCAAATTGCAGAAATTCATTGTAAGAATATCATAAGAAATGTGCCCAGCAGAATATTTTAGGATGTTATAGCAAAAGATGGAAAATAAACTGTGGTATCATAATACACTAAAAGATTATGCATTATTAGAAATACTATATATGAAGAATATTTTCAAGGCAGGTAAAATATCTATCGTGTAATGTGAAGTTGGAATACTAGGATATAAATTCTGGGAAAATTATATGTATAACTATATGTTATATATGTATATATATGATTATTAATATCTATGACATTTATTTCTGAGTGATGGAATTATGAGTAATTTTATTTTCTTCTTTGCACTCTTCTTAATTTTCAAAATTACATGTGAGCACAAAATTGCTATTATAACTTGAAAAATTATTTGTAGAGCTGTTACTTTGAAAAAGGGATATCTTTTTTCAATATAAGTTTGAACTTTGCTTTGATTACTAATTAATTAGCAAAATAAGTAGAATTTTGGCATTTATTAGGTTGAAAGAAATTTAATCTCAGAAACAGAATAGTCAAAATGTCCTTCAGTAAGTGAGTGGATAAATAAAAGGTGGTACTGTGAGACCCCCGAAGCAGGACCCTCACTCTGTCCCGCAGATCGACGGCGACCCCAATCAACTGCAGGAGACGTCACTTGATGCAAACAGCAAGAGGCTTTATTCCAGCGCGCTGGGGCTCAGCTCGTATCTCACGCAGGAGAAGAGGAGTTGAGCCCCGAGCAGAGAGTTTTCCAGATATTTATAGCAAAAATTACACGTTGGGGAGGGGTTGCATGCAGGAGGGAGTAAGGAGAACAAAGAAGTTCCAGAGGGGTCTGGACTGTGTCTCCATAGGGTGTGAAATTCACTCCTTATTCCTGCCTGGTGTTTTTACAACCTGCTTATCTCAAGGGTTGATTGGTGCCCGGTTTACTCAGCCTGCTCTTTGTGTCCGGGGCTATCTCCGGGGACAGCCTCAAGGCCTGCGCTCCCTTTGTTCCTGTCTCTAGAGGGGGAAGCCTGGGAAGCCTGGGGAGGGGGAGGCCTGGGGAGGGGGAAGCCTGGGGAGTTGAGATAAAACAGGCAGCTGGGCAGCTGGGTTTGTGCAGCTTGTAGCATTTTCTATTCTTTCAGTACATTCAGACACTGGAATATTTTCAGTGCTAAAATGAGCTATCAAGCCATGAAAAGATATAGAGGAAACAAATGCATATGACTAAGTGAAAGAACCAATTTGAGAAGGCTACATACTATATGATTCTATATATGACATTCTGGAAAAGCAAAACCAGGTAGGTAGTAAATAGATCACTGGTTGCTAGGTGTTCAGGGGAAAGGAGTGATGAACAGGTAAAGCACAGAGGATATTTAGAGCAGTGAAACTATTCTGTATAATACTACAATGGTGGATACATGTCATTATACATTTGTCATAGCCTATACAATGTACAACATCAAGGGTGAGTCTTAATGGAAACACTGGACTTTGGTTGACTATGATGTGTCAATATAGGTTCATTGATCGCATTAAATGTACTGCTATGTTTGGGATGGCAATAGTGAGGGAGGCAGTGCATGTGGTGCAGGGGATTGGGACAAGGAAACTCTCTACTTTGTGCTCAGTTTTGCTGTGAGGCTCAAACTGCCCTGAAAACTTAAGTTTATTTAAAACAAAAAATCAAAATAAAATCAGTGAATGATATTCAGTATCCTTACTTTCAATGAATTCTTTGGGGCTTTCTTTTGAGTCTTGTATTTGTTTTGTTGTTAGCCTGCTCTGAAGAATGCTAAGTTGGGAACGCATTGAACAGCTGCCTCATAGATACTCAAGTATGTGTTCCTCCTCCCAGCTGAAATATTTGACCTTCAGCCTCTTCATGTTGGAATATAAGAATGGAAAGCACAAGGGTCCAAGGGAATCAAAAAACACCTCATAGGAAAAGCTGTTGAGAACATCTTGGCATGAATTTTGGGGTGTTCTGGGTGGTTTGAAATGTATATATAAAATGACCAATATATAAACTTTGCCCAAGTTGCTAGGAGTGGGCTAAATTTGACATCAAGAGAGAGCTTTTCTGTTGTTTTTGAAAGTCAATATCTATTTACCCTTCTTTGGGTGACAATATCCTGATTTTTCTCCAGAAAACTTCCCCTGTATCCCTCTAAGCCCACGTGGGTCTCCACCGCCCACTTCAGGAAGCAGGAGAGTGAGGCCTAATCTAATCAGACCGCCCACTTCAGGAAGCAGGAGACTGAGGCCTAATCTAATCAGACCCAACCTCAGAGCTAATGGGAAAGATTTTCTTAAATGACTATATTCAGTGGTGTGTGTGTGTGTGTGTGTGTGCGCGCGCGTTTGCTAGGTAAGGGGGCAGAGAGATTTAGAAAACCATGTATTCTGGAGCCCAATGCTTGGGTTTGAATCTCAGTTCCCCAGTTCCACCATGTGCTAGTTAATTGGACCTTGGACAAGTCACTCATCCTCCCTGGATCTCAATCTCCCCCTGTAAAATGGGGCAAGAATACTTCCTACCTCCTGGAGTTGTTGTGGGGATTGAAGGAGTTCATATTTGAGAAGACTGGTATGGTGTTTGTCTCCTTGGTGTTTTCATTATGGTATGTAATGAATATCTCAAATTTACTGTACTTCAAATGAAGTCTCCTTTCATAGTCTTTGTCAGCTCAATCAATGACATCTCCATCTTTCCAGTTGCTCAAGCCCAAGTCCTTAGGTTTGTCTTGGATGTTTCTCTTTGCCTCTTTACCTTATACACAAATTCTGTCAGTTCTACCTTCAAAATATGTCCAGAATTCAACCAACATCTGCTGATGCTAAACTGGTTCAAGTACCATCTTCTCTTGCCTGGAATACGGCCCCATAGCCTCCTAAATGGTTTCCTTGCCCCTGTCCTCAACC
The DNA here is from genome assembly GCF_000327345.1 of Myotis davidii. Lineage (NCBI taxonomy): Eukaryota > Metazoa > Chordata > Mammalia > Chiroptera > Vespertilionidae > Myotis > Myotis davidii. The sequence goes on from NW_006299715.1 coordinate 3,545,153, forward strand.
CACTTCAGTTGATTTTCAACAAGCAGCCAGCGTAAGCCTCATGAAACAAAGCCAGAAAAGTTCACTCTTCTGCAATAGGACTTCAGTGATGGCTAAACTCAGCTGAACACATCTGTGAGTTAGTCTCTTCAATTTCCTTCCTCCTTGCTCCTTTTGCATCAGGCACCTCTGATTTGGCCTCTGCTCCTCTTTCAACACACCAAATGTTCAACACATGCTCTTTTCTTCCCTCTCCTGAAACGTGTCTTCCCAGATGTGGCTACCTCACCTTCCTCAGATTCTTACTGAAATGCACCCTATTAAAGTATGATAGTCATCAACAAACAGTTTCCAGTGTCCATTTACAGTCTAGTGTGGGGCACAGGGGAATGAAGAAACTTCCCTTCCCCAAATCAAAAAGTAGAAGGTACACATGGGGTCCCATGTAGGTGCTTGTGACTGAGACATGAATGCAGAAAGCCACCCACTGTCTTCACTATCAGATAAGTGTAAACAAGGATCCCGGAATGCTGGTGAACCTGGAACCCATGGCAAGGGCCAGAGTTTAGTCCAGACAATGGGGGCTCAAGCTATTTCCTGATCAAATAGTCTCAGAGTAAATCCTTCTAATATTTACTGACCTTTAAGATTGTCTGTTACCACAATTACCTGCCTAAGAGCTAGATGTGTATCCAAAATTGAATAAAAGGTTGGTGAAGTGTGGGCACCAGTGGAAGTCCTTTCTCTTTCATTAGGCTTGTCCACGTGGCCCCCAATATTTCCAAATTATTATTTCTTGTCTCTTCTCTTTCTTTTGCGTGCAGCCCTTCTTCCAGATCCTGAACCCTGAACCAAGCGGGACATGGGATCATTCACACATAAATACTTATAAAAGAGGTCCCAAATTTAGAGTGTCTCAGATCTCACCTGAAAGTTGAGGAAAAGCAAGTAACTAGATCAGTGATGGCGAACTTATGACATGCATGTCAGAGGTGACACATGAACTCATTTTTTTGGTTGATTTTTCTTTGTTAAATGGCATTTAAATATATAAAATAAATATCAAAATTATGTCTTTGTTTTATTATGGTTGCAAATATCAAAAAATTTCTTTATGTGACACAGCACCAGAGTTAAGTTAGGGGTTTTCAAAATGCTGACACACCAAGCTCAGAAGGTTTGCCATCACTGAACTAGATGAAGTGGGTGAAGAGTAGGAAGACCGAAGTAGCCACAAATGTGTTCGGTTGAGGTTAGCCATCACTGAGGATGTGGTTGAGGAGTTGCGTTCTCACATCTCTCCTTAGACTGAATGAACAAGCAAACAGTGCACTCCAAGGAAGAGCAGGCAGCCCAAATGAATTAAAACACTTCAAGGCAAGTCCAATCAATCCTTGTTTCATTGAAAATCCTGCCAAGTCCCATCAATCCTTGTTTCACTGAAAATACAGACTAAAGAGTGAATGAACACAAGGTACAGCCTTGCACAGTTTCAGGATGTGGGAGGAGAAATCATGCCACTTTCATTTCCATAAGACTGCTAGGAGAAAACCAGATCACAGGCTGTATTTTGACATCAGTGAGTACACTGTTCTGTGGTTTTTATATTGGACATCTATTCACCCTTCTTCTGGCGATAGTGCTCTGATGTGAGCAGGTACAAAGCATGTTGAGGAGACAAACACATCCCTAGGAAAAAAGGTCCACCCCAAGCTTCTCGGTGATGCTTGGAACCTCAAGGCTGCAATGGGCTCATGCCAAAAAATACATTTCCACTTTGGACTATAAATCCTCTGCAAGAACAGGTTAAATTGCTCACTTCTGGGCCAGCAGATAGTGGGTGCCCATTAACTATCTGTTGCCTAATGGATAGAGGTAGATTTAGTTGCGCAGGTTTGAAATAAGATTGTCTGGGTTTAAACCCCTCTTGATGAACTAACTTTAGCCAACCTAAGCCTCTGGTTCCTCATCTGTAATATGGGAGTAAGAAAGTGTTTACATGATGGCAATGTTGTAGGATATTGTAACCTACAAAGTATTTGACACTCAATGATGCTAGCAACTATTGCAGAAGGAGGAAAAAGAAGAAACATGTAATTAATTGTACCCTCTCTCCTCTTCTCCCTTCAACACTGTGATTCACTACTCAGCAGATGATCAGCAGATGCTTGCTGATGGCTGCTGAAACTGATGAAGATCCTGGACCTATTAGTTTCTCCATCCCTGGTAGATGACCAGTCTATAGTCGCTGGGGTTGAACTGTGGGAGAGGGAGTTGTTCACTGTGCGGGTGTTGCTTGAGCACTAACTGCATACCAAGGGCTCAATGGTGGACAAAGACAGGCAGCAGCCTTATTCTCATGAAGCTCACTTTCTAGTGGGAGATGTGAAGACAGGAGGAACCCCCACCTCCAGGGCTTTATCAGTGAAGTTGGTGGCTCTTTGTTTCATACATCCACTCACAGGTACTCAGAGAAAACCTGAGACCCTGGGAGATCACAGGATAAGATGCTCAGTCTCAAAAGAGCTGGGTTGGGATCTGGGCCTGGGCTCAGGGTCTGAGAGAGGAGACATGGCCAGCCAGGGATCATGTATGCACAGTGAAGTAGAAACAGCATAATTTGAATATTTACATATACATATATATGTGAAATATGTACATGTTACCAAATAGTATATGTTGTAACTGCTTTTAAAGCTGTCAAAGATTAGCAAAAACTGTAGGGATAGATATCAAAATGTTAGTGGCAGTTGGGTTTGGGTTTGGGAACAGTGGGGACATTTTCCTTCTTTTCTCTACTTTCAGATTTTAAAATGTGATTTGAATGATTTGAAATGACTAATGAAGTTGACCAAAGAAAGTTCATTCTAGAACCAGAGCTTCTACTCACCAGCTGTGTGTCTGGGAGGAAGTCACATCTCTGGTGCCCCAGATGTCCCAACATCCACCCTGAAATTCTCCCTACTGTTCAGTGTAAATGCCTTTCCCACTTTTTGCAATTCTTGCTTTCCCATCAGCCTGACCTAATGTCACCATCTTTCCCAGACTTCCTGAAACCCACTATGACGTATTCCATCGCTCCTGCCCAAATACAGCTGTCCCAATACTGGTGCGTAGTTGTTGGATTCTTGCCAGTGGTCAGACACTCAGCTAAATTCTCTCTATATTACCTAACTCAACCCTCAAAGTAAATCAGTGATGCCCACAAAAATGGTTAAGCCCACTCTACAGAAGAGACACTTGACCTTCAGAGAAGGTTTGTTCCTTGCCTGAGTGACAGAGCCCACTCAGGTCCACCTGACCAGAAAGCCCGTGTACTTAACTTCTCTACACAGTCTCTCTCAAGGCCAGTGTACTTGTGTGTCCTCAGCAAGCTACCACAGTGCCTGGCATGTGGTGGGGCTTTAATTTGTGTTGAGTGAATGCATACCAGAATTTACCATTTTTTAGAATCTCAGTGTATTGTAACTATGTGCACATAAGTTCACATTGACAAAATTACCATGTGCCCAGTGCCTAACCTTTCCTAGTGTGTATAGTATCCCAATCAATCCCCTGTTGAGGAAGCATTGTACTGTATCCATTAGATTAGTGAGAAAATATTTAAAAATGTAACTTTCCCCAAATCATGCCACAACCAGAGGGAGTGCAGGGAGGTGGGTATTTCTTTGCACATATGCAGTCTTCTTTGCCAAGAGCATACCAGGATGCTTGACATGATAGCTGAGCACCTTACATGCAGGAGGATAGAACACAGTGAGAGGAGAGGGTTCACTGACCAAGTGACTTGGGCAAGCAAAGGATTACAGGGCCCTCAAGATTTCATTTTCTCAAGTGTTCATTACACTGAACAAAAGGAGAGACTAAAAGCTGAAGTGCTGATTCATAACCAGAAATGAAAGCAAAACAAATACCAAAGTGTAACCATGTGAGCTTGAGTGTCGATTGGTGCAACCTCTTTGGTTTTTCTTATCTTGCCAAATTTTAAATGTTTGTTCCTTTGACCCAGGAAGTCTACTTTGAGGAGTGTATGTTCTTGGACATGTAGAAAAATATGTGGACACAACAATATTTATTCCAAAATTTAATGTAGTAACCAAGGAGTGGAAAACGTGGGTGCTGATTTATATGGTCTAGTTAAATAAACCATGGTATATTGGAGTACCAGGGGTCATTAGAGGAATTAGGTAGGGCAATATATGCTGACGGGTCATGTCTTCCAAATATATCACTATGTGAATAAAGACAGGTGCACAACGGGGTGTGCAATATGCCATGGTTTTTATAAAATAATGAAGGCTTAGCTCTCTGTATATATGTACATGTATGAAGGCTGCCTGTTCATTAACGTGGTAAGAGGAGAGTCAGGGGCAGGGGAAAGAATGATGCTCTACATATTCATTTAGTTGTATTTGACATTTACTCTTTTATTATCAAAAAACAAATATCCTTTTTAAAGGAGTTGTTTTTGTGGAAGGTCTTAAATGCTTCATTCTACAAGCCAGAACACTACTGCTGTCAGATGGCTCAGTACAGTTAGGAGCAGGTGACAAGCTTTGTTACACAGGAACTGGTTTGGGACCCTGCACATTATTCAATATGGAAGAAAGTTCAGATCCAGGTGAGCCCTGCCTAGGTGAGAAAGAGGCCAACTTCCTCTTGGACTAGTTGGTGGCAGTGGAGGTGAGTAGATTAGATATTTAATGAATATTAAATACCATTAATTATAAGTTATATTAAATATCAACTATCATTAATATCAGGCAGAAGGAACCAACTTCTGGATCAATGTGTGGAAGGAGGGAGAAGAAAGAGTTCAAAGACTTGGAAGTTTCCAGCCTGAGTATCTGGGGGACGGGGGTCCTGAAATTTGAAAGACCAGGAAAGATCTGGTTTGAAGGAAAAAGATCAATAGTTCAGTTTTGGATGGAGTGATTTGCAAGGGGATGTGTTCCCTCTTCTATCAATTCTTTGGCCCCATAAGGCCCTCCCACCCCTGCGGTTGCTCATCTTCACTGTCTCTCACCTTCCTTCTGTCCTCACTTCGGTTTCTGTGGGACTTAGGTGCTATGTCCCATTATTAAAGTTCCACCTTTGCTGAAACTTTCAGCCTGCTTGCCTTTCTCTTACTGTATTGTTCTTACCTGGTGTGGTGGGCTGAATGGTATCTCCACCCCAAATTCATACGTTGGAGTTCTAACCCCCAGGGCCTCAAAATGTGACAGGATTCGGAGACAGGACCTTTAAAGAGGTAACTGAGTTCAAATGAAGTCCATATAGGGTGGGTCCTAACCAATGTAACTGGTGTCCCTATAAGAAGAGGAAATTGAAACACAGATGTGTGGACACACAGGAAGAAGACCTGTAAAGACACAGCAAGAAGGCAGCCATCTCTAAGCCAAGGGGAGAGGCCCCAGAGGAAATCAACCCTGCTGACATTTTGAACTTAGATTTCTGGCCTCCAGGGCTGTGGGACAATACATTTCTGTTCTTTAAGCCACAACAGACTCTGTGGCTTTGTTATGACAGCCCCCAACTGTCTGCCTACTTTTGCCGTTTCTTCTAAGTAGAGGTGGGTGGCTGGATAAAATGTGCCTGCATGTGTGGTGTTTCTTTAACCTCCTGACCACTTCATGACACCCTGAGCACCTCTCTCATTTCCCATTCCATCTGCTCTCCCAGGCTCCTGCAGCTTCCCCAGCACCCCGCCCACTCTCAGCAGGGACTTCTCATTTCACTGAGGAGCAACCAAAAGAGAATGTCCGAGGTCACTGCCAGCAAGTCCACTGATCTTCCAACCCCTAACGCCACGTTCTCTATCTTCCCTCTGAGGGGCGGCAGAACTCATACCCACACCTCCCTGTGCCAAGGACCCTGAGAGAGGAGAGGCAGGAGATATCTGGGAAAAGCCACTTGGTTATTCATTGAACCACCACTTAGCGTGCTCGCTGCATGCCAGACATTTTCTAAGCACAACCCATAGAGGATAGAAAGGCACGCCCTTGCACATGCTCACAAAACAAGTAGGAATAGCGAACACTGACGGCATGCTTACCATGTAGCAAGCATTACACAGAACATGCTGTCAATATGAACTCACTCCTCATAAAAACACCATGCAGTGGGTACTGGTATTGCCCCACTTTACATCTGAAGCACAGAGAGGCCAAGCAACTTACCCCATCTCGCCCAGCCATTGGGGGATGGAGCTAAGTTTGAACCCAGACCTTTACCAGGATGCCACTTAGGAGAAGGGATAAGGCGTAGGTGGAGCCTTTAACAGGGGGCTGAGCAGGCCTTTGTCAATGCTAAGTAAACGGAGAGCATTGCTTTGCTGGTGAATGGCATTGTTTGTACAAAGGTGCCAAGGCAGGCATCCAGGAAGCAGTGTGGCTAAAGTGTAAAGTTCAAGGCTGCCAAAGGGAGCTGGCCGAAAGGGGCAAGAGCATACAGTGTGTTATGAAGGCATCTGCAGGGTAAGTTGACGGTGGCTGCCTCCCCCTCCCTTTTATTTTTTATTATGAGGGTACGTTTATTATTGAGGACAGTGAAACAAGGAAGAGCTTAGCATAGAAGAAGCAACAGGAGAGCCTATGCAGGGCTGCTTTGGCTCTCTAGAAACCTTACAGGAAAGAAATGAGTGGAGGCAGGGCTGCTGTCAGCCCCCTGAGAAGCCAGAGAAAAGGGGGCCTCCATGGTTCTGGGAATTAGCCCTGGAGCAGCTGCCGCTGCCCATGGCTCCTCTGATTGCAAGCCTTGTGGGGTCCCTTAGCATTTAGAGGAGGGGGAAGGGAGGAGAGGCAGGGGATGTCCGGGAAAGGCGCAGGGGTGCTCCTGGGAGGGTCCTTTGTCTTGAGGGCTTCATCCTCTCCTCAGGCAGGTCTCGGGGGAGGGTTTCAGCAGAATAGTCCTGTTTTCCAGGTGTGCTCTTCCAGACTCCTGGTTTCTTCTGATTGGTCCCAGTCAGGGCAGCAGGTCACTGGTCATCGCAGCTGGCCCTGGCGCTACTCACCTGGTTTTGCTGCTTTTCTGAGCCTGGAGCCTAAATGTCATCTCTCGGGAGATGACCTGTAACTGGCTGTAAATTGCTCAATTAGCTGTGCAGTTTCTCCATTCCCCTTGTCAAGGAATTTTCCTAGCTTAGCTGACTCTCCCCTTGCTCAAGTCTTTTAAAGTCCTTCAAATCCTCATTGGTCTGGCAGGCCAGGGAACTTCGAGGGAGGGGCTGTGGTGGGAAAGGAAGCCCAGAAAAGGCAAGTGAGAAATAAAGGGGAAGGTGCAGTTTCCGAAGGGGCAGCTCTCTCCACCCTTCCTGCCCAGCCTGGCCGGGCCTCTCCTCCCACTCCACAGGCTGACCCTGTAGTGGCCCCCATGTCCGACCACAGATTCAGCCCCGTGCCCAGGGAGGAACCCGGCTGCCACCTCTCCAAGAAAGCCAAGGTCTGTCTCGGCATCCTCCTGTGTGTCCTGGTGGCGGTGACGATCGTCGCGGTGGTGGTCGGAGTCCTGAAGTGGCCCCGGGCGCCCCCGCACCGGGAGTGGAATGGGACCGGCACCACTCCCCATTTTTCGGAGATCGTCCTGGGCCGATGCTACACCTACACTCAGGTCCTGCGGCCAGAGCTGAGGTGAGCTGGCGTCTGGGGGGCACAGATGGGCGCGGCGCTGCGGCTGGGGCGCGGGGCGCTGTCTGGTGGCCGAAACAAAGCCTCTTCTGTTTCGGGTCCGCGGAGAGCCCGCTGGCTTGCCATTTCGCGCGCCCCTTGCAGGAGCGGGGAGTTGTGGCACGGAGCGTGTGCGCGGGGGCCAGCTCAGCTGTGAACACTTGGCAGAGATGACCACTCTCTGGGCAAGGTGCCCGGAGCCCGGCGCCCGGGCCGTGCTGACCCTCAGCCCCGCTCGGCGCCCACGGCTGTAGGGACAGAAAACCAGCGCAGACGCGCACGCGGGGGTGGGGGGTGGGGGTTGTTGGCATTTGTACTTCTCATGGGTTTTCCGTTCACGGTCTCTGACCTGAACATGCCCGGAAGGTTACAGGTGACACCTGCTTAAGTGGCTTCAGAGCTTACGTGACGGAATGGCGTCAGAAGGGCCAGACCTCTGAAATGAGCTTCATTCTTTAATAGAGAACAGCAACCCCAGCACCCGAGTCCTCTTGCGCGCCTTGAAATGAATGTGACTAGAACACTCATTTAACACGACAAAGAAAACAGGAACAACTTTAACAATTGAGCTATCACTTAAAGGACAAGGTGAATCAGCTCAATGAATGGATGAATGGGTCCAAACCCTGGAAGCACCACCCACATCAGGCCAAGGGACCAATGCCCGAAGGTTCCTCGTGCCCCCTCCCCGCTGGCTGCTCATCTCTCTCCTAAGGGAACCAGTTTCTTGACTGCTGTTCCCAGGGCTTGGCTTCCTCCAGAGAACACATTTTTGAAGTTCTACTAGGGTAGAACACGCTGGGAAGCTACTGTTCGGGCTGCCAAAAGCGAGTTTGAGATGGCATACTTCTGCCTCCAAAATGCCTGAAGTCTGGGTTGGGAGTGGTGAGAGCTCCCCACTACCCACCCCCTGTTCCCCTGCCTCCTGAGGTGCTCAAGGGTTCCGTTCTCATGCAATACCCTAGGTTTTCAGCGCAAATTGTCCAAGTCCAAAGAGGGCCAGGGTCCCTTAAGTTTTGCTTACAAATAATTAACTAGTTAATTGAAGGAGAAACTAGAAGTTGAGGCTTTCTTTCAGGTTGTGACATTTAGTACTAATTAAATCAAGCGATATCCAATCCGAATTGCTAATGATAAAAGTGATAGTTTTTAATTTTCACCTTAATTTGGCATTTTTAAATGTTTGCTGTTGTTCATCTTTGGCTAGCACATTCACATGGTAAGCAGGATGCACCATAGACTTTTCATGTTTGTCAGGATGTTTGCTCACTATTAAACACACACGCATGTACACATACCTAATCTAATAAAAGAGAAACATGAAAATTGATTGCACCTCTGCTACACCCCCAAGCCATGCCCACCAGCCAATCAGAGCGACTATATGCAAATTAACCAACCAAAATGGCAGCCAGGGAGCTGGAGCAAGCAGGAGGCCAAGCTTCCCGTCTGCCCCGGCCAGCTGTGGCCTCTGCTCAAGGAAACAAAGTTTCAATTATAGAAGACAAATAAATCGCAGATACCTGCTTCCAGCCAGACTCCACTGGGAGCTTGGGTCGCTGGGGGCCGTGGCCAGCCTGCAAACAGCCATCAGTTCCTCACCCAGGCTGGCCAAGTACCACAGCAGGGACCCCCACCCTGAAGGGGCTGTGGCAAGCCTGCAAACAGTGATCAGCCACTCACCCACACTGTCCAGGCACCCCAGCAATACCCCCTCCCTGAAGGGGGTGTGGCCAGTCTGAAAACAGCCCTCAGCCCCTCACCCAGGCTGGCCAGGCACCCCGGCGGGACCCCCACCTTGATCCCGGACACCCTTCAAGGCAAACCAGCCGAATGAAAAGCAATCGGAAGGCTGTTTCAGTAGCCCAAGTGGAGAGCAGACTGGCTTATTCCAGGAAGTGGTGGAGTTGTTGAGAAGTGCAGAATTCTGGGAATTCTGAAGTGAGTCAACAGGGCCTGCTGACGGATTGGCTCTAAGTTATGAAAGATATAGGGAGCCACCACGAGTGCACAAATTTTTGTGTACCTGGCCTCTAGTGTATACATATATGTGTTCAACATATACCTGTGTATGCATGTACATATCTTCACAATATTGCCCTAACCGGTTTGGCTCAGTGGATAGAGTGTTGGCCTGCGGACTGAAAGGTCCCGGGTTTGATTCCGGTCAAGGGCATGTACCTTGGTTGTGGGCACATCCCCAGTGGGAGGTGTGCAGGAGGCAGCTGATTGATGTTTCTAACTCTCTACCTCTCTCCCTTCCTCCCTGTAAAAAATCAATACAATATATTTAAAAAAAATTGGAAAGGAAGAAGTAAAGTAGTCATTATTTGCAGATGACATGATACTGTGTATAGAGAACCAAAATTCCACCAAAAAACTACTAGAATTGATAAATAAATTCAGTAAAGTTTCAGAATACAAAATAAATATGCAGAATTTAATTGCATTTTAATATACCAATAATGAGCTATCAGAAAGGGAAATGAAGAAAACAACCTCATTTACAATTGCATAACAAAATACCTTGTAATAAACTTAACTAAGGATGTAAAAGACTTGTACTCAGAAAATTATAAGACATTGAAGAAAGAAATTGAAGAAGATAGAAATAAATGGAAGTATATACCATGTTCATGGATAGGAAGAACTAATATTATTAAAATGTTTATATAACTCAAAGCAATCTATAGAGTCAATGCAACTCCTGTCGATACCAATGGCATATTTCACAGAATTAGAAAAAATATTCCAAAAATTCATATGGAACCACTAAGAACCCAAATAGCCACAGAAATCTTGAGAGAGAAGAATAAATTTGGAACAATCATGCTACCTGATATCAAACAATACTATATATAATGTCATAGTAATAAAAATAGCTTGTTACTGGCATAAAAGCAGGCATATAGATCAATGGAGCAGAACAGAGTCTAGAAATAAACCCACACCTTTATAGTCAATTAATATTTGACAAAGGATGCATAACATGCAATGGGGTAAAGATAGTCTATTTAATCAATGGTGTGGGGTAAATTGGACATATATGTACAAAAGAATAAAACCATCTTCTTATACTATATACAAGACTAAACTCAAAATGGATTAAAGACTTAAATGTTAGACTCAAAACCATAAAAATCTTAGAAGAAAAAAGGCAGTAAAATCTCAGATATTTATCATGGCATATTTTCTTCTGATATATCTCCTTGGGCAAAGGAAACAAAAGAATAATATATACAAATGGGACTATATCAAACTAAATAAAGTTTTTGCACAGCAAAGGAAATGATCAACAAAATGAAGAAACAACCCACTTGAATGGGACAGCATATTCATTGATACATCTGAAAAGGAGCTAATATCCAAAATTTATAAAGAGAATTCAACACCAGGAGAATAAACAACCCAATTAAAAAATGAGCAAAGGACCTGAATAGACACTTCTCCAAAAAGGACACACAGATGGCCAAAGGACATGTGAAAAGATGCTCAATGTCACTAAGTAGCATAGAAATACAAATTAAAACCACAAGAAGATGTCACCTCACATGGGTCAGAATGGCTATCATCAATAAATCAACAAACAACAAATGTCGTCAAGGATGTGGAGAAAAGATAACCCTTGTGTATTGTTGGTGGGAACTGACTTATGACCCAATGATTCCACTTCTTGGAATATATCCAAAGAAAACCAAAACACTTATTCAAAAGACTGCATGCACTTCTATGTTCATTGCAGCGTTATTTACAATAGCCAAGATTTGGAAACGGCCCAAGTGTCCGTCAGTAGATGAGTGGATATAAACAGCTGTGGTACATTTACAAGAGGAATACTACTTGGCTGTAAAAAAAGAAGGAAATCTGAATAGACCTGGAGAGTGTTATGCTAAGTGAAATAAGCCACCCAGAGATGACAAATATCATATGATTTCACTTATATGTGGAATCTAATAAACAAAACAAACAAAATAGAAACAGATTCTCCAGGTTCACGTGGCTCAGTGGCTGAGTGTTGACCTTTGAACCAGGAGGTCACGGTATGAGTCCCGGTCAGGGCACATGCCTGGGTTGCGAGTTCGATTCTCAGTGTGGGGCGTGCAGGAGGCAGCTGATCAATGATTCTCTCTCATCATTGATGTTTCTATCTCTCTATTCCTCTCCCTTCCTCTCTCTAAAATCAATAAAAAATATATTGAAAAATAAAAATAAAAGAGAAGATAGTCTTACACAGCTTCAGAGATGTCTCCTCTTAGCAGACAACCCAGGTTTATGCCTACCCTAGCCTCAATATAACGTGAGCCGGGGTCCAGTCTCACAATCCTCAACACGGCAGAACACATAGATGCTGCTAATCGGTTAGAGTTGTTCCAAGCAATGACACCTACTTCCAGTGCTGCTTCAGAATCCTGGTGTTTGTCAGGAGCGAGGGGTGTCAGGATGAGAAGCTGGATAAAGAAGTTCAAGGGCCTGGGGCTGCTTGGCTTGGAGAAATCTGACAGGAGATATTCAGGGTGTGCAGGTTCAAGAACAGTCTTGTTGCAAGGGTCAGATGTGTACTGTGTAGCTGTATAAGGCGGAATCAGAGCCCCAAATAGCAAAGAGTAGAGAATATCAGCCACATTTGCACAGATCATCGCAATTCAAATTCATTTGTTGAAGCAGAAGGTTCAAAAGGTTACGAGCATGACTTCATAACCTGGAGAATCAACATGTGTCAAAGATTTATGAGTCAGGAAATGATAAAGTCAGTTCAAAGAATATTTGTAGGCACTAAATATTTATAAGTACTTAAAAGGTAGCATTATAATTATATTTATAGGTTAGATATTAAGCTAGTTAATGTTCTACAAGGTAGTAAAATGCCATAGGCTTTGGGGATATCTTTCTTTTAAAAAATATCTTTATTGTTCAGATTATTATAGATATTCCACTTCCCCCCTCCCCCCATAGTTCCCCTCCACCCGGTTCCCACCCCACTCCAGGCCTTCCCCTCACACACTGACCTCGTCCACAGGTGTAAGCTCTTTGTCCAATTTTTTCCCGCAACCCCCACATCCCCTTCCCCCCGAGAATTGTCAGTCTGTTCCCTTTCCATGCCCCTGGTTCTATTACATTCACCAGTCTGTTCTGTTCATCAGGCTTTTTATTCCTTTGATTTTTAGGTTAATAAATCTGGTTTGGTGGTGATGAACTCCTTTAACTTTTTCTTGTCTGTGAAGCTCTTTATCTGACCTTCAATTCTAAATGATAGCTTTGCTGGGTAGAGTAATCTTGGTTGCAGGTTCTTGCTATTCCTCACTTTGTATATTTCTTGCCACTCCCTTCTGGCCTGCATAGTTTCTGTTGAGAAATCAGCTGACAGTTGTATAGGTACTCCCTTGTAGGTGACTAACTGTTTTTCTCCTGCTGCTTTTAAGATTCTCTCTTTGTCTTTTGCCCTTGGCATTTTAATTATGATGTATCTTTAATTATGGTGTGGTCCTCTTTGGATTCCTCATGTTTGGGGTTCTTTGTACTTCCTGGACTTGTATGTCCATTTCTTTCACCAGTTAGGGGAAATTTTCTGTCATTATTTCTTCAAATAGGTTTTCAATATCTTGCTCTCTGTCAGGGATATCTTACTTTAGGTCAGAAATTATCCACATCTCTAACAAACAAGATCTTTAAGTTACCATCAAACTTCGGGAAGTTTGATAGTAAATAGCAAAGATATTCATTCTGCTAGATAATGATTTCTTAGATAAACCAGTCAAATACCTCTACTTCTCCCCCGCCCCAAATTTCATTTTCTTCTTTCTTAGAGGCAAATAGTGCTACTTGTTTTTCCTTTATCTTTCCAGAAATGTTCTCTGAATATATAATTTTATATTCATTTCTCCCCATGTATGCTCTCTTCTGTCTCACCACCCCCACACTTACCAATGTATCTTGATGATCAGTATAGTCTCATTCTAAGTTACATAGAGTTCCATTTGATGGATTATTTTTGTTACCACAACCAGACTTTATTGATGGACACTGGGGTATTTTAAACCTTTGCAATATATTACAAAAATGCTGCATCAAAATCCTCATGTGTATAAGATAGAATCCTGGAAGTGGAATAACTAACTTAAAGAATAAAATGCCATTTTAATTTTGAAAACATAGCCAGCTTTCTCCTTATGAGGCAATTCTCTTCTTGAGGCAATGAGTGTTTTATTTCCCCATAACTTCACTACACAGATTGTTTTGAACTTTTTTTTATTATTTTCTGATTTTTATCAATGTTATAAGGGAAGATTTTTTTTGCAGTTTTATTTTAATTTGTCTTTATTTTGGTTTTTTTCCCTGTAGAATGAACTTTGCTTTTGCTAGCTAAATACCTAATACTCTGCCTGTCTCTCAGGAAGCACGCTGCATTTACTGAACAAGAGAATGGAAATCTAAAATAGATATAGTTGTATTTTATTAATATAAATATATGTTATAAGTTCATATTTATAACAATTGGATAGTATAATGATGATAAATATATTTTAATAAGTATAAGAAATTGAAGTAAAAGGTTACAAGATTGTCACAGAATGATCAGACCCAGATGATATTTTGTAAAGTTGAATACCTGAAACCTGGATAATTTTATTAACCAATGTCACTCCAATTTATTTTTATTTTTTCAATAAAAAATAAATAAATAAATAATTTGTTTTGCTTTGCAATTTAGGATAATTTTCATTCCAACAGATAAATACCAAGGAACTGGCTTAGTATTATAGGAGAAACATGCTCAGGCTTGGAATGGGGATAAAAGGTGAGAGTTTAAATGGATACATTTTAGGATATTATTTTCTTTTCTTTTCTTTTTAATATAGTTTTATTGATTTCAGAGAAGAAGGGAGAGGGAGAGAGAGAGATAGAAACATCAATTGTGAGAGAGAATCATTGATCGGCTGCCTGCTGTACAACCCCTACTGGGGATCCAGCCAGCAACCCAGGCATGTGCCCTTGACTAGAATCAAACCCAGTGCCCTTCAATCCACAGACCGAGGCTCTATCCACTGAGCCAAACCAGCTAGGGCAGGATATTGGGTTTATTTTTTTTTTATGATACACTCAAAATATGTTTTTCCCAAGAACTTTCCTGAAATAAATTCACAAAGTACATTATCTGACAATAATCTAGGAATCAATAACAGAAAGATTGGCATTGCATTTGGAAATTAAAACAGCTCTTTTTTTTTTTTGCTTAAAGTATTACAAAGGGTATTACATATGTGTCCTTTTTCCGCTCCTGCCCTTGACAATCCCCTGGCCTCCCTTACCCCCCAGTGTCTTATGGCCATTGGTTATGCTTATATGCATGCATACAAGTCCTTTGGTTGATCACTTACCCTCCTCCCTCCTGCCCCCCAACCCTCCCCGGTCTTCCTGCTGCAATTTGACAATCTGTAAAACAGCTCTTGACATGAGTTCCTTGATGATAATTCAGATGCTTAGTTCTCCATCTTCGTATTCCTGGACTGAGCAAGAGCATCTGGCACAGTTAATAACTTCTTCCTGCTTAATATACTTTCTTCACTCAGCTTCCAGCGCAACCCAATCTTCTGCTTTTTGTCCTAGATCCCTGGTTGTACTTTTCCAATGGTTTCTCCTTCCAATCTCTTATGTTGGAGTGTCCCAACACTCAGTTCTGGTCATCTTCTTTTCTTTGTCTTTCGGCTGCTTTGGATAGTCTCACAGCTTTATTTCCCCTGAACTTCAGGCTCATATACCTCTATGCTTATTCCACAGCTTCACTTGCATGTTTAATAGACATTTAAAACTCTGTGTGACCCAAATTGAATTCCTGATCAAAGCCACCTCCATCCAAAGCCTTCTTCATCCCAGTTATCAGCAACTCCATTCTTCCATTGCCTCAGGTCCCAAACCTTGGAATTATCATTGACTCCTTATTTCTCTAACACCCCACATCCAGCTCCTTAGGAAATTACATTGAATCCAGGATCTACTACTTCTCAACATTGTCACTGCCACCACACTGATCTAAATCACCATCAGCACCTGCCAAGATTACTGGCCTACCTATCTCTGCCCTTTCCTTCTTTCAGACTATACTCGATAAAGCAACCTGAGAAATCCTTTGAAACGTAAGTAATATCATGTATCTCCCGTGCTCAGAATTCTCCATGGCTTTACAGTTCACCATGAGTAGAAGCCAAATTCCTTGCAATGGCTTATGAAACCTGCCCAGTCTGATATTGTTATCCTTCTGACTTCATTTCCATCTACTCTCCATTTTGTTCACTATATTTCAGCCACACTCTTCCTTGGCATTTCTTGAACATACCTGGCATCAGGGTCTTTGGTATGGCTATTCTTTCTGCCCAGAATGCTATTCCCTTGGATGTCTGTATGACAAAGTCCCTCACGTCCTTTAATTCTTTGCTCAAATGACATCTACTGCCCACCCTGTTTAATGCTGAATATTGCCACCTCCTTCTGTATCACTCCTGACCCCCTGATCCTACTCTACTTTTAGTTTTTTCCATGGATTTCAAACATGTCTAGGGTACTCTGTAACTTGTTTATTGTTTAGAGTCTTGCTCTACTAGAATGTAATTTCCCACAAGGACTGGTGTCCTACATGCTCATAAATGTGCCTAGCACATACTATATTATCAATAAATATTGTCCAGATTAATGAATTAATGAGTTCTAAGCTTTCCTTTGGCCTGAAGAGTTTTCTGATTTTAAGTCTGCTGAGAAAATCCCAAGTGCCTCAGCGAATCTCACGAATTGCTCACCTCTACCACAAGGTGGCAGTCTTTGCCTTCAATACTGACTCCAGTAGCCTCAAATTTGAGAACTAATTGAGGTAACCTTCCTGTTTTCTTTGGGCCAAGACAACCTGCCCTGCAGGAC
>NW_006299715.1:3562615-3568758 GCF_000327345.1 Myotis davidii
GATCTAAGAGCTTTTAGGATTTAGGGTGTGTGAGCTTTCCCTGGAGAACAACACATTATGAATGCGATGTTGCTTTACTGACAGGGACTTGAAATATAATTGCTAGTGGGAAGGGTGTAGGTTTAGAGAGAGAGGACAGCATAGTGTCATGAACCCTGAAGTAGTTGACAACATACCACCTGGATTTAACCACCAAATATATTTGCTTTTCCACCTTAGCATGGATGTCAGAGCATAAGACTTTAACCCTTTCTGCCCCATCCCTCTCACCCCATTCACTGTATACATTGCCTGGGAATAACTTTGCCCCATTCTGGTCTTCAAATTATCATGTTGGGAAATGACAACCCCTCTGGGGTCTGCGGGCCTCACTTCTGTTAGGAACAGCCTCGTTATGAGACCAGTGCATTGAGTTTAAATTTCTTGTGGAAGGCAGCATTGTCAGAACTAATCAAATCACCTCACACCTGCCAGAATGGCTACCATACACAAATCAACAAATGACAAGTGCTGGCAAGGATGAGGAGAAGAGGGAACCCTAGTACACTGGGAATGCAGACTGGTGCAACCACTATGGAAAATAGTATGGAAGTTCCTCAAAAAATTAAAAATGGAGCTGCCATTTGACTCAGTGTCCCCCATCTAGGAATATATCCTAAGAAGCCCCAAACACCAATATGCACCCCCGTGTTCATAGAAGCATCCTATATAATAAATTGACCCTAACAGCAGAATGACTGGGAATGACTGATCACACACTGACCACCAGTGGGCAGACGCTCAATGCAGGAGCTGCCCCCTGGTGGTCAGTGTGCTCCCACAGGGGGAGCTCTGCTCAGCCAGAAGCCAGGCTGACGGCTGCCAGCACAGTGGTGGTGGCAGGAGCCTCTCCTGCCTCCTCAGCAGCGCTAAGGATGTCCAACTGCAGTTTAGGCCTGCTCCTTGCTGGCAAGTGGACATCCCCCTAGGGCTCCCAGCCTGCCAGAGGGATGTATGACTGCCAGCTTAGGCCCGTTCACCCAGAGAGCGGGCCAAAGCCAGCAGGAGGACATCCACTGAGGGGTCCCAGACTGTGAGAGGGCACAGGCCAGGCTGAGGGACCCCCCCGAGGGCACAAATTTTTGTGCACCAAGCCTCTAGTTATTTATAATAGCTAAGTTCTGGAAACAGCCCAAGTGCCTATTAGTAGATGAATGGATAAAAAAGCTGTAGTACATTTACACTATGGAATACTATGAAGCTGTAAAAAAGATGGATTTCTTACCCTCTGAGACGGCATGGATGGGCCCAGAGAGTATCATGCTAAGTGAAATAAGCCAGTCAGAGAAAGACGAATATCACATGATCTCACTTATATGTGGAATCTAAGGAACAAAAACTGATGAACAAAATAGGAAAAAAAAAGAGAGAGGATGACTCCTGGAGGATAGGGTAAGTGAGGAATCGTCTGGGGTCTTTTGGAAGGAGCAGAGTAGTAGGAAGGGGAGGATGGAACATTGATCTAGAATCCTGACATTTGTGCTCAGCCCACACTGCAAGCTGAACACTGCTATTAGGCTAAGACTCCAGCTCAGCAAGAAAACTTATTAACAAATGGAGACTTTCAGAAGCTGTTCCTGGTGTTTCTGCCAAACATAGGCACTGACTAAGGCATGCTGATTTCCTGAGACCTTTGATTCTCTACATCCCACCCAAGACTGCCTATTATCATCAATGTCCCTGACCCAAGACCACCAGGGACACACTGCAGATGAGTAAGGGTGGGCTTTCTGGCTCTTTGCAAGAAGAATGAGCACTCATTGTGGGGATCCATGGGGTCAGGGACAGTTCAGTTCAAAAATGTTAGAAAGGACTTACAGGATTTGGGCTTGTTTTATGAGATGTTTGAGGAAGTTTCCAGGAGGTTGGTTTTGCATGGATGCTGCCAGGAAGCAGAAGGGATGAGGGTAATTCTGTGATCGGTGTCAAAACTAATCAAATCAGCCAGGCTGGAGGAATGGAGCAGAGCTGAAGCTGTCTTGGCAAAGAAGCAGCAGGCACTATATTTGCTACAATAAAAATATGTTTGGTCATTTTTTTTGGTTTGGACATTGTTTTTACCTGTAGACATTGCCATCTATTGTAGTCACACAATGACGATATCTGATGTTGGCGTCCTTAAATTATGTTCAGTAGAAGAATATCAAGGCCATATGGCAAGTGCCAGGGGCTGTGTTTCCCCTTTTCATCTCCAGCATCTCCACATACCACCTTGCGCACTCTAGGTCCCAGGGAGGAAGGAGAGGCAGCTGGCTAGTGATGTCGTTACTTAATTTGGGAAGAGGGACAGTCCTGGGGAAAGAAGGGAGGCAAGTGAGCTGGTCTAGTCTCCTTGTCAACAGGACTTCCAGGTAGATCCACTAACGATATTTGCTAGAACAAAGAGACCTGTCTCTGTGTCTTGAGTACCCTTTGCAAGAGGCCCTTGGTTCTAGGGTTACTCATTGAAAACAAATTCAGAATCTGTAGACATGAGTTCCTGGGAAGCCATGCAAAGTGCAGAGCTCTCTGGGGAATACAACGGAGAAGTTCCATCACTTCAGTCCCTTTGGCTGTGTAAGGAGCCTTACACCACCTCACTGGGTGACTTGTCTATTTTTCTGCGCCAGGCAGGTGTATCTCATATAGAAAGGCAGGCCAGGATCCAGGAGGGATGTAGGATATGGTGTCTTTTCCTTTCTCTGTCTCAGCCTCTCAGTTACTTGTCTCCTTGGCATTTTAAAGTTTGAGTCTGGGTATGATCTATGATTTGTGAGAGTGCCATTTGACAATGAGTCTTGCTAAAGGAAGTCTTTAAAGTAGAGAGAATGCTCCACTGGAAGACGTCCGTGTCCCTATGCCATCCCAACCCTTCTAGTCTACTGTTGATGCTTTCTATTGAGTTCTTTATAGCAGTGATGTCATTTTTCATTTTTTCTTGGTTCTTCTTCATTTCCTTTTGGGTCTTACACATATTGTTGAATTTGTCTTCCATTCTTTTCATCCACCTTATGACCATGTCTCTGAATTCTTTCTCTGACAGGTTGCTTGCCTCCATTTTTTACTTTCTTTTATGGTGATGCTTCCTTTTCTTTCATGTGCAGTCTGTTAAAAGGAAAAAAAAAAGTAAGAGAGAAAAGAAAGAGAATGAAATAGAAGAGGGGAAGAAACTATTTAGATGGGGAGAAAACTCCAATAGAACAGCCACTAATCCCAATAAATTCCAGCAACAGATCCCTAGAGATGAATGCAAACTACAAACAACAACTAATATCAAGCAAGGCGAGGGAACACAGAAGCAAAAAATAATAACCGGGGGGAGAAAAAGCCAACAGAAAAGTAAAAAGCAAAAGCAAAATAATCTCACAAACGAGCATTAAAAAAACCCCAATATACTCAACAATCAAGCAAACAACAACAAAACGAAAGAGAGAGAAAAAATTTGGATAGTGAAGAAAGAGAAGAGAGAGGTGTATATGGATTTAGAGCAGGGGATTGGAAATTAGATATATAAGTAGGGTGAAATAACAATATGGAACGCTTCATGAATTTGCGTGTCATCCTTGTGCAGGGGCCATGCTAATCTTCTCTGTATCGTTCCAATTTTAGTATATGTGCTGCCAAAGCGAGCATGCCATCCCAACCTTTACTTCACATCATTAGGCCTTGAGAAGTGGGTGGGGCACAATGCTAAGTCTTGCTTGGTTATTGTCTTTATCTGGTTGATGGATGAGAAAAGACACTGCATAGACAAAAGATGTGGGGAGGGCAACCAAGGAAGCTTGGGCCTGAGGTTCCCATGCTCTAAGACATTCCATGGTTCTCAAATGTTTGGTTTAATTGCTCAAGCAACTTAATAAGAACATGAAAGTGTTTTTTGACCACTGAGTGTAATATATGCTTATTATAAAAAGTATAAACATGAGGTTAGGAAGCAATTCTTATATACCTAGTAACTAAATATAGCTATCTTTATAACATGGTTTAATTACTATGGTTTTTTTCCTTCAATTTTAAAAATTGGTGGTGATCATACCATATTTTCATTTAAAAATTTAACCCTTCTTTTTGGATAATTCATGCATCCATTTTTGTTTGGAACCAACAATAAAGAAAACTATAAGGCAAACGTGTAAGTTCCCCTTATTCCTCTTCCCAGAGACAACCCCAGTTACCAGGGTGCTACTCAGCCTTTCTTCTATTTTCTGTAAGTTGAAGTCTACTTTTCTCACTCAGTGGAAAATAGCCACTCACCCAGCTATCCCAAGCTGTGTATAAGCACATCGTTCAAAGGCTGCTTTATAGTCCACTGGGCAGAGGCACCCTAGGAAACCTCCCCTCCTCCTTGGCTGCACATCTCTACTCATTCTGGACCCCATCGAAGGAAGCAAAGCCAGAGAGTGGTCAAATAGAAACTCACAGTGGTTACAAATATAGATGGATTTTCCATGTCAAAGCAAGTGGAGGAGCAAACAAAGGCAGATCCTTTTCAAAGTGAAGATACTGAGTCACTCAGCCAAGGCCTTTTGTTGAACCCTGTTTCTGTCCTTGGTGGTAGAAAATTAGAACGTGTTCTACTGTTTATTGTGTTCTCAGATTTTAGTGCCTCGGGCAAGTCACCAGTGCTGTAACTGTAATTAATTCTGTTCTTTCTCTGTCCTGTACTGTGATATGAGTGGTTAAAGGGTAGAAATAGTACATACTTATCTTTACAGCCCTGTGCCCATTGTGAGGCTCTAATGGGCTCACAGTGAGTATCTACACTAATAAAAGAGAAACATGCAAATTGGTGTCACTCCACTACACCCACCAGCCAATCAGATAAGTATGTAAATTAACCCAACAAAGGTGGCAGTTAATTTGCATATGCAGGCAGAAAGCGAAGACTGAAGACAACGTAGAAGGAAGCCAAGTGCCGAAGAAGGGAGCAAAGCTGCAGGGAAGCAAGCAGGGTGGTGGAGACAAGAGGGAAACAAGCTGGCGGCGGAGGTGGGAGGGAAGCCCACCTCAGCGGGTTTTGCTCCCTTCTCTGCTTCACTCCAGCTGCAGGAAGCCCTATTCTTGCAGGAATCTTCCTGCAACGGGCCTCTAGTTTGTGGAATAAAAGAGTGGGTGGAAAAAGGAACCCAAGTGTCATGATGGATGAATGGATAAATCAATGCAGTATGCACCTACAATGGAATGTTACTCAACCTTAAAAAGGCAGGAAATCCTAGCACATCCACAACATGGAAGAACCCTGAGGACAGTATGCCCAGTAAAATAAGCCAGACACAAAAAGAAAAATACCTTATCTGAGGTACCTACAATAGTCAAATTCATGAGGCAGAAAGTAAATGTGTTATTATCCCCTTTTATAGATGAAGAAACTGAGGCTGGAGAAATTGAATAGCTTGTCTTGGAAGGCGATGCTTTTCCACCACCAGGGGCTGTTTAAAGGGGACCTGGAGTGAAAATTTCTATTTCAGATCATTTTCTCCTATGGGGCCCACTCAGTTTTCCAGAGTGATTTTTCAGAACAAAAATCAAATGAGGCTACTTCCATGCTTAAAACCATCCAATGACTTCCCATGGTAATTAAAGTGCAATTTGAAATTTTTTCATTGGTCCCAAAGGCCAAAATTATCTGCCTCTCAATTATTTTTTTGACTTGATTTCTCACCATATCACGCCTTCCCTTGTTTCTTTACACTGCAGTGATGCTGTTGATCTCTCAGTTCCTCAAAATCAGCAAGGTTTTTCTGCCTCAGGACCTTTGCTCATGCAGGACCCTTGGGCTGGAATGCACTTTTCCCCATCCTTTAGCCTCAGCTTACATGATCTCTCAGGGAGACTGCTCCTGACCAGCCTCCGTAGAGTGGTCATTGCTTCTATATTCTGCTGTCATCCATCCCTGCTGAATTTCTGCATATTAATAATCATTTGTACTAACTTTGTTAGCTTATTTGCTTGTATGTATACTGTCTGCCTCTCTAACCTGAGAGTGAGCTTCATGAAGGCAGGGACTTTGTGGGGCAGGAATGGTCATGCTCACCCATAAAAATGTTGTACAGCTTAGATGAGACCCTGTATAGGAACTACGTGGCATTCAGTAGATGCCTCCTACATGAGATATTCGCGGGGGT
>NW_006299715.1:3568782-3573015 GCF_000327345.1 Myotis davidii
TCTAATTATTCATGCTTCACTCTATTTTCCATGTTTTATCTCACAGACATAAAGACTGCGGACAGATAGGGAAGGCATTCATGAATGCATTTCTTTCCAAGGATCCTTGTAACAGTTCAGAGCAAGACTACCAGCTGCTGCTGAAGCTGACCAATCAAACCACACCCTGCCACATGGTAACTAGGTCAAGTTCTTGGTTTTAGAACTGAGGCTGAAAGCCAGAGGGAAGAGATCACAGGACCAAAGATTGACCAGGATGAGGGAGGAGGGAAATCTGGACATAAAAATGTAGGTGTGGCCCTAACTGGTTTGGCTCAGCGGATAGAGCACCAGCCTGCGGACTGAAAGGTCCCAGGTTCGATTCCGGTCAAGGGCATGTACCTTGGTTTCGGGCACATCCCCAGTAGGGAGTGTGCAAGAGGCAGCTGATCGATGTTTCTCTTTCATCGGTGTTTCTGTCTATCCCTCTCCCTTCCTCTCTGTAAAAAAGTCAATAAAATATATTTTAAAAAAAAGAAAAGAAAAGAATGTAGGTGTGGTTGGTGGGGATGGAGTTTGTGGGGCTCATGGGAGAATAGGATGTGAGTAGGATTTAGGGCATTGGGGGAAGGGAGGTAAGAGAGAAATGGGATCACCCAAAGAGGAAAGGACACTTGGTTAAAAATCAGGCAAAACAAACAAACAAACAACAACAACATAAAACCCCAACAGGAAACCCAATCCAAACCAAACAAAAAGAACCCAACTTTAGCTAATTACAAAACTCTCCCTGACCTCTGGTGATAAGAACAACAATAAAAACAAAACAACAACAACAAGACAACAACCGCCACTTTTGGACTTGCCATCTTGTGAAACAAGCAGATATGGTGCTACCCCTCCCACCCTCTATTTCACCAGTGAGAAAGTGAATCCTGGGGGGTAGGTGACCAGTTGAAATGGCATGAGATTTGGAGCCTGGGTTTTAGTACTTTGAGTGAATCTTTTCTGAAGTCAGCACTGGCGGTGACAATTCCACCTGCCCCCAGTCATCTTTGTGAAGCCCTTAAGCTGGATGACAGCCTCTCCTCCTCCCAGGGGTAGAGCTGGAATTCCTGGAGCAAGAGACCTCACCCAAAAGGGGTGCCCGGTACACAGACACCTAGGTGACACTGTTGAAGGAGAGACGGTGCACCAGGCATGGGACAGAGCACTTTATTTGCATTGTCTCATTTAATCCTTCAGCATCCGAGAGCTTCTTACAAGTATTTTTGTTACCATTGTACAGATGGGGAAAGTGAGGCTTTGGGAGGCTGTGGGTGTCCCAGGTCAGACAGCGAATCAGCAGTGATGCTGGGCTTCAAACCACACTCTCCACAGCCTCCGAGTTTGAGTGAATAGATTCTTGGAGCTGAAGAGCATTCTGAAATTTGATTGTTTGTCCCTTATAAGAGATCCTGAAAAAACACTCCCTGTATTTGCCCTCCTCCTCCTCCTCCTCCTCCTCCTCTTCCTCCTCCTCCTCCTCCTCCTCATCTTCCTCTTCCTCTTCATAGAATTAAGAGACCATAATATAGTTTCCAAGTGTGTACTAGTATCCTTCTCCTCCTCCTCCTCCTCCTCCTCCTCTTCTTCTTCTTCTTCTTCTTCTTCTTCTTCTTCTTCTTCTTCTTCTTCTTCTTCTTCTTCTTCTTCTTCTGGATAAGAGAGAATTGGGAAAGGATACATGGGGATACTGAGCTCCTTGAGAAACAAAGAACACTTTTCTCCCAAAACAATGCATAGACAAAATTGTTTTGCAGACAAATTTAGGAATCTTGTAACTTCCTAATGTCTCCTCCAGAAGTGGTCCGAGTCTATGTTCAGTATAAGATTTTTATCAATGGCTTTAAGACTTTTTTTACTGCAACCTAGAATGATAAGCTCATTTCACACTGTGGCCTAGAAAACACACACACACACACACACACACACACACACACACATGGAAAGCAGCGATGCACTGAACATCACATAGCCTGGCTAGAAGTATTTCACTGATATTTTCTCTGTTTATCTTTCATTTAAAAAGATGTGGACTAGGTTTTCTTTTTGCTTACTAAATTGATCTCAGGAGCAGTTTGTGATGCCTGGCTGATGTTGCTCAGTGGTTGAGTATCAACCCCCTCAACCAAGAGGTCCCCAGTTGGATCCCAGTCAGGACACATGCCTGGTTTGTGGGCTCTATCCCAATAGGGGCATGCAGGAGGCACTGATGGATGATTCTCTCCGATTGATGTTTCTATCTCTCTATCTCTCTCCCTCTCTCTCTTAAAAAAATCAATAAAAACATATTTTAAAAATAATTGCTGGGGTCCAACCCCAGCAGGTCCAGGGGTTCCCCATAGGTGCGGACCGAGTCGGAGAAGAAGGAATGACACAGAGACAGCGTTCAGTTGATCAGCAGCCTAGCCAGGATCTCCAGCCAAGTTCTGGTCTGGATCTCCAGCGAAGTTCTGGTTAGGATCTCCAGCCAGGTTCTGTGTCCATGTTCTCTTGCTAGGATCTCCAGCCAGGTTCTGTAGCCATGTTCTCTCACTAGGTTCTCCAGCCAGGTTCGGTTTAGGTTCTCCAGCCAGGTTCAGTCACCAGGTTCTAGTCAGGTTCTCTTGCCAATTTCTATAGTCAGGTTCAGTCCAGGATCTTTTGCCATGTTCTCTCGAGCAAAGTTCTTCTGTCTCTAAGTTCTGTCTCTAAGTTCTGACTCCTGTTGTCTTGTTGCATCTGTATTTATACCAGTTGATTCTAATCCTATCAGTCTCTATTCCAAAGGTTAGGGCGTTTCTTATCTCCATTTCAGGGAGTAAAGATTATGTACATAAGCATGATTGTTCGTAGTTAAAGTGATTAATTACCCGCCTGGCAGTTAAGAGGTTTTATTCCCTCCCTAACTTCAGGGGAAAATCCCTACCTGGGGAAACAACCTTTCTCAGAGAGGTGACCTTGGTTAAAACACATAGTGCCAAGAAGGTGACCAAACATTTTAAGAACAGTATGCCATATATGCCAGGTCCCTTGAAACAGCAAGGATGGACAGGCTCCCGGCAAATAATGTGTGTTTTTTCTTTCTTAGAGTGTCTTTTGGAGCAAATCAAATCAGCTAGCTCACCTGTACACCAGGGTGCAGCAGGATATGTTCACGCTGGAGGACACACTGATGGGCTACATTGCTGACGGCCTCAACTGGTGTGGAGATGCAGGCTCCTCTGGTGAGGATGGGGGCCATTGGGATCATCCAGGGATGGCAGGGTGAAGGAGCCCTGAGTTCTGCTGGGGGCCCTGAAAGGTCAGTGTGGAGGATGGGCCCCAGGTACCCACCCTGATGCCATCTAACCCCCCAATGACAACTCAGCCTGATGTAAAATAGTCTTTTTAAAAAACATTTTTTATTGATTTGAGAGAGAGAGAGAGAGAGAGAGAGAGAGAGAAAACATCAATGATGAGAGAGAATCATTGATTGCCTGCTTCCTGCACACCCCCAACTGGGGACCAAGATTATAACCTGGGAATGTGCCCTGACCGGGAATTGAACTGTGACCTCCTGGTTCATAGGTCGATGCTCAACCACTGAATCTCCAAGGCTGGGCCGAAATAGTGTTTTTTAGACCAACTCATGTCGTCATTCTTTCTTTTCTACCCCCATCACACTCCCTGAGCCCAGCGCTTTAACACAGGTTTTGCTGGGACTGTTCTAACAGCCTCACTGCCCACTCCTCAGTCAGCCTCCACGATCAGCCTCCACGGCTACCAAGGATTCTTTCCGTCTCTACTCTACAGCCTAAATAGCGATCTTTTGCCTCTGGGATAAGGCCCAAATTCCTCAGCATGGCCTGCCTCTGTCTTTCAGATATCTCATCTTCCAGGTTCCCGTCCCCATCCCTCCTGCTCTGGTGGTGCGAGCCTAACCCACCAGGCGGTTTCACACCCCCGGGCCTTTGCACAAACTCTCTGCATGGAGCACCTTCTTCTCTCTCACCTGTCTGAGGACTCTTACTCATCCTTCAAAATCAAGTTCAGCATCAACCTTCCCTAATGGTGCTGCACACCACCCCCAACCCCAGTGGATCTTTCCTTGATTTATTCGATGATGCTGGATCCAGGGGGTCTCTGGCGACAGGGCTTCTGTCTAATTCATCTCTATCCCCAGGACTTAATGCTCCAGTGCTTGTGCTGGAGAATGAACAGGTAAAGAAAATGTGGCATGTGTGTATATAT
>NW_006299715.1:3573202-3591716 GCF_000327345.1 Myotis davidii
TAGTGAAACTTTATTCAACCTTAGAATAAAGTCATTTTCAACAGCATGAATGAGTCTGGAGGGCATTCTGCTACATGAAATAAGCCAGTCAGAGAAAGTCAAATACTGCATGGTGTTGTTTATATGTGGAATTAAAAAAAATTGAATTCATAAAAACAGAATAGAAAAGTGGTTGCCAGGGGCAGGGGGTGGGGAAATATGGACAGGCCGGGAAAACGGTGAAAACTTCCACTTATGAGATGAGGACGATCCAAGACCTAGTGTGCAGCATGGTGATGATTGTGGATAATACTGTAGAAGCATAACTGAAATTTTCTGAGAGAAGAACCTACCTGTTCTCTCACAGATACTCGCATAGATAAATGTGTGGGCTGATGGATGTGTTAGTTAACTCCAAGTGGGGAAATCCTTTCACAATGTACATATGTATATCAAATCACCGCATTGTACACTTTAAAATCTTACTATCATACTTGTCAATTATATGTCAAAAATAACTAGGAAATGTTGTGTACGAAGGCAGATATCCTCAGAGAAGTGACATAGAAACTGTGTTCATGCTCTGAGTCTATTGTACCTCATAGAGGCTTGAGCCTGTCTTTGTTTTAAAAAATATGTTTTATTGATTTTTAGAGAAGTAAATAGAAACATTGTTGAGAGAGAATCATCAGTTGGCTGCCTTCTGCACGCCTCCTACTGGGCATTGAGCCCACAATCCAGGCATGTTCCCTGTCCAGGAATTGAACAAGTGACCTTTTAGTTCATGGGTCGATGCTCAACCACTGAGCCTCATTGGCTGGGTAGCCTGAGCCTGCCTCGATGGTGAGAGTGTAGAAAGACTCTGAGGCCATCTGACCCTAAGGTGTGGGTCTAGGGAGGAGGAGAGGAAAGCTGTGGACAGGAGAGCATTGGCAGGAAGCAGAGGAGTGGTTGGGGAGAATGGCTGAGGCCCAGCTTCATGTCCGATTCCTCTGCACTCTGGGACGATGTTGAGGGCTTGTCTCTGTCAGATGAGCTTTCTCAATTTCCCAGAACGATGACTCAAAGCTGGTCACTGTGTTCCTGTCTGGGGTTTGGAGGGTAAGATAAGGACTTGGATGGGAGTCAGGGGCACTTAGTTAAATTGGGTTGAGATGTGTCCATTCTCCATCCTCCATCTTGGCAGCAATGCCATTGGATAATGGCTCTTCTTTGACTGAACAGCCAGGGAAGAACGGAGTTTAATTACACCTGTGACTTTCCACTTTAATTATTGTCTACAAACTATGTCTTTTAGAAATGAACTATCACTCCTGCCCGCACTGGAGGAAAGACTGCATAAACAACCCCATGTCTGTGTTCTGGGACACGGTGTCCAAAAGGGTGAGTACCAGGCGTGAACTTCGAGAATTTGGGAGACCACTGGGAGACCACGGAATGGAGAGGCCATCTAGCCAGTGGTTCATTTGGATTCTCTTTGGATCACACATCTTTTTAGGAACAGAAGTTTAGGATTCTTTCTTGAGGAAAATGTCTCTGAGTACATTCTAGAAGATTTTTCACACAATTTTAGGATATGCATCGGGGGAGGAGGGAGGGCCCATGGGCTCCGGTAGGAGAATCCCTGGTCTTATCCATTTTTTCTTTGGCTTTGGCTGCCAGGAATCTCCTGCTTGGTTTAATCCTCTGGCCCAGGTCTTGGCCAATCCTAGATTCCTGGACCAGTCTTAGCAATTGGCACCTTCAGAACTTCCTGTGTGCCAGGCACAGTCCTGGGCTTCACATGGATTACAACCTTTCATCCTCACAAGTACCCTCTGAAGTAGGTACCATGAGTATCACACCATTTTACAGATGAGCAAATAGTGCTGCGGGCAAGAAAGCAATCTGCTACATGTCCACAGGCAGTGGCAGGTCTGTGAGTTAATCGCAAATTGTCTAACTCCAGATCCAGAATCCGGCTGGGAAATACTCACCGTCTTCCCTGCCACTTTCTCCCTATTTCTGACTTCACCCGAAGCTACCTTTGTGGCTATTTCTTTTTCTTATAAGTCACTCCTTTGCATGCAAGCGGACTCGGAAAAAATGGAAAAGAAAAGAAGGAAGAAGTAAGGGAAAGAAAAAGAGGGAGAAAGTACAACTACACTACCTACAATTCTCCAAAATTAAATTCAGACACCGAGGAGCTGGGGCAGTGGAAACTCACACTTGTTAATTGCATATTTATGACAAGTCCTGAGCCAGGTGCCTTGCCTATGTCATCCCATTTAGTCCCCACAGTAGGTGCTGAGGGAAGGTTACAGGTGAGGAGATGGAGACTCAGAGGTTAGGGTCTCATCCAAGGCCAATGGGCTGGTAAGGAGATGCAGGTAAACCCTGGTAGAGACAAGGAGATAACCTGGGATTTGAAGTCAGGAGGCCACGTCAATGTGCACAGGTCCTTTAACCATCTGTTTGACCTTCAGATTCCTCATTTGTGAAATGGAGATAAAACTGATGCCTGCCCCATAGGGTTACTGCAATGTTTAAACAAGATGCTACTATCCTTTTCACTAAGAATGCATTCCTTTAATGCATATTTGTCAAGTAACTACTGTGTGCTGTGAAAAATCAGAGGCACTGTATAGGTTTTGTTGTTTTTCTTGCGGGGGGTAAGTTTCTTGCTTTTCCCGAGAAAAGTGTCTATTTTATCATTCTATGACATGTTTTGGGGCAGTGCTGCTGCTAAAAACTGTTAAAGTCAAGTCACATGTTGTATGTGGCAAGCGCCTGCTTGTGTTCCCCTAGTGCCCTTGGAGCTAGGAGCAGAGTGGTGAAGGGGATTGAGGTGCACCCTAGCATTGTGAGCTACCCTGGGACTGAGCCTTTATCTTGGCCAAATGCTTGCTCACAGATGTAGGTACATAGCCCTCTTTTATTAGAGTAGATCCTTTCTTTTTCTGACAAAAGAGGCAGTGCCTCTTGGGTTTGAATCCCCATTCCACTTTCTCGCTTCCAAGTAACCTTAGGGTAAATGGACTCAACACTTCCTTCCCAGGGCTCTGAGGATTCCATAGCATTGCAGGTCAGTGTTTGGCATCAACCCTGTGAGCACTCAGTCGAGTTAGCGCTTGTGATTGACATTAATTGGGCCTCTGTCTTCTGCTCATCACCCCCAACAGGAAGATGAAAGCCACAGTGGGTTTTCACAGTTCCACTTCAAATTGCTTCATGGTATTTTATTACCAGTAGATGAAAGGCCAGATTTCTTGGCAAAGCCTTCCATAAAGGAACTTATCTATCCAACTTCAAAATCCACTGAAGTTGCCCCCAAAACACCACTGTTCCCCCAAGTCCCTCGGCCTTTCTGTTCGCAGCTGCCTCAGTGTTTGCCAGAGGAAACCCTATTCATCCTTCAGCTTTTGTCACCCTATGTTGTTTTGTTTTTGTTTTTTCTATTTCTTTCCTAATCTCCATCACAGAGTGCTGGACTTTTAAAAAAAATATTATCTTTATTGTTGAAAGTATTACAGATGTCTCTCTCCCCTCACCCCCCCATTGGCTCCTTCCACCACACTCCTACATGTTTGGACTTCTCCCTTCCTCTTTTCCTCCCTACATATTTCCACAGTGCTCCGAGGCTCCCGGGCTGAGCAGCAAGCAGCCAGCCAGGCTCACAGCTCTCTAAGAGCTCTCAGTAGCAGTGGCCAAGCCTACAGGAAGCTCATCCTCACCATGAGCCAGTCCCAGGGGATGGGCTTCCTGGAGGAAACACATAGATTGCTTTGTTTCGTTCATATTGTTTCCTCCAGTTCCTAGCAAGGAGTCCAGCTGAATGTTGCATGAGGAAACAAAACTCTTTGCTTAATAATATTCATTCATTCATTCATTCATACATTCCGCATTTCTCTTTGTGCCTGTGCGGGCCTCAGTGTCGCCTTTCTTGGTGTCCCCATTCCCCTTACCCCTGGATCGGCCACCCTGCTCCCTAAGTGAAATGCACAATGTCTACAGTTTATGGCACCAAGAAAGCTCTTTTCTCTTCCTCCTCCAGCAATGTTCCTCTTACTCAGCTGAACCTCTGAGCCACCTACATATTTAGTAACAATGGTGTTGAACTTCATTGTGCAAACACAGATGAGAGCAACTGCTTCCAGAACTCTTCCGTGTAGCATAAGCCTCCAGTCATTGGGCTGAAAGTACATAGACCTGGGAATGCTGAGCTGGAGACATCCAGGGTACCTTCTCCCCCTTAACCACCAGTGCTGAGAGCTGTTTTGGGTGCAACTGCTGGGGCTTGCTTATTACGTTTACATGCTGAGGAACTGTGGGTTTTCTTTTTCTCTTTAAGTTTGCAGAAAATGCCTGTGGTGTGGTGCAGGTGGTGCTCAATGGGTCCATCAGTAACACCTTTGATAAAAACAGGTACTGGGGGAGGAGGGTGATGGAGCTGGGAGAGGGTGTAGGGAGGATAAATGGTGATGGGGGGGAAAGCAGGTACTTATTTCTTTGCTTTCTGTTTGCAAGGGTTAGCACAGCCTCCTATTAGATAGTTTGTCTATAGAAAAATATACTTTTCCAGTTTAAGGTTAGTCCTGAAGTTTTGGGCCAAAAAAATGTAAAAATTTTGTATTCTATGGAGAGATTTTTCTTTCTAAGTAAAAGTTTTTTGTCCTTTATCTGTGTCCAGCTCCTCCTCTTGGCTTTTTGAAGTCTGGTGGAATGTTCTCAGCTCTCTCCTCCATTACATTCCATGCTGCCCATTTCCTGCCTTTGTTCACGCTGTTCCCCCACCTGACCTGCCCCCTCGGTCCTTCTGCCTATTTGAATCCTCACCAGCCACGACAATCTGTCCTTACCCCTGTTTCCTCCAGGAACATGTCCAGTACCAGTCCAGCACCACAACTATTGGGAACATCAGGAGCTGTGCTGTGCTCTTGCCCTTCACTATCTCCTTGTTGTCAGCACTTCAGTTAAAGGCGGGACTCCAAGAGGCCATCACGTATTACATAGGGGATTTTATGCAGGCACTTAATGTCTTTGAGCCCCTGTAGTGTGTACCTGCAGAGGTGGTGGTGCTAGGAAGATGAACGGAGACAGTGTGTGAAAAATGATGAGCTCTGTGCTGACAGAGAGAAGGTGCACAATGAGTATCAGCCATTATTCTCTCATTTAATTCACACCATTGACATGCCAATGCCTTTCTCCTCTGCTGCCTTCCATACTTACAGTTTTCACCACTTGGATTACCTTTTCAGTCTTGATTCTCCAATCTTTCTTGGGATAAGGCTGGATTGAGAAGAGGGACCACTCTAGGGGCCCCAAATTAAGTTCCCTTCTCTCCTGTTTGAACATTTAATTCTATGAAGAAGATTTGTCCTTTTGTCTTCTGCTTTTGACCTCAACCTTGTGGGCTTTTGGATGAAAGTGCTAACATTCCAAAATTTTATAATCTGGTATAAGGGACCTAAGTACATTCAATGGGAGTGGCAGGTGTCAGAGACTAATGGGGAGGGGTTTAGAAGTGGTGTTAGAGCAGGACATCAGGGTCTTTCTTTCTTTTTTTGTCAATGTATTTTTATTTATCTCAGAGAGGAAGGGAGAGGGAGAGAGAGATAGAAACATCAATGATGAGAGAGAATCATTGATCAGCTGCCTTTTGCATGCAACCTGGGCATGTGCCCTTGACTGGAATCAAATACAGGACCCTTCAGTCTGCAGGCCAACACTCTATTCTCTAAGCCAAATCAACTAGGATGTCAGTGTCTTTCAAAGGTGTGCTCCAACTTACCTGAGCATTTGGATTGCCTGGGGATTGCCCAACTGAAGATTCTGGTCCAGCAAGGGGTGGTGGTCTGCGGTTCTGCCATTTTAACTAGCTCCCAGGTGATGTCATTGTGTTGGTTTAAGGTCCAGTCTTGGGAAAGCAAGTACTTAGAAAATCAACATCAATGTCCAGATAAGGAATCTCATTTTGATAATCTTATCCACTGGGGGTCATGCTGAAAGAGTAAAGGTGGCATCAGTCCCAGAGAGTGTGTTCTAACCAATGGCACCCTACCTGCTGGCTTTTCACAGGGGCAAGGGGTGCCAGAAGTATTCAGTTTGGGGTCAACAATGTTCTTTGTCTCTTCTATCTTAGCACTTTTGGACGCGTGGAAATCCATAATTTGCATCCAGGGAAAGTTTCTAGACTACAAGCCTGGATGATGCATGACATTGGAGGAGTTCACAGGTATATGTTACTACTTTGTACCCATATAGTCTCAGGTTTACTTTAGGAATCGATCAGCAAAACAATCCACAGTCTCAAGAATGCATTAAGGAAAGACTAGCTCAGGAAATGAATGGGGCCTTATTCTACATTCAGCCCATCCCAACAACCTCTCAATTTTATCTCCATAATAGGTTTCTACCTAGTTTGCACCTTAGGCTCCCCTGCTGACCTGTGAACTCTCAGAGTTGACCTCTGCTTCACCTCTTTATCCCAGAGCTTTGTGCAAGGCCTGCTACCTAGAAGAAAATGACTCAGGAGATGTTTGCGAGATCTTGTAATTTTAACATTTTCTTCTTTCTTTCCCAGTCACTCATGCTCGAGTCCTATCATAAATGATTTGAAATTTATTTTAAGCAAGAGGAATATTTCATTTACCTGCCAGGATGACTACAGGTAATTGATTTGTTCTTGAAGAAGAAATAGCCATCTTGCCATTTATAGGCATCTTCCCTCAGGTCTTGATGGTAATCTGGGATGGTGACCGATGGTGATATCTCTTCCTTCTCTCTCCATCCCCAGCCTAGCCCTTAGGTGTCCCCAGCTAGTGACCTTCTGAAGAAAACAGGCTGCTGCTTTTGCTGTTTCTTGATCATCAGCTGACATTCATGGCCCTTGTCTGTGCCATGCCAGAGCCAAACATTCATTTTCACCTCCACATATCATCATCAAACATCCCTTCTCAGTATTTATTTTTATGATTTAACAAGTGAAATGAAACTAAACTGGGCCCCACTTTAAGTCACTCACTCCTGAACATGAGCTTTCTCCATGTTGTTGCTAGAGGAGAGGAACTTGTGTGGATGCTCAGTGATCAACACATACCTTTGTTGCTAACAAAGGGACTTCTTTCCTTGATGAATTGAATGGTAGATGTATTGTTTTGCCTCTA
The DNA here is from genome assembly GCF_000327345.1 of Myotis davidii. NCBI lineage: Eukaryota > Metazoa > Chordata > Mammalia > Chiroptera > Vespertilionidae > Myotis > Myotis davidii. The sequence goes on from NW_006299715.1 coordinate 3,580,327, forward strand.
GATTTCTTTTTTTGCTTTATTGTCACAGGCCTATCAAGTTTCTTCAGTGTGTGAAAAATCCTGACCATTCGTCTTGCAGTTCTATAATATGAACCATCGGCACAGTGCTTTTCAATCTTTGAGCCCTTGTGGTGTACATGGCTGTGTGTGACTCAGGAGACACGCTGATGGAAAGCTGAGGATTTGGAGGATCTTCTGTCATCATGTCATACCAGAGATGGAAGCCTTTCCCCCCAAAGTCTTAAAATAGCTTGTTATTGGCATAGTTTTTATTTTGATCTCTTAACATTCAAGAAAAGATTAATTATTATATAAAATTAGAATGAAATTTTTGTGATTTTAATTTTCATATGATGCTTTTATGTTGCTTATATGTTGGACGGAATACGACTCTGTCTGGAAATAACATTTCCCAAAGACTATCAGGAGCTTCCAGGTTCTCCAGGAGGGCAATAACAGTTTGGAAACCTCTTAGTCAAGAAGAACACTCAAAATTACCCCACAGGCTGGTCAGGCACAGAAGTCGTTCTTTTCCTGAGGACACTTGGCTGTCACTTTGCCACTGTGAGATGTGGCCACTGCTACTTCTGGGAATAGCAGTAACCAGAGTAGATGGTTCATGGTGATGGGACATGAAGTATGGCCCCTGCCTCAGACTCTCCAGCCTCAGGTTCATGGCTGCACAGATCCACCTGCCACACAGGACCTGGAACATGGAAAGTGCTTAGAACAGAGTTCAGAGCTCAGTTTTTCTACCTATGAAATGGTGGTGATGACAGTACTGACCTCTGGATTGTCTTGAGCATTTGAGCAAGATGCTAGAAGTATAAATCTTAGAATTGCATTTGATATTAAGAAGAGCTCTGTTAAAGTTAGTTTTTTAATTTAAAAAAAATGTTGAAACCTGTTTTTATTCCTGTGGAAATTCCTTGACTAGCCTACTTGTTTAGAAGCTGAGGCCCTGGGAGTAATGGAGATGGGAAGATTTTGCCCTCTTGACAATCAGCAGGGTCAGACACACTCTCACACAAGGCTTGAATAATCTTGGATGGTTAGAACTTGCCCACCTGATGGGACTGAATAAGGTATCCTCCTGAAATCTTTAACTAAGAGCTGGCTCCCATCTCAAGATTAACATTGACAATGGTATTAAGAGGTGATTCCCCTCACCCCACCCCTTGCCACCAAATCTAAGGATTTAATGTTTGTAATTGTTATTCTGTAGCCACCATGAGTTCAACAACTTCCCCTGGCATTGCCGATCCAAGCCCTGCTTGATGACCAGGGCCCACCACTCTGGTGACAGTAAAGGTATGCATATCCCTTAGTAGAATGAAATCAGAAGACACAATGTGTTGGAAGTACCACTTCTCTCCAGTGTAATCAGTGCACTGAAAGAACATTGGGGAAGAGTGAGACTGAGAAGGAATGGGGTAGCTAACCCAAGTCTTCGTTACAAGAACAAATCTCCCTTTGTGAATACTACTTAATAATCAGTTCAGTTTCCACAGAGTTGCCTTCCAGAGAATTTCCCTGAAGTGGCAGAATAATCAGATCCAAGTTGACTGCTGGAGGAAGAGAGGCCCCTTTGGGGCCACTAAGTCTCAGATCACTCTTGGTTGCTCAGCATTAATGACTTTGGCCCATAGAACTCAGAGCTTCTCCAAGCACAGATTGCTTGGACCAGTGAGGCAGGAGGAAGTGGCCATGGGTGTCCTTCCTGCTTTCAGCTTCTAGAACATGGGAGGAGTCATTGGGTCAGTGCTGTCAGACTGGATTGCTTTAAAAATGTGTTGTTTTTTAAGTGTCATCCATGACAATTAATATGTCAAATACTTTCTTGTTAATTAACAAAATAGACATTTCTGTAATAATTTATTACAGAATCATGAAAGAATTATAGAACGTTATTGCTACAGAGCAGTAACTCAACCTCTTCTCTTGGCAAGTGAAGAAGCGGAATCTCTCTCCTGGGAGTCTTAGAGGGTGGGTGCTGAGTGGTTGGCAGTATCTTTAGAGTCAAGATTTTCCTCACTCGATGTCTCTCTTTCACATCACAAAGCTTAAGACCTCACAAACAGGAGTGGTGGAGATGACAGGTTCTTGCTTAGTATTTATTATTTTCTTGTTCTTCTTGTTAAATAAACAGTAATCATCAACTCACCATTGTAAACTAGAAACCTGGTTTCCAGCCCACAGAATACATTCGCAGCCCTATAGTAGGGTCTGGCCAATGGGATGTGAGTATGCATGATTCATACAATTGCCTGGTTATTTTTAAAGACAGAGATACTACCCTGATTTCCCCCTTTCCCTTCCCTTTGCTGAACAATAATGCAACTCTAGTAGTAGCCTGAGACCTCAAGATGAAGCCAGAGCTTGTGGATGGCAAATCTGACTGGTCATAGAGAAGAATTCTTTGTCCCTTCCCCATCCTGAGTCAGGGTCACCCAGAATCTCAGTTCCATGCTGGGTAGACTTGACCTGTTTTCTTCATTGCTTTATCCTTCACCCCAGGCATGTGTTTCCATGACACCCTGTTTCATTCTTGCCTCTGCATCTCAGCTCCCTCCTCTGGACTTGGCTTTGCTGGCTGCTTCAGCCTCACTATGACTTACCGATTGTTCATTCAGTCACCAATATTAGTTGGTCCTTTTCCTGGATAGAGTCTGATCTTTGAATTGAAGAGAAAGGTCAATGTGTAGTTTTAACAACATGTGATGGAAATACATTTTATCTGAATAAATTGTGTATGGAAAGAAAAAGGGTTGGTAGAATTAAGTGGAAATTGCATAGATTATTATAAAGTGTTTGAAATGTAAGTTAACATGATGTTTCCTTTTAATTTAACTCAAGTAAGACATTAAATTCATGAGATGTCACAACATTGTGTACACACCTGTATGTTTTGAATCAGAAATGTGAACTTGAATATGAAACTTCAGAACCAGGTAAAGTGTGTTTATATCTTTTATATTCAGCAGCTTTGGAACTTGGGTGCTTTAAGAGTCTTTGAGGACATAAAATTTAAGGACACATCAGTCTTCTGATGCTTAGTCAAGGGAAATTTTCCCATCCAGAAGTTATGTGAGCTTCGAAATCCTCACCTGTAAAGAGAAGACAGTACCTACCCACATACCTGCCAACCTGACAGCTATAACACTCCATGCCAGAACACAGTGTAGGCACTAAAAACGAAGTCCTATGCGTCAATGCAAGCTTCCAAAGGTCATGTTCACTTGGATTTGAAGTTCTAAAAATTGAAGACTTACTTATGGAAGGAGATTGTATAACACCCTGCTTGAAGGGAAGAAAGAGAGAGAAGTGCCGAGTCATGCTCTGTAGAGGTCATGGTGGATGTAGGCCCAGATGTCCAGGCAGAAAGAGGAAGCTGTGTGGAAGTGGGAGTAGAAAATGATGTGTACTCTAGAATTAGGTTCAAATCACAGCTCTGGCCTATGCTGAAGTTTTCAGGGACTATAGGCAAGTCATTTCCTGTCTAGTACTCAGAGAACACACGTGTAAAATGGGGTTGGTACTGACAGCTACATCCTAAAGATGTTGGGGTACTAAATGGCCTGGTGTACTTACTGTGTTCAGTGCAGGGACTGGTGTGGGGTGAGAAGGCATTAGTCCTTATTATTAGGGAAGGTTAGAAAAACATTACCTAGGATATAAAGTGTCACGGTGGTCTCTAGCTTGTTTTTCATGTTATCCAAGGTTCTTAGTCACGTGGAGCATATTCCTAAGTGACAAAAAAGATAGGATTCATGGCAAAACATTCTACCTGAGTCCTACAGTGAGCAAGTCACATCACCTTTCTGAGCCTCAGTTTTCTCTTGCATAAAATGGGAATGACATTTTACTTACCTCAACTGAGATGATATGAGATCCAATGAGAAAATGCAGGGGGAAAATGTTAGGAAAAGCATGAGACAAAGGTGAATTATTGATGTGGTGGTGAAGATGACAATGACATTAGTTTTTTCAATTATCATCTTGTAATTTGAGGCAAAAAATAGAATTTCATAAACCTGGCTCTACTTATAATGCCCTTATAAAAACTGAGTATGTAAAGGAAACCTATAGCAAATATTCAAGGTCAGTAAAATACCAGAACACTACCTAGCAAAGACTAGCCAGTATGTAAACAAATATAAGAACTGCCAGCAGAGGGAGGTAGATACTGACACAGGTACAATAGCCCATTCTTCTCACCCCCTGAGTGGATTTGACAATACAGACGGTGTAGCATCTCTAGACTGTTGTTTAGCAAAGGGAAGGAAAATTGGGGCAGCATCTCTGTCATTAAGAATAACAGGAAATTTCATGAATCATGCACACTCATATCCCATTGGCCATACCCCATTGTAGAGCTGAGAATGTATTCTGTGGACGGGAAACCAGGTTTCTAGTTTAAAATGGGAGTTGATGACTTCTGTTTATTTAACAAGAAGAACAAGAAAATAATAAATACTAAGCAAGAGTCAGTCATCTCCACTACTCCTCTTCTGTGAAGCCCTCCTTGACCACCCCATATATGTTGTACCCCTCCATTCTTCTTACAGCCTTCTGCCCCTTCTCTGCATTAATTTTCTCCTATTAATTAATTTAAAACTTTCATGGTACTTCCTGTGTGCTAGATACGATCCTGAGTATTTTAAAAATATCTTGCTTACTTCTCAAAAAAATCCATATGAGGTAGGCATTATTTTTATTTGCATTTCATAGATGAGGGACAGAAAAGTGTGTTGCTTGACCAATGTCCCAGAGTGAATGTTGATGGAGTCTGGCTGTACAAACCCCACTCCTCAGTCTACTCAGCTACCTCTCATTGCACTTAGCGCAGTGGAACACAGAATTTCAGTACCCACTAATTTATTTTCTGTGTCCCTTACTGGAATGCAAGCTGTAAGAGGGCAGGAACTTTGTTAGTTCCTGGTCCCCACCTCCAAGACACAGTTTATAGTAATGGTCTCCTTCTTCTTCATCTCTAAGCTTTTAGAACAGTGGTTCTCAACCTTCCTAATGCTGCAACCCTTTAATACATGTAGTTCCTCATGTTGTGGTGACCCCCAACCATAAGATTATTTTCATTGCTACTTCATAACTGTAACTTTGCTACTGTTATGAATCATAATGTAAATATCTGATATGCAGGATGTATTTTCATTGTTACAAATTGAACATAATTAAAGCATAGTGATTAATCACAAAAACAATATGTAATTACATATGTGTTTTCCGATGGTCTTAGGCGACCCCTGTGAAAGGGTCATTCGACCCCAAAGGGGTCGTGACCCACAGGTTGAGAACTGATGTTTTAGAAGACAGGCCCTCTGTTATTTTCAGTACTTAATTACAATACATAGTGCTTATTGTTTGAAACTTGAGTATAACAGATTAAAAAACAAAACTAACTCAGAAAGATTGAAATTAAGCAGATCCTAAAATCAATACAAACAGCAGAAAATTAACCTAACCATATGTCATATTGATAACTCAACCATCCAGACACAGGGAATTAATTCAAGTCTTATGTGAACATAATACCCACTGTGCAACATTAAGGGCGAAAACCATCACAAATAAATCTTGAACTTTAATTAACAATAGGTATTAACATTTTTCATGTTTTGTAGGTTAGACCAAATGAGTACACAGAACACGTATACAAAATGGGAGGCCGTGAGAAAAACACTGTGGTGTTGGCTTTGAATTGGTGGGATCGCTATGAACGCATACATATTTGCAGGCGCAAAATCTTTAGCTACATTGCTATTTTGCTGTACTTATTTTAATTCCTCTGACATCATAATTTAACAACCTTTGTTGAATGCTCGCCATATTCCAGACACTGTTCTGAGCACTTCACATGATGAGCTATTTTACTTAATCCTCGCCTGTGCGCTGCGACATGTACACTTGTTATCAAAGCAATGAGAAGCTTGCCCAAGGTCATGGCAGAGCTGGGTTTTGTCTGACCCCAGAATTGTGCTTATAATCACAATAATCTTAATGCACTCTCATTCATTTGTGACGCTGAACGAGATCTGACTTCTGAAATAAATAAGCTTATTGAGGGAAAAAGACCCACTGGAATCACTTAATTTATCAATAAAAGTATTTGTGCCATTTGGCATAGAGCATATTCTAAGTTGCCTGGGAGGCAAGAAACCTGGTTTGAGACCCTCCTCTGCCCATCCCAGTTGCACAACCTTGTGCAAGCACACTAGGCTCTCTGCATCTCTTCCTTCTTTTATAAACTAAAGGAGCGGGGTGCCACAGAGAAGCACAGACTCAGATGTCTACAGGAGTTCATGGGTGACACAAAAGAGGAAAGTGGCCTGATGACCTGTGTCCTGTCTGTGGTGGCAGTGACCCCTCACCTCCAGCCCAATGTTGCCAGGCAGGTGTGTAGGCTTGAGGTCATCTGATCTTGCAACTCCTCAAGAGAAGCCAGAAATACAGACTTATGTGACTTTTCTCAAATATTAAATTAAAAAAACATGACATCATGACATACCAGTATGTGGCCCTCAAGCTAATACCTTGTGATTTTTAGATCAGATGAACTCTGAAGTCCCTTTAAAGTCTAGTTGTAGAAAACAAAATGATCTCTTAAATTGTGGTGCTCAAATGCAATTGTCTGGTTTATCTTCTCTGAACTTTTCAAGGTTTCATTGGGATAGTGGACAAGTCCTGGGACAACATCTCTTGGGCCAACACCTTCTTACTTGTAGAATGAAGTGGCCTCCAGGGAAGAGAGAATGGTGCTAATATATATTGAGCACTTGTTAAATGTCAGAGACTTGTCATGAATCATATCAATTGTATTAGTCATATTAGTCAGGATTCACCAGAGAAACAGACTAATAGGATGTATATATACACAATCTCTTGGCTGTATTCTGATCTTTCTCTCTCTCTCTCTTCCTTAAACCATAGAGTCTATAAATCATCCATGTGTGAAAAGCAATGCTGTTTTAGGGAGATTAGTGTAGCAACTGCTTGTAGGATAGACTGAGGAATCTAGGAAACCCCATAAAAGAGAAAACAATGTAGAAAGCCATTTAGGATCAAGGAAGGTGACCTTGGTTTTGACCACAATCCAAGAGACCAAAGTACCCAGTGCTTCCCCTTCCCCACCACATGCTATCCGATACCCAGTTAGCTTCCAGCAATTCATGGTAATAATTTCCACCTCCCCTAATAAGGGCCACCCAACTTAAGCAATTTTCTAATGACTACTCTATGATTTCTTTGAAAGTGATGAACATTCACTATTTTCCCGGAAGTCTTTGCTGTGATTTTGTTTGTTCCAAGATCAGAGAAAGTTGAAAACACTATTGAAAGGGGTTAACTCTCTTGGCTTCTCAGGACCCATCTCCTTAGTTACACCATGTTCAATTAGGTCAGACAGTGCCACTCTGGTTGTGATTTGGCATGGAACCACAATGGCCAGACTCACAATTTGGAAGGCGTCAATTTATCTTTACATCTCACACTTTATGTTGGCTTGGCAGAAATTTATTAGCAACTGGAGAAGTTTACATTAAAATGTCCACATTTTAATTAACTTTCAAGTACCCTTGTTTGAGTTCAGTTAGAAGTGTTTGCCAGAGAGAGGTAGTTAAATACATTTATTTGAGCCAATATAGTAAAAAGCCAAACAAATATGTTTTGGGGGAAGAAATGATATTGTAAAATATTTGGCCTATAATTTGTCCTTTTAGCCTGAGAGTGACAATATGTTGACTTTTTCTCTCCAGACTGAAGACCAAATATTGTCAATTAAGAATGAATTCTAAATAAACAGGTGGCAAAGAAAAAGTAATGGATATAATTTTTGGATGACAGATTCTAGATTGGAGTAAATAAAACATCAGGATTTGGTCCCAAACTCTCAAGTCCAGGCTCTGCATTTCTTGATGTGTATGGCGATTTTGTCAGACTCAATTCTGGGAAATTTTTAAGTTCCTTTTGTTGTGTAATCTATCTGAGGTCAGTGAGAAGTACTTCAGAGTTCCTTTTCTCAGTTTCAAAATGAAATGATTCATAAAATACTCAAGCTCTGTCTTTTTTTTCCAGTACAAAAGAATTAAATAACAACTCTGCATATCCCAAATCTTGAAATTCACAACTTGCTCTTTAAACTTCTGTTGAACTGATATATCTTATTCTTGAATGCCTCGGACTTTGCAGAGTGGAGAGAAAAATTGGAGGTTACATGTTATATAAATATTTTAGCAAATGTTTTTTGAAATACTTGGTAAAATAAACATCTATTTATTGATAAAATAATTTTTATAACTTTGTATAAAATCACAGAACAGCCCTAGCCTGTTTGGCTCAGTGGATAGAGCGTCAACCCCCAAACTGAAAGGTCCTGGGTTTGATTCACGTCAAAGTCACATACCTGGGTTGCAGGCTCCATCCGTGGCCTTGGTTGGGGAGTATGCAGGAGGCAACCAATCAATGTGTCTATCTCACATTGATATTTCTCTCTCCCTCTGTCTCTCCTCCTCCCTCCCACCTTCTACTCTCTCTAAAAATCAATGGAAAAATATTTTTGGATGAGGATTAATAAAATAAAATTTGGAAAATGTGCTAATAAGAGGAAGAAGAAAATATAACCACTTCTAATTTCATCACTTACAGTTAATTGCCATTTTCATATTTTTTATGTAATGTTGAACTTAATGCCTGAAAGCAAGTCGTTACATGCAAAGTATTAGTTCATTGACTATGTCCTCAAGTCTTTATTATTATGAAATGTATGTACTTATAAATGTGTTTTTAATTGCAATCATAGCATGTGCACTGTTTTGTAACTATCGAGCTAACATATACCTCAAAATTGCAAGCCAAGATGAGTTTTCTGTTTCAAAACAGTGCCCTTGGAAATACTTTCATGACTTAAAACAAGTTGGTAGATGTTTTGCTTTGAACCAACCTAAGGCATATGTGTGCTGTAGGTTAGGTTCCTTGGGAAATGGACTTTGAGAAGATGATTTGAGAGCAGAAAGTTTATTGGGGTGCTGTAAGATAAGATCAATACTTTGGGAGGGAGACAAAAGAATCAGAATTGGGCAAAAGGAGAAGTCTCACTGAGGAATGCTACTCAGCCTTAAGAAAGGATGAAATCTGATTTTTGAGCAACCCAGTGTTTACCAATTATAAGAATGATATTTTATTCTTCATCTGCCTTAATTCTTTGAATATTCTCAACTTGGGTGTTATTTCTCAGGCCCTTAAAGCCTTAAGACATGTTTATAGAGGAAATTTGGAAACTTCAGAGAAGCGCACACAAAAAAATAACATCCATAATTTCACCAAACAAGGGCTACAGTTAATATATTTCCTTCTGCTCATTTTTTTTTTAAGAGCCCTATAACAAATTACAATAAACTGGGAGGCTGAAAACAACAGAAATCTGTTCTCTCACAGTTCTGGAGGCGGAAGTGCAAAATCAAGGTGTCAGCAGAGCCATGCTCCCTCTGACACCCTGGGTAGAACCTTCCTTGCCTTTTCCCCGCTCCTGGTCATGGCTGTGATCCTCGGCGTTCCTTGGCTTCAGCACTCCAAACGCTGTCTCTGTCATCACACGGCATTTTCCTCTTCTTATAAGGCCATCAGGCACATTGGATTAGGGCTCACACTAATGACATCTTAATTTGATAACATCTGCAAAGACCCTGTTTCCAAATAAGGTCACATTCTTAAGTATTGGGGATTCTGATTTCAACATTATGAAGGGAACACAGTTCAACCCATAGCATGCATGTAATGGTTACCTCCCCCCCTCCCTCCCCCCACTTAATTTGGGTCAAGAACTATTCTACGCTCTGCATAGAATTTCATCTTTTAAAGTTGTGCCAAATTTTAAGAAAATATAACATAAAAATATCAGCTTCTGGGATAGAAAATGACTCTGAAGTGATTCATAATCTTAAAAATGATTTAAGCTTTATAAAAGTGCACTGCTGATTTTCTTACAGTGGAGGCTTCCGTTTGCTTCAGATAGGATTTGACTTACACAAGTGTTGTTTACACAAAACTTTAAAAGATGGGCTCTATTGTGAACAGTAAGGCTCACTTATAATAAAGTTAATGAATATACTGTCTACTTCTTTCAGGAAGCAGGTTTCCTTTTACTGACTTCTGAGAAATTATCAATTGAAATATGTCTGGTCAAGTAATTAGGGAGCAGAGTAAGAGTTGGTATATAATTGTGTGCTGAATTGTGTGGCACTAACTAAACGTGGCTGTGCTTTCAAGTCTATATGTCTGTAAATAAAATCTAGAAATTCAAGTTCTATATGCAACTAGAATGGAGTATGAAGAGAAAGAATAAGAATTTTATTATCAATTTGGGAGAACCTGGGATTGTATTCTAATCTCAGCTCTGCTCTTCACTCTTTTTGTGAGGTTGGGGAAGGTAATTAACTCATCCTAACCTTGTGTTTTGTGTGTATTTTTCTTTCCCAAATTTAGTGCTTTAGAAAAATAAGCATTTTATTGGGCACGATTCTGTGGGCTGGGGATCTGAGCAGGGGCCACTGGAACAGCTTCTGATTGGCGCCATGTGGTCTCAGCAGGGCCTGGAAGATTCAAGATGGCCTCGTTTGGTCCTTAGCTGGAACGGATTGAATGTCTGAGGACTGTTAGGGTGAGTGGACCTCACTCTCCCTGTGGCGTCGACTTGGAATCACTCAAATGTCTGAAATTTAGATTTTCCTCCAGGTGGTCTTTTCTGTCCACACAGACACCTAGACCTCTTTACGTGGTCAGCTGGATCCCCCTCTAAGAAGAATCTATGTGGCTTCTTAGGTCCAGGCCCAGAAGTCCCAGAGCATTGGACTGGCTGCATTCTATGGGTCATACCAAGTCACAAGGCCAGCCCTGGTTTCAGGGCTGGGAAAACCGACTCCTGTCCTGATGGGAAGAGGGAACCTAGAGATCATCTTTGCGGGCAATCTGCCACAGAAACCACAGTGGGAAGTCAGCCTTTGCCACACTTCTCTACCAGCCTGTCTTCTCTCTGGGTTAAAGTTTAAAATTAAAGAAACTCAAAGCTATCTAAGGAGAGGACAGGGACTTACCAAGGAGAAAAGGGATAATGAAAGAAAAAGGAATGGAACTGAAAAACAATTCTGACAGGCTTGTGCACATTTAAACCTGGGATTGCAAACAGCCACAGCTACTTGTCACTAATCCTGTATCCATCACGGACAGTGCTAATCAACCCCTAACTTTCTCATGAAGTCCATGCACGTCCTTATCATTCTTCTCAAGTCAGGGCTGTAGGCAATCATTGCTGATCTAATAGTTTGAAAAAAAGAAGAAACCTATTGCCCACACTGGCCCACCTGCTGAGGGCTGGGCGG
>NW_006299715.1:3591763-3602475 GCF_000327345.1 Myotis davidii
ATTTTGAATACACTCCACAGGTTGATCCTAATACTCCCTGCCCTCTCCTAGATGGAGGTCACTGCATCAGCCCCTGAGCTTGGAAGTGCTGAGTACCCTCAATAAAGTGGTTCTCCTACAGGGCTGTACTCAGTTTTCACAACATAGCTGAAAGATGAGGAAACCAAGACTAGAAAAAGTTTGACAATTTGCCCAAATTCTACAATAGGATAATGGTGGCCCCAACCAATCTCTTTCTACTGTCCATAAAGCCTTTCATGATCTCAAACTCTCAGAATCACAGGCCCTGAAAGCTGAAGTGATGTCATCAAGTCCAAACTTTTGTTTTATGGGTTAGGAAACAGAGGCTCAGAGAATTAAAGGTCTTCCCAATGGTCAAGTCCAATAGGACAGGTTAACTCCAGGGTTAGAGCCCAGGGCTTCTGATTCCTAGGGAATTGATCTTTACCTCAGTGTCAGTGGAGTGAACCATTCAACCTGGCCAACTTCAGACCTTTGGCTCATCCATTCGGCTGATCTGTGCTCTGAAATCAAGTGAGGAAGGAGATGGTTTCTCATGGATACTGACCCACAGCCTGAAATGGCCCCTGCTCCTCAATTCCATGATAAAAGCTGTGGAACATTTAAATAAATCTTTAGGTTTAAAATTGTTTTATCCAAACAGATGGCAAAGATGTGAAATATATTCCTGTGACAAATTTTATTATTGCCTTTGCTGTAATACTTTAATAGGAGGCATTTCATGCAGTACCTGAGGCATTTTATTATTAAGAATAAAATGTTGCCCTAGCCAGTTTGGCTCAGTGGATAGAGTATTGGCCCAAGGACTGAAGGGTTGGGGGTTCAACTCCAGTCAAGGACACATGCCTCAGTTACAGGCTTCATCCCTGGCCACAGTTTGGGTGCATGTGAGAGGCAATCAATTGATGTGTCTTTTTCACATAGGAAACATGAAATTACAAGTAAATTAAATGTTACCTTATATCAATTAGCTTAATTGTAGAGCCAACATCTCTTGTCCATTTAAATCTCTCCCCCCCCCCCGCCTTCCACTCTCTCTAAAAATTAATGGAAAAATATTCTCGGGTGAGGATTAACAACAAGAAGAAAAGAATAAAATGTTTTTAAAAATCTGATGAGTATTTATGGATAAACATAACTTCACTAGCTTCTCAAATTTTATCTATTAGAAGTGCAATCTCACAATAGAGAGGTTTCCAGCCTGAAAATTGTAACTAGGGAACAAGGAGACCAGTCAGAGATTGTAATTTTTGAGTGCTATCGGGAACTGAGCACTCGCCCACTTAACTCATTTAGCCTTTACACAATCTGGGTGAGATGAGCATTACAAGCCCCAGTAACAAATAAAGAAAATGAAATCCAGAGAGGTTTTCCATCTACCTGCATCTGTACCCACACAGTTCTTTCCCAACTATCACCATAGATGATATCGAAAACCACTCACTTTGCACCAGATCCTAGTCCTCTAGCCCAGTGGTTCTCAACCTTCTGGCCCTTTAAATACAGTTCCTCATGTTCTGACCCAACCATAAAATTATTTTCGTTGCTACTTCATAACTGTAATGTTGCTGCTGTTATGAATCGTAATGTAAATATCTGATATGCAGGATGGTCTTAGGCGACCCCTGTGAAAGGGTCGTTCGACCGCCAAAGGGGTCGCGGCCCACAGGTTGAGAACCGCTGCTCTAGCCTATTCAGGGACACCCCCCCCCCAAAAAAAACAAAACAAAACAAAACAATAACCCTCTATTCTCTATAACATAATTTTTTGTTTGTTTTGCCTTTTGCCAGATTATTCTTATCAGCACCCAAACATACAGTCAATTTTTCCATTTAATCAAAAACTGCCATATAAACAGAAAAATTATTTTCTAGATTCTTGCATTGGTGACCTCACTTCCTAACTCCCCTTTGCAACAATATTCCATGGAAGAGTTGACTAAACTTAATGATTCCTATTCCTTTCCTCCTATTCTCTCTTGAACGCATCCCATCTGCCTTTTGGTCCATTTCTCTACCAAGAGAGAGCTCTTGCCAAAGACGTAATAACCTCCATGTTGCTAAATTCACTGATCCTTTACCTTCCTTGCATTTGACACAGTTGATCATTGCATTCTCAGTGATACACCTTCTGCACTTGTCTTCCAGGACACGATATTCCTTTGGTTTATTATTGCCCACTGCTCTCTGTCTGTTTTGCTGCTTCCTATCTTTCACTCAGACTTCTTCACACTGGAGGCCCAGGTCTCATTGGACTCCAACTGCTCCCCTGTTTGCCTCTAAGCTCATGGTTGGATACCATCCATATACTGATGATTCACACAATTAGTTCTCCTTTCCAAACCTCTTTCCTGAACTTTAGGCTCAAATATGCAGCTATCTCTTGAAATCTCCACTTGGCTATTGAAGAGCTATTTCAAAATTTGATGTATTCCAAATGGACTGATCCTTATCCACATCCCCTAAAACTTAATTCTCGGGTTTTATCTCTCTCAGTTGTTGGCAACTTTCTCTTTCCAGTGGGACAGGCCCAAACCTTTGGCTTTCTCTTCACATACCACACTCTACATCAGGCAGTACAATCAGTTGTTTTATATATATATAGTATATATTGTCATTTTACCTGTTGTCCCCATGATCCAAGACACTCTCATTCCTTATTTGGATTCTGGCAACAATCTCCTACCTGCTCTCCCCTTTTTGCTCTTGTTGCTTTATAGTACTATATCTTCCACAAAATAGCCAATGATGTCCTTTTAAAATATAAATCAGAACAGGACACTCCTTGGCTTAAAACATTCCAATAACTCCCTATCTCTCTCAAATAAAAGCTGAAAGCCTTGCTGAGGGTCTCAAGGCACCAATGTTCTTTTGGACCCTGTTTCTACCTTCTTCATGCTTGTCCCTTCGCCAGTTTCACTGAGCTCTGTACTAGTCCTTAGTACACAAGGCCCTGCCTCAGGGCCTTGACACCAGCCTTCCTTCTACCTGAAATCCTTTTCCCCTAATCAAGTTTCTTCCATTTTCAAGTTTTCCCCAAAATGTCGCCTTCCCACTGAGGCCTACCCTGATAACTCTTTCTAGAAGTGCAACTCAAGTCCTCATCTCCCTCACCTAATTATTCAATGCTTTATTTTTCTTTATGTATTTATCAGGACAGTATAATTTATTTATTTTTTATGATATTTATTGTCACCCTGCTCACAGTAGGATGCAAGCTCTTCAAAGGCTGTGATGTGACTCTTGTCTGTTTAGTTCTCTAATGTACTCCAACTTCTGAAACAGGGCAGGGCACATAGAGAGTGCTCAGTAAGCCTTGGTTGAGTGGATAAATGAAGTCAATTGTTCTTGTTATCAGCTTTACTCTTAGTAGTAAGTATTGAATCCTAGTCTATTCATCTCCAATGTAATTGTACTTTTCACTTTGTCATAGTGCTCACAGTTCAGCTTGCTACAGCCCAGGTAGTATTCTTCCCCGAGGTGCCTGGGTCTACTAGATGTCCAGTAATTGTCTGAATGAAATGGCATTTCTCACCCATACATTGGCTGTTTCTGACTCCAGAGCAACTTTGAAGCACAACTCAGCTTATTTTTACATTCATAAGAAGACACCGCATTAGATTTTACTGAGAAGTTTTTAGGGAAAATAAGGAAAATCACTTACTTTACAGAGCATTCAGCATTTCACCCTCCAATTCTGCATCGAACAGCCCCCATCCTCAGGATTCAGGAACCCTCCAGGAGTCACTTCATTAACACAAACTCAGTTATGAAGCAAAGGGACTTTTTATGAATAACAAAGATTCCTATCACCTCTATCACTATGGAAATTTCAAGAAATGTATAAGCTCTGTGCCAGGAACCAAGGACAAATACTGAATTATTATTATTATTACTAGTAGTAGTACTATTATTATTATATCACATCCTCTCTCTGGCATCTCCCCCTCCAGCCACATTGCATCAGAGACTCTGCTCAAGCTCTCCTTTATCAGAGGTGCACAGGTGTGTTCCCTCACATCACCCTGGTCTCTGCTCAAAGGTTAACTTCACAGGAGGCCATTCTGACCACCATGCTCTCTAGCCCCTTCACTTCACTCTATTTGTCTTTATAGCAATTGTCACTGCCTGACATTCTTTTTTTCCCTTTTTTAAATTATGTTTTTATTTTTTGCTAATTCTCACCAGAGGATTTTTTCCCATTGATTTTTTAAAATGTATCTTTATTGTTGAAACTATTACAGTACCCCATGGATCCCCTCCACTCTGCACCACACTCCCAGGCCTTCACCGTACTATTATCTGTGTCCATGGTTTATGCCTATATGTATATAAGTTCTTTGGTTATTCTTTATATATTGATTTCAGAGAAGAAGGAAGAGGGAGAGAGAGACAGGAACATCAATGATAATAGAGAATCATTGATTGGCTGCCTCCCACACGCCCCCCATTGGGGATCAATTCTGCAACCTGAGCATGTGCCCCCAACCAGAAGCAAACCATTGAACCTGGGACCCTTCAGTCCTCAGGCCAATGCTCTATCCATGGAGCCAAGCCAGCTAGGGCTCTTTAGTTATTCTTTAGAAAGATAGTAAGGGAGGGAGGGAGGAAAAAGGTGAGAGGAAGGGAAGGAGGAAGCGAGAGAGACAGAGAAGGAGAAAGAAAGAGAGAGAGAGAGGGAGAAAGAGAGAGAGAGTGAGAGAGAGAGAGAGAGAGAGAGGAGAGAGAGAGAGAAACATCCATCTGAGAGAGACTGATTGTTTGTTTGCCTCTGGCACGTGCCCTGAGCACTATACACACTGGTCAGGGCACTCCCTGACATTCTTATAGACACTTTTTCATTTGTTTATTTCTCATCTCCATCCTCACAAAGAATATAAATTCCATGAAGGCAGGTTTTCACCACTGTGTACCCATAGCATCTAGATCAGCTCCTAATACATGATAGGAGTTCAAGAAACGTTAGTTGAATGGAAGAGTAAATATTTTCCTAGCTCTGACAGATGGATGGCCTTTGGGTCAAGTGACCTGCTTGATGCTACTAGGATTGAGGCAAAATGCAACTTCTCAACTTTGCATTTCACAGTTGTGGTGAGGAGCTCTTTCTAATTCGTTTCCTTTCTCCTTTGCCAGGGAAGGCAAAATTGTAAAGTTCTCTCTTTGCTTCATTCAAAAATGGGTGTTCCCACTATGGAAGACAGTATGGAGTTTCCTCAAAAAACTAAAAATGGAACTCACATTTGACCCTGTGATCCCACTTCTAGGAATATATCCCAAGAAACCAGAAACACCAATCAGAAAGGATATGTGTACCCATATGTTCATAGCAGTACAATTCACCATAGCTACAATCTGGAAGTGGATGGAACTGGAGAGCATTATGCTAAGTGAAATAAGCCAGTCAATGAAGGAAAAATACCACATGATCTCACTCATTCAGGGATAATAAAAACCATTATAAACTTATGAACAATAATAGATACAGAGGCAGAGCTGCCTCAAACTGATTGTCAAACTGCAGCGGGAAGGCCAGGGAGGGTTGAGGGGCAGGAGGGACGGGAGGTAAGAGATCAACCAAAGGACTTGTTTGCATGCATATAAGCATAACCAATGGACATAAGACACTGGAGGGTAGGAGAGGCCAGGGGATTGTCAAGGGCAGGGGGAAAAAAGGACACATATGTAATACCCTTTGTAATACTTTAAGCAGTAAAACAATTTTTAAAAAAATGGGTGTTCCCTACTCCAGGTTAGCCAATCGCTCAGAGCTCAGTGGGAAATTTCAACCCCAGCATTCTCTTACCCCAAGAGGAGTTCTCTCTCTGTGATCTCTTGTGCCTTAAATCAGGACCTAAAAAGAGGAGACACTTAATGCCTGCTTGATGATATATAAATGGAGAAATGAACAGGTGAGTGGCACATGAATAGAAGACACTGCAAAACACACCACACATGGATCAATCCATCTACAGTATTTGCTGGAGCAGGTGACTCAGGATCCACTTTCTATCGTCATATTCTCCATCACTCAAGTTTGTTATGAACATTTTCAAATATCCTGTCCTCTTTCTTCAAAAAAAATGGGTGACTCTTATTTGCCCACGTTTGGAACCCAGCCCTTCAGGAAACAGTTGAGGGATAACAGGTAGAAGCTCATTTTCTTGATCTTCTTCTGAGGTCTGGCCTCTCATGGACACCTAGGTGGTGGAGTCATTTCCCAATTTGTCAACAGTCACCAGCAAGCCAGCAAGAATGAACATGCAGGCAGTAACAGTCTGAATGGGTGTGCTTCCTCAGGGAAGTGGTCCCTGAAAAATTTCCTTCCTTGGGGCATAGCAGACTTATTCACCCAGGTCATCTGCAAGAAAAAAAGGGTGACAAGACCTCCTTGCAGGGTTTTTTTGCAATATTTAGTATTTAAATTATATGAATATATTTTGTTAACTAATTGTGTCAATTAAAAAAGCAATAGAAAAAATTAATCTATGTATACATAGATAATCCTCCCTCCTCTGTTGTCTTCCTCAGATACAATTGCTGCTATCATTTTCTTATGTATCCTTCCAGAGACATATTATGCATATACAACATTATGTAGACATGCCCATTTTCTTATGCAAATGAGACCACCTTGCGCACACACTGTTACCTTTCTCCCTTGGACTTGCTTTCACATCAGCACACAACATGATTGGATTCCTGTTCACAATGCACACCTTGAGTGGATGACTATGATATATCTTGTCGCTTCCCTTTCAAGTTGCTTCCAGATTTCACTACAACAGCAATCATTCATTATGTTGATGTAATGACTAATCTTGATAAATGCTGTTTCCCACACATCTGAGTCTATTATAAGGCAAATATCTAGAAATAGATTTTTGGGGTTAAAGGGTTTGTTCACTGACCAGTTTGATTAAATATTACCAGATTGCTGTAGCAATGATAATACCAGTAAGAGAGTGTGAGAATGTCTGTTTCAAAATACCTTCTTTTATATTGACTCTTAAGCAACTAGAGTCTCACTTGGAGTCTGTTTTAGAAGATGCCCAAGGCCCAGTTTTTGAGAGTGGGGAAATGATCACCAGTCTAAAAATCAGAGCCACTATTTCCTAGTCCTGCCTCCCTAATGCCCTAAAAGACCTTGAACCAGTTACTTCCCCTCTGTGGGACCCAAGGTTCTCAATGGATGACAAGTCCTTTGAACTAGAAAAGTACTGACTCCATGATCCCAAACCTGTGAATCCCATCTGGTATGACCATGGTCATTCACCACAGTGTATAAAAGCAACTCAATCAACAAGCTCTGATGAAGTCCCATTCAGAGCCAAGCTCCGTGTATTAAGTAGGTGCCTGTGAGCTACAGAGGATAAAGCCCGTGGCTTGACCTTTTTAAAAATCTTCACCTGAGGACATGCTTTTTACTAATTTTAGAGAAATCCAAAGAGAGAGAGAGAAACATTGATGTGAGAATGAAACATCAATCGGTTACCTCCCACACTCACCCTGGCCAGGAACCAAACCCACAATCTTTCAGTGTACAGGACGACACTCCAACTGAGCTCACTAGTCAGGGCAAGCTTCGACCTTTTTAGATCAATAGCTAGCAAGCCTCAAGGAAGTAGTGAACCACAAGTTACAGCGCATAATCAATGTCACATTGGGAGGTAT
Source organism: Myotis davidii (assembly GCF_000327345.1). Taxonomy (NCBI): domain Eukaryota; kingdom Metazoa; phylum Chordata; class Mammalia; order Chiroptera; family Vespertilionidae; genus Myotis; species Myotis davidii. The sequence continues at coordinate 3,599,456 of NW_006299715.1, forward strand.
GGGCCATAGGGACTAAAATTGTTCACCGGAGGGAAGACTGACACTATGTAGTTGGTGTCATCATAGCATTAACAGAAAAGTGCCGTTTACCTAAGATTTTAAAGGTAAGTGGAAATTCACCAGGCAGTGGTGCTTTAAAGGAAGCTGGGGAATAATAGAACAGGGCTCTGGGGCACCAGGAAACCCTCATGGCAAATGTGGTTGTGCCTTATCTCTTTTTGCACCATTGCCAAGAAACAAAAGTGAACCCCTAGTCCCCACCACCAATATTCCTTTTTAGTCTCAGCTAATGGAGACTTTATTCTTTCAGTTTAACCTTCAAATCACCTTTGACTTCTCTTGTTCATGACCCATATCCAGGTCATCACCAAATCCTATTGACTCTACAAAAGAGATCCAAAATCCAGCTCCTTCTTCCTACTTTCACTGCTCTCATGCAGGTCCTTAGTCGCCATCATCTGTCAGCTGCATTGCCATGCATGCCTCTTACCTGGTCCTCCACTTTCACCATGATCCCCTGCATGCTGATCTCAGCATGGGGGTAGAGCAATCCTGATAAAATGGAAGTCCCATCAGATCACTCCTCCAATGGCTCCCCATGCCACCCAGTATGAAGGTCAGTCCTTATAATGACCTATTAGATCCTATAGAACATGACCCTCCACTCCCTTCCTTCAGATCTCATATCTTGTCATTCTTCCCCCTTCACTTACACCTTCTCTTCTCTCCAGCCTACCAGCTTCCTAGCTGCTCCAGATATACTCCAGCCTCAGAACCACTGCACTGGCCATTTCCTCTTCCTAGAAAACTCTTTCCTAAGAACTGCAAGCTCATACTGATACTGTTGTAAGCAAAGGGAAGGCCAAATACTAGAGGCATGTTATTTGGACAGCTTTGCCAGGAAGCTGCAGCTTTACACTCCCCAAGGAGCCCCACAGATCCCTGGGAATGGACCAAGGACGGCGATAAATGCATGACCAGTCAAGTTAGGGAGAATTAGGGAACTTGCTTGCTTCAGACACATCTGGAAACAGGTCATTGGCCAGAATGGGCATGACCACTCGAAGTGCATGATGATTTGATATATATATAATGCCCTAAACAAAAGAGTTAGCTCTTTTGGCTTTTGGGCGTTTGTGCTCTTGGTTGACTCCTGGCTTACAGGACTCTTACGCTCCTGCTTCCTGCATTCACCCACATGGCCCACCACCACAATGGACTAATGGACTGTAACTAGTCTGATGCTGAACTGGACCCAGCTACAACATGGAATGGAAACTCTGGACACTGGTTTTGCTTTTAGCTCTTTTGAAACCCCAATTACACTACTTCCAGGACTGGATTAAGGAAAATGGGACTTTGAAAACTCAGGGATGTAATTCCAGGCAAATAAAAATCACTCATCCCCCCATGTGACTCCCAGAAAATTCTTTTTCTTAAGATATCATAAGGCCTCCACCCCCAGCACTCAGTGGGGGAAAGGGATAGCCTACTTCCACCAATAACAATACCCTTGCTATCTTTTCAATGACCTAACCTGAAAATCCTATTATTGTTGCAATCTACTTTCACCTTCTCTGCACTCTCAATCCCCCTTACCATGCTCTACTTTATCTCATAGTACTTATTTTACTATATAATTAAATTGTTATTTTCTTACATTTATTGTTCACTGCCTATCTCCCCATCCTCACCCACTAGAATGTCACCTCCATGAGATACAAAGGATAAAGCCTGGGCCTTGATCTCTTTTTTATTCTCAGCCAACTCATAGATGAATTCAACACATGTTTCTTGAATGAATGAATGAATGAAAAAATCATGGGATTTTCTGATGAGCTACTATGAAAAGAAAATAGGCTCAACAGTTATCATCAAAATGTGTATTTTTCCTCATTCTGTTTTGTCCTCTGTCAAGGAAATTAGAATGTTCTATTTGACTCTCAGTTGATGTCAACCAATCTGTTATGAAGTACAAGAAGCAGAAAAGCAGAGTGGTTAGACCAAGGGCTTTGCTCCCTGCCTCTGTAGCTCAAGGTCAGATGGAGCTCCTGGCTCCAAGGAATCCAATGGTGGAATTGGTGGGGTAGCCTGGCAGTCACCCTGAAGACCCTTGACCGGACATACTCCTCCACTGTTTCCACACCAAACCAGCAATTTCCCCCAGGTTTCCATTTCCTCTCTGTGCAGTTGCCTCCCTATGACAATCTTTGCCAGTAAAGGAGAAAAAGCCAGTTTGTCTTAGGGAACAACAACAAAAAAAGCTGGGCTCAAGGCCAACCTTGTAACATATGCCTTCTTGCCTAGTGACTCCCTTCTCCTTCCTTTCCCCCCATAGGAATTAAGGTACCTCCTTTAAAGGGGAGAGGGTTTCAAAAGGAATGAGATGGGTGAGATGAAGGCAAAGGTGGGGGTTAAGAGTTAGTGAAGGCTGATGGTGGGTGAGGGTAGAGGTTGCAGAGGGAAGATCGTCCTCCTGCATCCCACAGTGGGCTGAGCTCCATGGAGCAGGTGAGAACCAGGTACCTGGTGAGGGCAGCAACTGTGCTGATTGGCTGGAGCAAATGGGGCAACATCAGGCTGGCGGTGGAAAGGGGCCTGGGGATGGGAAGGGCAGGAAGGACTGGTCTTCTTTTCCCCTGGTGCTTTAGGCAAGCATGTGAACCACCAAGCCCAGGCTGATGCCAAGTGGGTGACTAAGTCAGCCCCAGGCTGGAGATGGAAAGGGAATTTAGAAAGAATGATAACCGTTTCCTGACTGAGGAATGATAAAGGTTTCCCAACCCTGTACCCCCTATCCCATCTTCACAACAGCTTTAAGAATTAGGGGCTGTTTGTATTCCCATTTTATAGATGAGAAATGGAGGACCAGAGAGGTTAAGAACTGCCCACCCACAATAAGCCAGTAAGTATCAACATCAAACTTCCAACCCACAGCACATTGCCTCTAAAGGAATAGAGCCACTATAATATATATATTTAGAACCACTATATATATATAATAGAACCACTATAATATA
>NW_006299715.1:3602487-3609203 GCF_000327345.1 Myotis davidii
GCTTGGGCAGGGCCACAGAGGAGAAAACATAAGCTTAAAACTGAAATATAATTGACATATAACATTATTTTAATTTCAGGTATACAACATGATTTCACACTTGTATGTATTGTGAAATGATCACAATAAGTCTAGTTAACATCCATCTCCACACACAATTACAATTGTTTTCTAATGATGAGAACTTTTTAAGATCCAGTCTCTTACGCATCTTCTCATCTACCCAAGATTTGCTGAGGGACCCAATTTATCCCAGATTTGCTGAGCAACCCGAAACCAATTTCCCTCATTGTAAGTAGTGACAAGGGAGCCCACACACACCTCCACCTCCACCTCCATCTCCACCTCCCCCTCCACCTCCACTTTGGGTCATTCTACTCAAAGCTGCTTCTCTTTAATTCCTTGTCACTAAATCAGCAAGTCAGAAATTTAGGAAGTGTCCTGACAGCCCACCCCCTCCAGATTGTTCTGGGGGCAGAGAGAATGGGGCCCATAAAACCCTTCTCTAAACTACCTTGGGGGTTTTCCTCGGTGGGCTGGGGGATCACTCTTCACCACTTACCCCCACTAGTGCCCCCCCTCCCGAGTGAACAAGCCAGAACTGGCCAGTCCTCACCAGGTCCTCTGTGCCGGAGGTGATCCCACCCTCTGTAAGTTTCCAGAAAGCTGAAAAGACATAAAACAAATGTCGCTTAAATCACCAAAGTATTATCTGACCACTAAAGCTCATATATCCTACTGGCAGATGAGGACATGCTTCATGCCTTCACTAAAAATCTAAATGCTCTTATTTCGGTTGCCTAGTTTATGGCCCACATGTTCCTTTGAATTAACTTTACTTAAGAAAACAAGGACCCTGTCTGGGTAGCTCAGTTGGTTAAATATCATCCCAATATGCCAAGGTTGGGGGTTTAATCCCTAGTCAGGGCACATACAAGAATCAACCAATGAATGCACAAATAAGTAGAACAACAAATCGATGGTCTTTCTCTCTCAAATCAATCAATCAATCAATCAATCAATCAATCAAATAAAGCAGGGATACATATAATCTATTTTCAAATTCATTTATTCAAAAGGATTCAAATTTCATAGATTATATCCTGTGAAATAATAGGAAAAATATATTTTGGTCTCTGCCCTCAGTTCCTGGCTCAGAGTTCCTAAGACTTGTGAATTTCTAAGTGAAAGAAGCATTAAGAGCATTTTTTGCTCTAACATTTGTTTTTTTTACCCCAATTTCTGACACAGGGCTCCTAAATCCCTTGGAATTTCCTGGGTTATAGGAGTGTCTTTTCTTCTAATGAAGTGGACTCCTGGATGGAGGCTGGTCACCAGAAAAACCAAGACGGGATTAGAAACTTGGAATTTTCAAACCCTCCCTATTCTCCAGAAGGGGAAGTGGAGCTGAGAATGGAGTTAATGATCAGTCAAGCTATGTGTGGAAGCTTCCATGAAGTCCCAAAAATATGGGGTCTGGAGAATTTCCAGGTGGGGGATCACATCCACATGGGGTGAGGGGGCGTGACACACTCCAACTTCATGGGGATAGAACCTCCTACCCTAGGGACTTTCCAAGACCTTGCCTTATGTAGCTCCTTAACTGGCTGTTCCTCTGTGTCCCTTATTATATCCTTTAATAACCTGGCAAATGTAAGTTAGTTTCCGTGAATTTTGTGACATGTGCTAGCAAATTAATATACTGAGGAAGGGGTCATGGGAACCTCTGCTATGTAGCCAAGTCTGACAGAAGCATGGGCACCTGGTGTGTAGAAGCAGAGAAAGTTACAAATCCCCAAGGCGGGCAAGTTCACTAGAGATGCCATGCTCCCTTGGGAAGGCTGGCCTGGTCCAGGTGGGAGAACAGGCAAGCGTGTCTCTGCTCTAAATGACAGGGCAGCGCCAATAGGAAGGGGGGTGGAGGGTGTCTGACTAGGAGTGTGAGGAGCACAGAGTGAATGACCTGCTTTGTCCCCTGGGAGAAGGTTAGGTAACGGATTGGCTGAAGCCACAATTATCTGCTCTGTGAAGAGTGGCAGGAAAGGCAGCAGGACTGAGACAGAAAATACGGATGACTGTTTTCACCACCTGCTTCCTCTTGGAAAGAGGGTGATTTCTAAAGGGGGCGGGGATGATCATCTGCCTAAAACCATGCTGTGTGCCAGACTGCAATTCTGAGAGCTAAGAGAGAGAACTAAGATGCTTTGCAAAAAGAAAAGAGAGAGCTTTAGAAATATGAAGTGGGGGGCAGGGACAGGTTGGAGCCATAGAACAAAGATGTGAGCAGACTATGGTTCAAGGAAGGGGAGATAAAGGGGACTAGCCTTGAATGTGGACTGGGAATGCATTTTGCTGGGTGGTATGCGATGCCATGGCTCTCCTCTCCATGACATCCTCAGTAAAATGTAGACCCTCGTGAATGGGATGTTGCAGGTTGACTTTTTTGGAGGTACAGCTAAGTATTGAGTCTTACTCTGAGGTGGGCACAGGGGTGAGAACAGAGGCTGCCCAATGACATGCTCATTTCCACTTCTTTGGCCAAAGAAAGTCCAGTGGCCACATCCAAGTTCAAAGTTTATTAATTCTACTTGTTTTCCAAGGGGAAGAGTTGTTCATATCCATCTCACCTGCGAGGACTGGAAGCCTCCACAGGCAGGTGGTTCCTATCTATCTCAGTGCTTCTAGTCTAGTGTCTTGCACCATGCTTAGTGCAGAGAGGGTACTTGATTAGTGTTTATTGCATAAAGGCATCTCTGCAGATTTGCCTCATCTTTCCATCACTGCCATCCTAAGTCCAGACTGTACCTGGACTATCCCAGTATCTTTTCCATGGCTCCCCATCTTTTCAGGTTCTCCCATTGCAAATGTACCCTGCATTCAACCACCATAGTCATTGATCCAGCACCACTTTGGTGGTAGCTTGCATTGACTTATCAAACTTTAACTCCTCCATTCTTCCCTCCTTGGAAACCTTGAAAACTTTAAAGGGCTCCCACTGCCTAGAATCATGACTACATTCTTCATCCTGAGGTTCAAAGTCGCATGGAGTTGTAAGGATGAAAAGAGCTCAGGTTAGTGAAAAGCTTTTGCAGAACATTCACAAGGATACAGTTATTAGTCACCTGTCGTCATTACTCTTTCCAGTTTTCTCCCACTCACATATGCACACTAAGAGGGCATTTTTCTGCCCCCCTTAAGCTTGGGTGCAGATACTGGATTTGCATTTGCCAAGGAAATGGGAATGAGTGTCACTGGGTGGAACCTTTAGAAAGCTATGCCTGGTTTGCCATGCTCCTTCTTTTTTGTGAGTAAAGTGACAATGATACTTTGTCAGCCCAATCCTGAAGGAAAACCCCTGGGCTGATCTGAAAGAGGTGCATGGTAGAAGTGGCTATTCCCATCACCACTTCACATGACCAAGGAAGGAAGGAAGGAGGCTGAGAGGCCAAATCACTTGCTCAAGTTACCCTGCTCTTCAAGGGTAGAACCAAGGTCTCCCCAGTTCCAGTGGGAGACCTCGTCACCAGTGTAGACCCATTTGGCTCCTCCAGGAAGATATAGACAGAGTGAAAAACACAAAATCTTTGTTGTCAGACCTGGCTCAAATGCCAGCTTTGCCATATACCAATGACACCCAACTTCCCCATCAATAAAATGGCAACAGCAGCCTGTCTCATACGCGTATGGGAAGGGTGGAGAGGCCTGGCAGGCTGCCAAGAGGGACTCGACATAGGTCAGCTCACCTTGTCTCTTTCCCACAGATTGGCTCTCCTCTTTGCCCCTGGATTGACCACACTTGACCACACTGCTATTTATAAATTCCTCGCCATCTCCTCCTCTTACCACTCTCAAAGGCCAGCTTTTGCACCAGCCTTCTCCTGTATGACCTGACATTTAACTAGCCACCCATTTTTAACTGTTTCTCCAGCCGAGTGCTTATCTCCCTAAATATATTAGACATAGAGGGCATTGACCAGCCTCATGCCTCTTGCATCCTTCCCTGAGCTTGGCCCAGCCCTGGTTCTGACTGTCTTTTATTGAGTGAGTGGCTCTGGACACATCACCGGACCTAATTCGGCAGGTGGGGAATAAATGGGGAGCTCAGAAGGCTGTCCCATTCATGAACACTGGGTGAATGAATTCAACTGCAAATAGGAAGTTACCCGTGAGAATGGTTGGGTTTCCTGAGTAACCCTATGGACCTGGCATTGCATCCAGTACCTGGCATTTTCTCTAGTTGTCAGGAGCCTACGACATGGTGTGTTTGCAGAGGAAGAGCACCAACTTTGGAGGGATTCAGTAGCTCAATTGGCAACAGTAGGTTGAGAATGATTTCTAAATAATAACCAAATATGTACGTGCAAGGGACTGTGCTAGGGATTCAGAGATAATCACGGAGCTCACAGCCTAGCTGACATGAGAGACATTCAGCGATCATTCTGTCAACCCTTCTCTTCTCACACATTGTTGCATCATTATTTTCTGTGTATGTATGAGAAGCACCACCATCCTTGTAGGTACACCTGACTCAGCACCTTGCATGGATTGTCACCAGGTAATTCCATATGCATTATCTCATTTACTTCGGAACACGTTCTGAAGAAGGGGCATTATGATTATTCACCCGTGGCTTGGGTTTAAACCAGCCATGGGCAAACTACAGCCCGTGGGCCGGACCCGGTCCGTTTGAAATGAATAAAACTAAAAAAAAAAAGACCGTACCCTTTTATGTAATGATGTTTACTTTGAATTTATATTAGTTCACACAAACGTGGCCCTCGAGTCAAAAAGTTTGCCCACCCCTGGTTTAAACCCTGTTCCTGCCTCAGTTTCCTTCTCTGAAACATAGACGTCCGTACTTTATAGAATTGCAGCATGGGTCAAGTGAAGAGATGTACGCTCCCAAGAACAAGCCCAGTCATCTATCCAAGGACCTCCAGTCCTTGGCAGGCTCTGAACGTGAAGGGCTTTGGGATATTTTTCAAAGAAGCTGTCAGGATTGCTTAAGCGGCTTTTTCTCTTTCAAAGTGAGGAAATCTTACTGAGGCTCTGGGAACAGGTAGCTACATGGCTCCTCAAACCTTGGCAAGGGGATAATTTGCTTCCTAGTTTGGTTTGCCTTGTGCCTCAGGCAGCATTCAGAGCTGACAGAGAAGCATGCAGAGCCCCAAGCTGCCTCCCAACTTGTGTTCATTTGAAGCCTCTTAAAAAGTCAATATTGTCGTGAGAATCAAGGAGCCGTTCTTGTCAACTCTCCTGTTAGATTCAAGTTCATGAGCTTTTCTCATTTAATTCTGAGAAGACATGAAATCACCCTGACACTCAGGGGAGAACACATGATGGGTCACCTTCTTACTTTACTGAAAATACCAACTCCAAATTCATGTCCCAATGAAATAGATCCCTGGTTGGTCTTTTAAAAATTAGTTACTTCTTTCATTGATAAATGTTAGTGGGGCAGGGGCTAGGGGGAGAGGAACATAAGTGTGGGGATGTGGGACATCTGTAATATTGTCAACAATAAGAAATAAATTAAGAAAAAAGCAATGTTAATTTGAGAACATATGAAATTACTGTTTTACGGATCAAAAGTGATACCGTGTTGACAATTTTATATGGTTCACCCTAACACAAAGCATAGAGAACAAATATTAAAAGTACAAAGGGTACATTGGTCTCTCTCCTATTTCATTCAATCTTCTGTTTTCTCTCCCAAAGGCAATAGCTACTGCCAGTGATTTGAAAAACAATTTTATACAATTTGAGACATATTTTATACATATATTAATGTATAAACATATGGAAGCATGGGATGCACACTTTTTTAAACACATTTCTTTAGCCGAATTTCTTAGAATAATTCCAACTAACCCCTTCATGGTTTCAACCAGTCCTTGTGTATATGCCTGTTGTTCCCAATGTTTTGCTTCTATAAATAATACCATAATAACACATCTTTGCTATGTGCGAATATATGTACATAAATCTCTACAAGGGGAATGAATAAGCTGAAGGGCTTGAGATTGTAAGTTCTGAGAAATATTGACAAGTTTCCCTCAAAATGGGTTGCACTAATTTACATTCTCTTCAACAACGCGTTCTTCTTGCTCTGTAGTCGACGCTTTATAATTGTCATCTCATGCCTTCGCTCATGACTTGCCGACATTGGGAGGCTCTAAATAGCTCATATCAATGAACAAAGCTGAACAAAATGGTGATGCTCTGAGTGCTTCCAGTGGCTGCTGGCCCTCAGAGCATGATCCATCTCTCCTGCATTGCCCTTGCGTTTGTGGGGTGGCGCTGGGGGTGCTGATGCAAACTCATTTCCCAGACTCCCTAGGTCGTTGGCTTCAGGTTAGGATTAGCCAGCGGAACAGTGGGAGGGAGGAAGCCAGGACATTTTCTCTCTGTGTGTCTGGTGGCATTTCTAGCCTCTTTGGTTCTTGTTCCCCCAGCGGGTTCCTCCCTCCAATGTCCTGGCTCCAGCTGGGTGTCCTAGCCCTGGGATCAGTCACACCTGCTTCCTTTATCTCTCTAGCACTGGGCTGCAAGTAGGAAGCCCCTGGCTTGAGGCTGCCTCACTGAGCCCTTTTAGCTTTTCTTTTCTTTTTTTTTTTTATTGCTTAAAGTATTACAAAGGGTATTACATATGTCTCCTTTCCCCCGAAGGCCCCCTTTTTATGCCTCCTTCTCCCAATTCACTTTTTCCATTACAA
>NW_006299715.1:3609468-3636165 GCF_000327345.1 Myotis davidii
AATTCCATACTATCTTCCATAGTGGCTGCACCAGTCTGCATTCCCACCAGCACTGCACAAGCGTTCCTTTTTCTCCACATCCTCTCCAGCACTTGTCGTTTGTTGATTTGTTGGTGATAGCCAGTCTGACAGGTGTGAGATGGTACCTCATTGTTGTTTTGATTTGCATCTCTCGGATGATTAGTGACTTTGAGCATGTTTTCATACGTCTCTTGGCTTTCTGAATGTCCTCTTTTGAAAGGTGTCTACCTTTTAGCTTTTCTAATATCATTGTAACTGGTTCCCTATCTGCAATCACCACTATTGAACTTTTTGTATTTAATTCCCACCCCCACCCCCACCACCTGAACTGGTACACCTGAGGTTGATAAAAATGAGGAGACAGGGCCAGACTCTTATACTGTTGGCAGGAATATAAGTGTTGTAACTTTTTTTTTTGGCAGGTAGTTTGGCAATATGCGCCAAGAGCTTTGAAAACGTGCATGCTCTTGCCCTCTCTCTTGGAGGTACAAGTTGAAATATTTACGAATGAAATAATGTGTGTCTGGGATTTGTTTCAAAACAATCCAGGGGAGAGGATAATTGGGACCTTTTCTAGGTGAAGTGAGATTGGCCATGAGTGGATAGTTGTTTAAACTGAGTGAAGGGTACTTAGACATTTACGACATTCATCTCTTTACTTATGAATGTTTGAGTTTTAAAATAATAAAAAGCTTCTTTCAGAAGCACAGTTTTGGGCCTTGCAGTCTGCTTTCTGGGAATTTTCCCTAAAGAAAAAAATCCTAATGTTAAAAACGATTTATCTTTAAGGATGGTTCTTAACAGCATTATTTATACTAAGAAACACTTAACAACAATCTAATTTTCCAAAAGTGGGATGATCCTACCTTAATTTATGTTGCTCTCTTCTCCACATCTGCCAGTCCCAGCTGTCGATTCATTTTTGGCCACATTGCTTAATAATGAAGGTAAATAACCAAGCATTGACCTATGGGCTAGAATCCCTAAGGAGCTTCATCAACTGGGTTTTGAGTTCGATCCCGAGTAGGGGGTGTGCAGAAGGCAGCCGATCAATGATTCTCTCTCAGCATTGATGTTTCTATCTTTCCTTCCCTCTCACCTCCTCTCTGAAATCAGTAAAAATATATTTTTAAAAAAGAACATAAAAGGGACTGATGCACCCTGTTTACTTAGTGGCTTGGCTCCTGCCTGAAGACCACACATGCCATTCTTCTCTCATCAAGGGAAGAAGATTGTGAGCTGTGAAGGCAGAATGGGCTTGGAGACCTGGAGACCTAGGTTTCCCAGGTACAGGCTGTGCCTCTTATAGGCTTTGTGACCCCGGCAAGTTGCTCAGCTTCTCTGAGCTTCAGTTTTCTTATCTAGAAAATGAGGATGATAATATCTATGAGACAGAATTGTTGGGAGATTGAATAAGAAAATGGGCAAAGCCTCCGGCACATAATAGATGATCAATAATGGCTGTTCCTTGTTGCTTTTTTGTATTAGAGAAAAAAAAAACCTCACACTTTCAAAGTTTACATAATTTTTTGGCCTCCCTCCAAAACCAGTCTTACACTTTGGACTTTAGACCATCATTTGTGTTGAAAACCTACTATGTGAACACTAGGTGCAACTCTAGGTGCTCAAGATGTATTGACCAATATGTGTCTTACAACAACCCTTAACCCTTGCGGTCCAATTTTATTTTTGGAATTCAAACAGTCTGGTCCAAATTAATACATGGAATTGAATGTTGAACCGGTTTGCGGTGTCGACCTAAGCCTCGACGTTGGACCGAAAAGGATTAAAGCTGTTTCATTATCCCCATTGTTAAGATGAGCTCATTGGAGCTCAGAAGATTTAAATAATTGACCCAGGGATCTTGGTTGAGAAGCAGCAGAGAGAAACCTCTAACCCAGATCCTGCCGACCCCACTGTGTTAGAAACAAGGCTCCTCCCAGTTCTGCCATCGGCCAGAGCCATGAGTGACTTAGAAGAACCATTAGCTTTATGGGCTAGAAGGGACCTTAAGAGGGCTTTCCCTTTGGCCTAGTCTGGTCTGTTTTCCAATGTTTACATCATCCAGACCATAGCAGTGTTATTGTTTAATGACTCCTGGAAATGTTTTCCTATTTCAAGACTATGTAGAATTAATATGTATGAGTGGGCAGGGGGGCAAAGGGCTGACAATCTGTGTAGACTTTAAGGGAAGTGCTCCTGTTGTGTGGCCAGGAGGACCATGAGGAGGGCCTGTGATGTTGGGTCCATACTCTTGGGTATGGGGATAAGGTTTATAGGTCAGTTGTGTTCTAGAGTGAGTCTGAAATGTTTGTTATTTCTGAACATGTCACGCATGACCCAGCTATTGGAATATAAACACCATAAAAAGAAGGATAATTTTCTTTTTTGTTTGCTATTATTTCCTTCCTCTAGAACCATGCCTGGCACACAGTAGGAGCCCACAGCTTATTAATTAATGTCAGAACACGTGTACCCACTGTCCCCACTATTTAGAACATCCTTACCCAAAAGAGTCACCTGATTTAATGCCTCACTTAATTTAGATCTAGACTCAAAAGTCACCTCCATAGATAGGCCTCCCCTAACCATCTCATCTAAGACAGGTTCTCTTCCATTACGTCTGCCCCCTCCTCTTTCTTTACTTTTCCTCTTTGATGCTGGTGTATTTGTGAGCTTACCATTAGTTTCCCCATTGGTAGCCCCATGGGGGCAGAGCATTCATCTCCTGTAGATCGCTGTATCCTGAGCTCCTACAAGAGTCTGATAGTCTGTGCTTAATAAACTGTGTGTTAATTGAGTGAGTAAGTGAATAAATACATGTATACTCCATGGGGAAAGGTTAGTATGGTGCCTGGACATAGAAAATGAGAGATAAATGTCGAGTTGAAGTTGATGCAGACACACAAACAATGGTTGAAAATTTTTGAAAAATGCACAGAGCTTTATTAATTTTGTTAATTAAACAAAAGTGCATCACACTGAAATCATCCCTCTGGCTCATTCAGCTCAAAGAGTGGTCATTACCACTCAGATGCACACAGCTTTGTGGGCCATGGAAACATTGCAGTCAACAACCTCTGAAAATCACACCTAAGGAAATGAATATAAAGCAAATTCCAAAAACAAAAAAATTACAAATTCTGTTTAATTCCTGCACGCTCATAGAAATGTTCGTTTTACAGGGAAATTGGAGAGCTTTACAGCATCCTGAAGGCTTGGACATGCACCTAATGGAGCTCTGTTCTCTTTTGACCTCCTTAACATGATTCACTCTGCACCATGGTGAAGAAGAATTTGCAGAAAGAGCTCCAGGACTCCCCACAGTATTCCAGGGCTGCCTTCTTCTGGTTCATCATGTCTGGGTCCTCCAGGCACTCGGGATTGATGGAGGACTCTGCTGGGCCAGCGAGGGTGTTCTCTTTGACCTTGTTAGGCTCCATGAGGGAGGCCTCATTGGTCATGCTCTGCTCCCTGGGAGAGGGCTCCATTGTCTCCTGGCTGGGTTTCTTCCCAATTAGAGTAGAATTCACCAACTTCAGATTGGATTCTGGGAACTTCTTTCTGCACACCCTGGTCTTCAGGATGCTCTTTGAGTCCCCACAGATGACTTTCTGAGTGCGCAGGCTCCGGCCGATTTGTTTCCAATAGGCACCCTTTTTGGTCGACTCCAGGCATGAAGTTGGATTGCCCGTAAAGGAACAGGAAAACTTGTTATCCTGTCGGGTGCAATCGACCTTCAGGACAATGCCCTCCTCCTGCTCAGTCACCACCCATCTGCAGTCGGCCTGGTCTTGGGTGACAAACTTGCCTTTGGTTAGGTGCTTGGGTGGCTGGCTTCTCTGCTCATCCCAGGGCTTGCCCAGCGTCTGTGTTTTTTCTGTGGTAGCTTTGCTGCCACCTCTTTTCTTTACTTCCTTTTTGCCCTCCCCCAAGAACACCTGAGCGGCCAGAAGGAGGAAGGACAGCAAAGTGAGGCTGTGCATCCGCATGTCTTTAGTTTGGTGGGAACCTGTTTGACAAAAGGCGGGTGAGTCAATGCTGGGCAGCATTTTCGCACTACAGGCTGTAAGCTGACCCTCCCTCCACCCTGGCACATGCCTGCCTGCCTAGGAGTAAGTTCAAGAATCCTTCTGATTTCTGGAATTACTAGACAAGCAGTCTGTTTATTCATATTTCTGCTTGACTGGAGTCTTGAATGTGAAAATTTCCTACCCTTCATTCCTTCCTTCACCACTCTCTGAGCCCCATTCATTCACTCATTTATGCCTTCATTTGATTTTTCACTCACGCTTTTATTCACTCATTCAACAGGCATTTATGGAGCACCTACTGTATGCCACACACTGGACTAGATGTTGAATATACCAAGGTAAATAGGAAAGTTTCACATCTTAAAAACTTAGAGGCAACTCTTTGGGGATTCTAAATAGTATTGACCAGGAGTCTGTCACAATTGTGTCCCCAGCTTGATCTTGGGCAAGTCACTCTCCCCATCTGGGTCTCAGTCATTTTATCTGGAAATCAAGGTGTTGCATGAGATAACTGCCCACTCCTCCAGCTCCCGATGTGCTGGATTTCTATATCACAGTTCTACATGGAATCAGGTGACCACACTATGAGAAAGGACACGGGAAATGACATGCAAAGTGATGTTTGACCCAAGGTTAAACATGCACGAGGTTTGTACACTCTGAGATGGGTGGGTTTGTGAGGAGGGGCAATTGGGATGAAGTAAGAACCCAAGGAAAGGCATAAAGAAGGGGAGATCATTCAATTTGACTGGGCAAAGTGAACCGGGGTAGATAGGAGTGAATTTCCACCACAGCATTTAGACTGCTTAGCACAATCCTGGGCATACAGAATGCCCTTAATCAATTATTTAAAAAAAAACACAAAAAATCCCAAATCATTGAATGAATAGGATGACCTTAAACGTTACGCCAACCTACATGGATTATGTCAGGTGGGCAACAAAACTACACTGAAAAGGAGAAGAAAAATAGCATTTCTGTGCACTTGACCAGCGTCTGAGTCTCACTTTGTTGATCCACACAAGAGTGCTCCTTGGCAGGTAATAATAAATCTCTCCAGGTAACAGATGGGGTAGTTAAGTCTCAGACCAGCAAATCAATTATTCAAGATCCCATGAAGGGCAAGTGACAAAGCCAGGACAGGCAGCCAGAACTTATCTCTCTGGTCCTTTATACCACCCTTCTCACCTTCACCTTACTCTGCCTTTCAAAAATATTGGCAAGAAATGAAAGAGCAATCATGAACAGCTCAGGATTTGGTTTGGCTTCATTCACAATGGCAAGATGATTCATATTATTGGTGCTTCGTTTTAAAAGAAAATACTGAATTTTATTTAAAAAAAAAAAAAAGGCTGGCCTAGGAAATGGCCCTGATCTCATTTCCAGCCTAGGCATTTTGACCTGCTATTAGGATTGAGAAAGGGGAAGGCAGTCATAGGCATGTGGGGTCCCAAAGGAAGGTGGGGCGTGAGGCTAGGTATAAAACCCACTCATTCCTCATGGCCATGGGACCCCTGCTAGGATCCAGACCTCAGGAACTTGAGGTTTTGGGGAAAGCTGGAAGTGGGGCAGGCAAGCACACTCTTAAAGGGCCAGGCTCTTACCTTGTTCTGAGTATGCAGATGCAGTGCAATCCCGGGTGTCAGAGCAAGTCTCATCTGCAGTGCAAGGCAGGGGAGGCCCTTTTTATAGGAGCCCAGGCAGACAGGGTGTTCACAGGGCACACACCTGTGCAGCTCTCTTCACACTCCTCCCAGCCACGCCCCTTCGGAGGGAGCCAGCGCCTGCAGGGAAAGTGGTTGGTGTAAAGTGGGCGGAGGGTTACACACAGGACATTAGACCGCGCCCTCCAGGCCCTTCCTCTTCCCCCAGCAGCCAGTTTGGGAGGACAGCTCAGCCTCGCAGAGACCCTCTTTGAGGGACTCTTTGATGCAGCAATATCTCTGGGGAAAGTTATTAACAACAAAAATAATCATAGCTGCCAAGCACTGTGCTAGGTCCATTTTACCGAAATCTCTCCGTTCGTTCTCATCACATCCATTCTATCATATGGGAAGCTGTGATTCACCCCATTTTACAGATGGAAAACTGAAGCATGGAGCTATTCAGGTTTTGTCCAAGGTCACACAGCCAGAAGGATGAGGAGCCCAGAGTTAAATCTGGGACTCCCTGCATCCATTGTCTGATATTTTCCTACCTGCCATTCTCAGTAAAGGTTGGGTTGATGAGTGGATCAGCTGGGAAACACATCTCAGTGTCTGAGTCTCTGTTTTCACTGAGGCACCTGAAGTGACTATTGGGCAGAGGAATCCAGGGCCTCCGAACGGCTGGTAGGGAGTGAGTTCCTGATCTGGGGGCTTCTGCTGAAAAAATTCACCTTCAGGTCACACATGGGATCTTCATTCTGGTCAACCTTTGATAGGCAGTCTCATACCAGAATGACAGAGCATTCACCTAACCCTTGTCACAGCTGTCACATAACCTCTCTGAACCTCTGTGCGTGCATCTACAGATTGAGGACAATCACAGTACCTCCCTTAGGTTTTCCTACTAAATTATTTATGGGCATAATGTAAATGAGGATGATTTGGTTCATAATGGGGACTCCAGCTGTATTCCTTAAAAACAGACATATTTCATTTTGATGTTAAACATAGAGAAGGCGACTCACTTGCCAAAGAAGATGTGGACCTCATTATATTTTGCCACCTCCCTTTTCATATCTGGGCACAAGAAGTTGTACCTTTCTTCTTAACTCAGCCAAAAGAAGAACAATAGTACACAAATGGCAATAAATGGTAACCGATCTGCCTTTGGGGCTGAGACACTAAAGAGCAGGGGGGACTGTGGCAATCCGGGTAGGTCCTGGTAGTAAGGTCAGCACTCAGCTCCAGTTGGCTGAGAACATGTGGCACTGGGGTTGGTATTTTCAGAAGTCATAATTTTTTGTATATACATTTTTTGAAACAAATGGAGAGTTCTTGAACTTTTAAGAAATGCCCCAATATCCAGATGTGAGTATATGGAATTGAGCTGCCATCTAATTGAAATTTTCTAAAAGTGCTGGCCTGGCCCACAATAAAGACACCAAAAGTCCTAATTGTGGTTGGATTCCACTCAAGCTGTGGATGTTGACTGGTTTATTCAGAGGTTCAAAGGGTCTTTACATAAATGCCATCAGAGGTGGCCATTTCCCCAAGCTCTAAGCCTCTTATAAAATCAGCTCATGAAGAGATCCAACCCCATGGTTCCGACCACCATCTTATAGAACACATACTCCCCAAATAGTCACTCACAGTGTGGTGTTTTACGAAACGGCGCCACACTTTGGCCACAGGCCAAAGACACCCCCACCTGCATGTCACTGAAGTCAGCGTTGCCCACTCCCACTCCTACGTCATTTGGACGTAGACAAGATAAAGCAGCTTTGTTCCACAGGGAGATATAGATCAAGGTGGCCTCTGAAATAATGAGGAATTCATCTTGATCCTCAGGACACAGCCAGCTTTTTTTTTTTTTTCTGGAAGAAGACTATAGGTCAGAACACAAAGTGTATTTAAAGGAAACATGTGGACTCCAGGATCTTTTCTGAGAATGTTTCTCTAAGCTTTGACAGGGAACATGGGACTTCCCCCTCTGGCTTCCTGTGGACCTTCAGCCTTCCTGTGATCCCATCCCGACTTCTGCCTTGATCTTTCTATTTCAAGCAAGGGGGGTACAGTATTAGGCCAAGCCATGTAGACCTTTCCCTGTTGACTCAATCTGTCATTCTAAACTCCTTTACACACACACACACACACACACACACACACACACACACACACAACAAACAAACAAACAAAAAACAACAACAATCTGGCCACATTAGGATACTCATCTACCACTTTCTGAATACTCAGTTCACTTGCCCACATCCTGCCTTTGCTTCTCTGTTCCCCATACTTGGAATGCTCTTCCAGTCTTACTTTGTTAGGCTCACATTGGCTCATCCTTCAAGATCCAGCTCAAATAGTGACTTCATATACAGACAACATTCTTTCTATCAGTGTCATTGGTCCCTGATCTTGCCCATGCCTCCACGTTTTTATGGATGTTCATGGAGAGAAATAGATGGTCACCTGAGTAAGTGCTTACAACGCACTGGCATTGGGCTAATGTGTTTTCCCCATACTATTTCACATCTACGTACACTGAGAAAATTCTATACTTTTACTACAGGGCACTGGGGAAACTGGACAGGGTTTGGAGCCCCAGAATGACTGTCCACAGCAGGTTCTTACAACCTCCCTATACTCCCAGGATCCAGGGCATCACTGGCTCATGGACAATGGATTACATAAAGGCGCCTCAATTTGTTCACAAGAATCTGTGAAGGAAAGTCCAGCCTGGATCCTTGTGGTACAGATGTGGAGCTGAGGCTTAGGTCACCCAAGAACATGCCTGACACACAATTCAAGAAGAATTAAATTAAGGCCTTCTAATGTTTGTATTAAAAAAAAACTAAGGCCTTAACCGGTTTGGCTTAGTGGATAGAGCATCAGCCTGTGGACTCAAGGGTCCCAGGTTCGATTCTGGTCAAGGACATGTACCTTGGTTGCGGGCACATCCCCAGTAGGGAGTGTGCAGGAGGCAGCTGATCGATGTTTCTCTCTCATTGATGTTTCTAACTCTCTATCCCTCTCTCTTCCTCTTTGTAAAAAATCAATAAAATATATTTTTAAAAAAGTAAGGATCATTCTTGGATAAATCTTCTGTCTCCTTCCCTCTCTCTCCTTTCTCATCCTCTCATTCATTATATATATATATATATATATATAGTTTGTTTTACAAAATATTTTCAAGATACTAGTAGTTACGCTGCCCCACATCTCACCCAGGATTCCCTGTTGGTAGCCTCTCTGTTGATAATTATTACTCGAGTCCATATTTTGTTTAGACTTCCTTACTTTTTATCTAATGTTATTTTAAAAATCATTTCTAAATTTTATATTTAAGAATGGTTTTTGGTTTCCAGCACAATTGAGCAGAAAGTAAAGAAAATACACTCCACCCCCATCCCCTGTTGCTCATTGACACTGCTTTCCACCCTGTCTCCATTGTCCACCAGAGTGGTACAGTTGTAGCAGGGGATGAGCCTTCCTGACATACCGCAATTACACAAAGTCCATGCTTCTTCCAAGAGTTCACTCTTGGTGTTGTTCAATCTGTAGATAGTCACAAATGTACAATGACATATACTCACCATCATAGTGTCATCGAGAGTATTTTCACTGTCCTAAAAATCATCTGTGCATGTCCCCTCTTTCTAACCCCTGGTAATCACTGATCTTTTTCCTGTCTCCATAGTTGTGCCTCTTCTAGAATGCCATATGGTTGGAATCATACAAGGTAAGTTCATTGATCATCTCCAGGTTTTTCATATCTTTTTTAAAAAGGAAATCATTGTGAAACAGGTTAGACATGATTTAAAGATATCTGCTCCTTTTGGATAAAATTCTGAAGCACACAGATGGCTATGCCCCTTTATACACACACACACACAAACATGCACTTACATACATCACACATGTGCATGCTCACCACCTCCATATTTGGGGCAGAAGAAAACATTGAAGAGTGTCCTTTTGGAATTTTCAGTCTCTAACTTATGTTCTTTATCAAGAGTGCTGGTTGCCACCCTAGAAAGTTGGAAAAGCGGTTCTTTTTCTCTGTCAATGTTGCAAGTCACCACTCACGTCAGCTTGTGACTTGCTACTTCTGTCATGTGAAGAGGTGAAGATGAGTACATGAAAGGCACCAGAAACAAGCTCTACAAAGGCCTGGGAGGGAATCCAGGGAGAATGGCACCAGGCCCAGAGAGGAAAAGACTAGCACATGTTGTGGGCTGTTTAGGGGAAGTGAGGGAGGCAGGAGAAGAGTACCAGAGGAACTGGGGTGGCCTCTAACCAGACTCATTTATTCTGCATACAATCTTTCATTCTGCTGTCATTCATTCATTCTTCTATTCATTTAAAGAGCACTCATGAAGCAATGAGCATGTCCCAGGGTCTTTCTGTAATGGACTGGAATGCAGCCAAGGAGACATCATCCTTGCCCTCAAAGAGAAGGCAGACAACAGGGGGAAAGACAAGGATGTCAACCATGACAATATACAGGTAATGACTATGTGGGAGGAAAGGCTACGGTGCTCAAGGTGGGGTCATCTAATTGAGCGAGGTGCATCTCTCAGGCATTTCTTAAATCCTTCCTGCAGGGAGTGGGATGGTTGCTGAAAAGGTCAGTAATTGGCCCAGTGCCCAAATTGGCCCAACATTCAAATAATCTTTAGGTCATTGAATGTGAGAGGAGGATATGTATTAGGGATGATGGTATAGTTCAATGCAATCAGTTTAAAAGTATAAATTCAATTAATTTGACAAATATTGACTGAGTGCCTACATGAGCTCAGACAGGGTATGTGTCATTGACTAGGTCCTATAGCCTCTAAAGTAGTGGAATGTATTAGCTGGGTGATTCCAGTTGCTATAACAATAAAGCCCCAACTTAGGGGTTGAACACACTGGAAAGTTATTTCATATATATATATATAAGGAAGAGAGAGATAAAAAAACATCAATGAGGAAAGATGATCATTGATTGGCTGCCTCCTGCACACCCTCCACTGGGGACCAAGCCTGCAACCTGGGCATATGCCCTTGACCAGAATCGAACCTGGGATCCTTGAGTCCACAGGCTGATGCTCCTCTATACACTGAGCCAAACCGGCTAGGGTTGGAAAGTTATTTCTGCTGCACCTAAAGCCAAATGGTTGTTTCCACAGTGGAATATCACCAACAAAATTCAGTTGTTGCCTCTATAATCCCAATCTTGCTAGACTTTGTGACTGTAGCTAAATTGTTTACACATTTTGGTAGTTTTCTATTTTGGGCATGGCTAATACTTTTTTCTCAATCTCTTTGGCACAAAATATCAAAGATCAGTTTGCCTGGAAGATCACCTGGACCTGCAAACACTGTCCTGAATTCTCCCATTTGCCACCAGTGGATGGCAAAAGTAGTGGCACGAGCCTTCTTTCCAGGTGGTGACTACACTGATGATATCTGCTAATAGGCTCCAAGGGAGAGCAGGGGACAGCAGCTTAGGAGCAGATTTTGACTCATATAAAAACAGGGGTGTTGAGTCCTGAGCAGATCTGGGGTCAGCCACCCAAGTCAATTCTTGGGGGTACTAAGGACTGAGGCTCAAATATTGATTCCTGAGACAGTAAAGGAAAAGTCACATGACCAAAGGGAAGCCCTGACTGAGCTGGACTATTTGGGGACAGGAGATAATATGTGCCTCATCTAGGTGTTATTGAGCCCTGTGTATAAACTGACCACAGTTTGTAACAAATTTGCCTGGGTAGCAGGTGTGACAGATTTTGGCCACACCAAAGTAGCACTTGAGACTGAGCTCTGCCATATTTCTGGCTGTCAGGATCAATTACAGCCATATGACATCACACCATTCCTGGCAAAGGGCTAATGAACATGCCATTCAACAGTCATTTCATGTTTCCTCTCATTCTCAGCTGATGACATCAGCAAGAGGTAGAGAGGACTTTGGAAGTGTGACTGGGATAGATCGTGTTGCTGGTCTGATCGCTGGATAGACCGTTTGGGCAGTGTTGTGGACTATCTACATAGCCAGATGTGTGAGCATTATAGCAGCTGATTCTCGGAGGGGCTGCGACAGCGGCTGCCCACTTCAGTGTGTGCACCTCTGTGATGGGAAGCAGCAATCAGTGATTTGAACACACATCTCTCATAGGTGAGCGACAGGGTCCTCACCACCCATCCTGGCACTCAAAGTCTGTGTGCAAGCTACTCTGGGAACACATGGACTAGGGTCAGGGATGGGTAGGAGCTGCAGAGCTAAGGGTTGAAATTGAGCAAAGTTAATCATTTACCATGCAAGCCTTCCCCTGGAATTTGCAAGCCTTTACTAGACACCAGAGTTCCAAAAATAGTTACCTCAGACAGATTCTGTCAGTGCCGTTCCTGTCCAAGTGGCAGACAGAGATGCTCCTACTCTACCTAGTCCCTTTCCTTTTCTTTTGGAACCAAATGGAGACTCCCCTTCTGGACATCACACATGAGGCTGACAAGCCTTTGCTTGAAGCCCTACTGACAAGGAGTTCACTGCCTCACAAGGAAACTTGATCTGCTATTTATTGGAAGCCCACCATGGGTGAGTGACATGGGCTCCACTTTGAGTCTAACAGTGCCAGGCATCATGCTGATCATCACACCCATCTAATGAGGTGAGGGCAATCCTCGCCCCATTTACAAGAGGTGATGAGGCTAAGGGAGCTCACGTTGCTTCTCAAGGGAGAGCCATATTGAACTGAGGTCCATTTTTCCTCTAACACATGGTGGGGAGCCAAAGGCAATCAAGACAGGAGCTTTGTGCACAAGTGTTAGCGATCTAGCTGGGAGACAGCAATGAAATAAATGCTCATTTAGAATAGGTATGTGGTGAAAATCACTGATCGGACCTAGGGGGGTGCTGGCAGCAGTTCGGGAAAGGCAGGAGGGCCTGTAGGAGCCCCTACATGGGAGGAGAGGAGTGGAGACGGACGTTTCAAACTGATGGTCAGCTTTGGGGCTGGTGGTTAGCCCTGGACATACTCTCAGGACTGGCTCTGCCTTCTGCCTTCCGTCCTGCAGAGGTTAAATAGACACAGGCTGCTTTGCAGCAGTCCATTGTTTGTGATGGGGCATAGTCGCATTTCCTGGGCTATAGACCAAGACCTGTCCTTTGTGGTGATTTGCAACATAGCTTGGCCAAGTATAATGTGTTTTGGACTCATCTGAAAAGCTTATTAAAATACACATTCCTGCCCAACCAGCATGGCTCAGTGGTTGAGCGTTGACCATGAACCAGGAGGTCATGGTTCTATTCCCGGTCAGGGCACATGCCCAGGTTATGGCTCGATAACCAGTGTGGGGGTTGCAGGAGGCAGCCAATCAATGATTCTCATCATTGATGTTTCTCTTTCTCCCTCTCTCTTCCTCTCTGAAATCAATAAAAATATATTTTAAGAAATACACACTCCTGGGCCTCACCCCCAGTGTGTCTGGGTTGTAATCTGAGAATTAGTATTTCTAGAGCTCCCCACATGATCCTGTTGCTTTGTGCCCTCAGGCCACGCTTTGAACATTGCTGATTCACATTGCATTTCATCATCAGAAAACACTGGATACCTATCGTGGGGTTTTAGATTGAAACGTTAGGAAATGGTCCGTGCCAAACCCACCCTAGCCTCTGCTGTCCATGTACTAGGAACTAGGAGCCGGGGGATGAGGGATTTGGATCCTCTTCCTACCCGAACACTTAAGGGCTGTGTGATGTTGGATCACTCGCCTCTGTCAGCTTCAGGCACTTAGTTTATCAATAGGAATACAACTGCTGACCTCATAGAGATGTGGTGAGGATTATATGAGGGCGCAGGTGAAAGGCAAAGGGCCTTCATAAGAAACAAATGTGAAGGGAGAGGCAGAAATCAGAGTGCTAAGTCCACAAGCCAAGGAATGCCATGGACTGCCTGCAATCATCAGACTCTCAGAGACTGGCATGGATTCCCTCGGGCCCTCTAGGGGAAACCAACTCTGATCACATGTTGATTTCAGACTTCAGATCTCCATAACCAAGAGAGAATGCATTCCTGTTGCTTTAAGCCACTCAGTTTATACACTTTGTTAGAGCCACCCTAAAAAAATAATACAGTGCCTTAAATGGTAACTATTTTTTTCAAGAAGAAGATATTGAAATAAGAAGGTTTTTTTTTTTTCAATAAGAAGATTGGAGTCATATTTTGGAAACCATTCTTTTATTGTTCACACTCATATCTGAACTTCTTCCAACTACAAGTCTAACTTTCTGTGCAATGAAATGTGACAAAATTCATGTCTGGTTCCAAAGGCTAAACTGAAAATGAATGAATGTGTTACACATTTAAACTCTTAGGGAAGACTCAGATGGCGAAAGCCCCACTTCGAAAGGTGGAAAGCAGGGGCAGACTTTGCGCCCTGGGCCCATGAGGGCATGTTTTGGATGCTACCACCAAATCTGTAAACTCTTAAAGGGCAGTTTCTCTTCCAATACTTGGAGACGCTGCAGACCAAGAACCGTGCAGTTGGATCTGTTCACCAGCTTTGCTCATAGAGGGTTAGAGGCTGTACTGTACATTCTGCAACACAAACAAACATCCCCCAAACACCGCATTATCTCTAAGACGAAGTAGTGACATCATGGATTACAGAGACAACATATAAACAGTCATGTGACCACTTGTTAACTCTACAAAGGCAAATGTGCTCCCTTTAAGAACCAAATATTAAAGCAACCGTTTTATATATTTGCATTTAACATACAATTTTCATTAATTCAGCAAGTATTTCTTCAGCATCCATATGCCAGTCCTCATTTTTAAGAGCCATCAGCATTTATTTTTATCTGGACATATCTATTGTTGTTATGTAATTTTAAGACATTATTAATTTAGCTTAAAAAGTCCATTGCATAATAATAAAGACCCCCCCCCCCCAGTCCCATCCTAAGAACATGGTTAAAAAAAGAAAAGGCTTACTTTTTCATGGCTATATTTTCATCACTATAAAACACACAAAAAATACAATTATTTCTTTTAAATTACTATCATAGCTCAACAGCTGTACCCCCCGCCCCACGTTTTTAGTCTAATTTGATGTTGACAGAACCAGTTCAGGAGAAATACAGGTTGAGAAGGAGATGAGTGATGTGAAAATGAAGTGTACAAGGTCGCAGAACTCAGAGTGAAGGGCAGACCACAGGGTCGAAATGCAAACTAGTGAAAACAGCTACAGAGTCAAGTGCCAAGTCCCCGAGACAGAACTGCAAACAAGAAATAAGAAGGCTGGTTAAGGAAGCTGAGGAGAGTAAGCAAGCAGGGAAAAAATAGTTAAATCAAGCCCGAGAAAGTTGGTACAAAGAAATTATCTGAACAGAAATGACCCAGTAATTAAAAAAAAAAAAAGAAAAGAAAAGAAAAAGAAACAAGTTTCATCTCATCAGAGCTCCTCTTTAGCAATCCCTGTGTGGGCAGCAGCAGAGGAAGTGACCCCCAGCCTCTGCAAGTCACCTGCTCCTACTTACTCTTCGTAGACATCCTCCGAGTCCATCCTCCGATAGTACTTGGCTAGCTTCACAGCAATAATTATAGCCGGAAGTAGCAGTATGGTAGCTTTTCCTATGCCAAACCAAAACAAATTCTAGGGAAAAGGAGAAAACCGGGAGGATTACATGCATGAAGATGGAAATTGGAAACAGCAGTTACTTGGGGAAAAGAATTCTATTTTGCAGTTTTTAGAAATGAGTTCTAATGTCATTCATTGAAACCACTGGTGAACTTGATAGGAGCCAACCACCGGGTAACACGCTACAAATTATCATAATTCATTAACTCTTTTTAAAAACCTTGAAGAAAAAGTAACAGAGAGGGTAAGTGAGGGAGCCAGGTTGGCTTCTAGGACATGCAAAATAGCTGTGAGCCAGCCCCCTGTGCTACCAAGGATGCAGCATGGACAGCCACAGGCAGGGGCTCCAGTCCTCTTGGTGAGTTGTTCTGATGTTACGGTGACTAGAAACTCTCTGGGCTTTGTCTCGCCTCTGAACTATGGACAGCAGTGTCCTCACCCTATGACATTACTGTGTGAAGAAGATATAGCAATGCTTAGTGTGTACTAGGTTCTCAACAAACAGTCCATGTTTATTTTTTTTTAACTTTTATGGCTGTAGAGAGAAAGAGGAAGGGGGGGGGGAGAGAAACATTGATTTGTTGTTCTACCTATCCACCTACATTTTTTTCATTTTTTTAAAATCCTTACCCAAAGGTATTTTTCCTTTGATTTTTAGAGAGAGTGGAAGAGAGATGGAAAGACAGAGAGAAATATTGATATGAGAGAAACACATCAATTAGGTGCCTCCTGTACCCTGCCCCCCCCCTCCAATCTGGTCCAGGTACGTGCCTTTGACTGGTACATCTCCTTTGGTTTGCAGGCCGATGCTCTGTCCACTGAGCCAAACCGGCTAGGACTATCCACCTACATATTGGTTGGTTCTTGCATGTGCCCTGACCAAGGACTGAACCCACAACCTTGGTGTATCAGGACGATGCTCTACTAGTAACCAACTGAGCTACTCCATCAGGGCAACAAATGGCCCATGTTTAATTGAGCCAACCTTTAAGGTAGCTGGTAAGCTGGATTCAATCCTGTTTTGTCTAAAAAGCAATGTTAAAGTATTTTTTTAAATAGTTGCCAATATCCCCAAGTCAGACTTCATAGAGAAATCTGGATTTATGTATTTTCTTGAAAAGTCTGAAGTCATGTCTTATAACACCGAGCCCTTCCTCCCACATGGCAGCATCGGCTGGGGCTGAGCGCTGGTTCTTCCTTCTGGAGGGTGTCAGCCTCAGTCTGCCACGGCCACACCCCTGACTTTGACAGCCAACATTGTTTAAACTTGCTCAGCAATCAGAACCGAAGCAGCCGCACCATCAGATGATGCTGTGTGTGCCCAGACAGGATCTTACATGTGTCTACAACCCGCCAGGTCCCAGGAGAGGTTCAAGTATTCAGCTGTGCCTTAGGCTAGTCCTGTAGGCAACTCTAGAGCTGTCCTCCCCATTCCACCGTGAAGCAAAGGCAGCTTGGGTTAAACGACAACCACCCAAAGCCACCAATAACTATTCCTTTCCAACTATTCTGGACAAATAGTTTTCTTCACGAGGGTCTCCTGCCTTCTGTGAACACAGTTCTAGTAAGGAACGAAGAATCACAGCTAAGTCTTTGACTTTTCTAGTGAATTAGGTACAAGAACATATTCATTTCCGTTTTAGATTTTAGATCTAAATGTAACACACCTGAACAGAAAACTATTTTATGTTACAGTGTGCAGCACAATCCTGGGGGGAGGAGAATCAAAGATAATGAGGTTGTTGCCTGTCCTTATTTTGAAAGATGAAATTCTCACCATGGGTTTGGTAATGTAGTTGCATAGAAAGACGTCAAAAGCAGAATCGAAAGCAGTGGCCACAGGTTTGCAGGCTGCGATTTCCTCCATGACCTGAGGAGGAAAGAAACACAGGCAGACTCTGAGCCAGAGCCATGAATGCAATGAGAACCAGGCATGCCATGTTCCTCCAGCCTGTTTTCACAAGAATGATCTCTGTCCGCTAAGATTCGGAGCTGAGAGCCGGAGCTGAGAGCTGGTTTCTATGGGTGAGTTCGAAGACGTATAAAAGTATGTGTTTGAAAGCAAGGTCCTGAGTCTCTCTGAGCCTCAGTTTCCAGTTTCCATTTTCCTCACTTGTCATTTGGAACATCAGGACCCACCCTACTGGACCCCTGAGAGAATAAAAAAGTACACCTGGGAGAGGATGTGGAGAAAAGGGAATACTCGTGCACTGCTGGTGGGAATGCAGACTGGTGCAGCCACTATGGAAGACAGTATGGAGTTTCCTCAAAAAACTGAAAATGGAACTCCCATTTGACCCAGTGATTCCACTTCTAGGAATACATCCCAAGAAACCAGAAACACCAATCAGAAAGGATATATGCATCCCTATGTTCATAGCAGCACAATTCACCATAGCTAAGATCTGGAAACAGCCTAAGTGCCCATCAACAGATGAATGGATTAGAAAACTGTGGTACATCTACACAATGGAATACTATGCTGCTGTAAAAAAGAAGGAATTCTTACCATTTGCAATAGCATGGATGGAACTGGAGAGCATTATGCTAAGTGAAATAAGCCAGTCAATGAAGGAAAAATACCACATGATCTCACTCATTCATGGATAATAGAGACCATTATAAATTGATGAACAAAAATAGATACAGAGGCAGAGCAGCATCGAACAGACTGTCAAACTACAGCGGGAAGGCCGGGGAGGGTTGGGGAGCAGCAGGGGTGGGTAACAGATCAACCGAAGGACTTGTATGCATGCATATAAGCATAACCAATGGACATAAGACACTAGGGGGTAGAGGAGGCCGGGAGAATGTCAAGGGGGTGGGGGAGGAGACATATGTAATACTCTTTTAATACTTTAAGCATTAAAACAACAACAACAAAAAAAAAACAAAAAAAAAAAAAAAAAGAAAAGGGAATAGGACTGCAGGCCTTCCTTCCCGCATGGACCAGTGAGCCACCAGCAGAAAACGAACAGCTCACGTGTGTAAGCTGCCCTTGATTAACCTGGGCCTCTGGCTCACACCCTTAGGCATTTGCTCGGGGACTTGCGTGGTGATGGAAGGAATCAAAAGTCTGCCATCCTGAAGCTGCTTTTTTGGATATTGATTTTAAGCTGTTTATTAAGAAACAAAAGACTAAGAAAGAACCTTTGACCCTCCCCACCCCCTCTCCCGCCCAAGAGAGCCAGACTGAGAAGCCTGCTTCTGGAAGGAGGTCTTAGGATGCTGCCTTTGCCTAATTAAGCATGGTCAACAGGAGGGTTCAGGCAGGTGCCTGTCAGCTCAGTAACCCCTGTGCCCGTTGTTTCTGAGTCAGCCAGCAAGAACTGTCCTGCCACACAGGTTCTGATCTTCCTCAACTACCTGTGAATCGCCACTTCTGAAATCTAATACCCCATTCTCTCCCTTTTCTCCTTTGTCCAAAATGCCCAGCATACCCAATGTTGGACTTTTCATGGTTGTATCATGTCTATGTGAATTCCCCATGCACATGTACTAAACTCTGATTTTCCTCCTGTTAAAAAAAAAAAAAGTACACCTGTCCAGCAAAGTGTCTCAGTCTGAATTCTTACCTGACCCCTTTGGAATCTGACAAAGGATGTGGGAAGAAGATGGAAAGCTGGTTAACTAATAAGTGCACATTTTAGAACCGGGGCCAGCAAACTTTTCCTATAAAGGGCCAGAGAGTAAATAGTTTAGACTTTGCAGGTGAGATTGCCCGACTCTGCCATGGCAAAGGCAACCACAGACAATATCCAGACATGGGTGTGGCTGAGTGCCAATAAAGTTTCATTTACAAAAACAGCAGTACCTGCTGACCTTGTTCTAGAAGACAGAAAACAATGTACTCATTAATGAGGTGAAAGTAAATAAGTTCAGTGAATCCCAGACAGATGCTCCAATCCCATTGACTTAAAAGAGCTACATTCATTCATTCACTTAAAAAACACTGGAATATAGACAATAGAGAGTGTCTTATTTCTCTTCCATCTTTGGTTGGCTCACCTATAGACCTTACAAGGCAACCCATATTAATAACCTTATGTGTCTCCAAGTTCAAACAACATTACACACTCTCTGTATAGGCTTGTTAGTTTTACAGAAAGTGGGGTAAGGGCTCATATTCTGTATGTTTTTCTGCATCTTGCTTTTCTCTCCAAGTCTCGTGGTGTGGCTCTGATCATTTTGTACAAATGGCCACTTAATATTCCCATAGTGTGGCTTGCGTATAACACAGCCATTCCTGTCTAGACTTGCTTTGGTTCCAGAGTGTTTGCTTTGTATTCCAGGTATGAATGTGACCCAAATGTGGTCCCTTGGTCTAGTGGAGATGTGCAGTGGCGATGGTGGTGATAACGATAATGCATTTCCTCCACCAGCACTCACTTGGATGCTGGCACTGAGAAGATCCTGAGGCCCTCACACCTGGGGCATGGGAGGAGGTGTCAGCACACACATCAAGAAGCTGGCTCTTAAAGGAGGACCAGGTGCATGGCCCACCAACTGCAGGAGAGTGGGTACCAGAGGCAGGGACTGGCAAGGGGGATATGATATGCAGAAGGAATCGCATGGAGAAATGTGAACATTTGCCTGGCCAGCATGGCTTAGTTGTTGAGTATCAATCAACCTATGAATGATATGTCATGGTTCAATGCCCAGTCAAGGCTCAATCTCCAGTGGGGCGGGGGGGGGGGGGGGGGGCGTGCATACAGAAGGCAGCTGATCAATGATTCTCCCTCAGCATTGATGTTTCTATCTCTCCCTCTCCCTTCCTCTCTGAAATCAATAAAAATATATTCTACAAAAAGAAATGTGGAAGTTTCAGGGAATCAAGCAGTGGAGTGTGGCTGGAATGTGGGGTGGGGCAGAAAAGAAGAAGATAGCCGGGCAGTTTTGGCTCATATGGTGAAGGGCGAGGGATAGGATTTGAGAAGCCCAGGGCTTCTCAGGGGTAGCCCAAATTTTCCTGAGTTACTAAATTTTTTCAAGCCCATTTGGCTGGCAGCACCCACCCACGTTAGTCAGCTGCAAGCATCACCTTCCCCCAATGGAATAATCCTCGAGGTAAGCCAGCCCAGAGCTCAAGATGACAAAAGGCATTTTTCAAGACACCATATTCCACAAAAGTTGGGTGCTGGGAGCAATGTGCTACCTTAAAACCCCTGGAAACTTTGCTCTTCAACTTTTCTGATATATTCATATAGATATAATGATTATGGAGTGAACTGCACTCCCCAAAAGTTCACATGTTGAAGTCCTAACCCCAGTGCCTCAAAACTATATTTGGAGATACTGTCTTTGAAGAGACAAGTCAGTTGAAATGAGATCATTAGGGTGGACCTTAATCCAACATGATGGGTGCCCTTACAAAAGAAGAGGAAATTTGGACAGACACTCACAGAGGAAAGACCAAGTAAAGACACAAAAAGAAGACTGCTATCTATAATCCAAGAAGAGGGGCATCAGAAGGAACTAACCCTACCAACACCTTGATCTTGGAGTTCTGGTCTCCAGAACTGTGATATGATAAATCTCTGTTGTTTAAACCACACCTAGCTGACTACCCAACAATGTCCTAGGCTCAGTGCTGCCCATAGTGTGTACAGACCAAGCTCCAAATGGACTCTACCTTAGGGAGCTCATGGTTCACTCGGGGAGACACAGTGATCCTTGCCACTGTGAGGAAGGTGAGCCCAGGAAGCTGACAGGGGAGACAAGGAGGGGCATATTCTCCAACCTAGTGGGAGGCCCAAGGAGCCACCCAGTGTGGATGGCACTTGTACTGTGTCTCATGGAGCCTCCAGTTGTGGTCCCCACATTCAAGGTCTTTTTCTTTATCTCCCACCAAATTATTGGGAATTTGATTTTTTAAAAATATATTTTATTGATTTTTTACAGAGAGGAAGGGAGAGGGATAGAGAGTTAGGAACATAGATGAGAGAGAAACATCAATCAGCTGCCTCCCGCGCACCCCCTACTGGGGATGTGCCCACAACCAAGGTACATGCCCTTGACCGGAATCGAACCTGGGACCCTCGAGTCCACAGGCTGACGCTCTATCCACTGAGCCAAACCGGTTAGGGCAGGAATTTGATTTTTATTTCCTTCTGATTTTAACCTAGAAAATGACTGTTCTAACACATGACTTCCGTATGGTCATAAAAGAGAAGCTACTTACAGCGACGTTGGCCCAGTTCAGATAATATTCAAAATATGAAACGATTATATCTGCATACTTCTTACTTTCCTGGAAAAAAAATCAAAGAGTAGGAAAACTGTTAGGATGATACTCTACTGAGTCAGGTAGTTATGGTCACATATCTACTTATTGGCATACTGATTTTTTTTAATGTCTTTTTTGGCCCCAGCCAGTTTGGCTCAGTGATGAGATTGTCAGTCCTCAGCCAGGCAAAGGCATGTACCTGGGTTACAGGCTTGATCCCCAGTCCTGATTGGTGTGTTTGCGGGAGGCAACCAATCGATGTGTCTCTCTCACATCAATGTTTCTCTCTGTGTGTCTCTCCCTATCCCTTCTACTCTCTCTAAAAAAAATCAATGGAAAAATACCCTTGGGTGAGGATTAACAAAAAAAGGAAAAGAAAGAAAAACTATTTTTAAAAAAAGTCTTACTTCAATAATAATAGATGGAAGATCGTTTGTGATGAATTTCTGAGAAGAATCCAAAGCATCAAGAATATTGGTCACTTTCACCTGGAAAACACAACAACAATCAACATGGTGTCAAGTGAGAAAAGGGTTTCATCGGACAGTTGAGTATTGATGTGAGTGCTGTTAATTCAATCCCACACCACCACAGCTTGTAAGGCAAGGGGACCATAAAACCAGCTCAACGCTCCGAGGTTCAGGGGGAAGGACACGGATATGCAGCAAGCATTTCCTTTGAGCCAGATACTGGGCTAGGTCCTTTATCTGAATCACATCACTGAATACTCACAAGAATGAAAGGAAGGTATTGTTATGCCCCTTCATAGGCGAGGAGGCTGACTTTGCCCAGTCAACAAGCCGGGAAGCCTAAGACCTGGAATTTGAAATTTCACTCCAAAGTCCACAGGCTTTGCACTGTCACACAAATAAGAACAAGGCCACTGCCTACTCACAGGGCAGCTTGGTGTAAATTAGAGGTGCCCAGAGACCTCAGGCATAGCCTAAACAGTGACATAGCCTAAACAGTGAGTCAAGAGTGGCTTTCTGCCCCCACCTGCCCCTCTTGAAGGTCAGTGCATAGCTGCCTGTTGTCACCCTTAATTCTGAAGTGTGTTGGGGTGGCACAGGATCTATACAAGGCCACCAGTCTGTCTCAGATTCCCTTGGCATGGGACACACACTGATGAAATGGTAACCGTGACTGAAGGTACAGGGACTGTCCAGAGCAGAGTAAACCTAATAGGCTTCAGAGGAACCAAGTCAGACCTTGGTACATCAACAAAGAGGCAGGCTCAGTGCTGCCCAGAGAGAAGACCAAGGGCCACCTAAGGAGCTCACAGTTTACTGGAGCAGTGGGGTGGGCAGGTGAGACCCAGTCAAATATGGCAAGAATCCCTACGATGAAGGTAAACATGCGGAGCTCCGAGGAAAGCCCAGGGAAGGACATGACGTTTTCTGTGGTGGGGCTAACCTTCAAAACCTTCAGGGCAGCCCATTGCATTAAATGAGAAATATTCCTGAGCTGCCCAGTGACATGGTGGCTACAGCTGAATGCAACACAGCCCGGGAGCTCAGTTTCCATTGTGGAAATGTTTCCAACTCAGAGAGCCCCTGTGGTGAACTGTATTAGTTGGTCACGGCTGCCTGGTGATGACAGGCATGTTCGAGGGGCATGCTTTGGCCAATGGACGTAGAGGAAGTGGCCATGTGCTGGTTCTAAGAAGTGGCTTAAAGGGCAACCTGTGTTCCCATTCATCCTCTAAATTCCTGTTCTGCACTCAGAGGACGTGAGGCAACCCAGACAGAAACTGCTCCTCCAGGCTGGTCTCTAGGGAGGGCAATGTATGGAGAAGCCTATGGTCCACCCAACAGTGAAAGTCTGTGGTCAGAAGGCACTGAGACCTGAAGGCTGTTTGTTAGGCAGCATTATCTTGGTGAAAGTGACTGGTGCATCTTCTAAGTCTGCATCCTACACATCCAAGTGCAGCTTTCCCATGGGCCTAACCTTGTGCCAAAATGAGGTTTGTACTGATAAAAGTATTTACCAAAAAATCATGGTAGGAAAACCCAGTTTGGCATTTAAAATAAGTGAATCATTGAGACTTTTTAAAAATGTAAAGTACCTGAAAAAGCAACATCTCTAAAAAAAAAAAAAAAGCCACGTCTCTGAAAGTCTGTATGCGCTTTATAATAAGACCCATGACTGAAAAAGAAAACACATCCTTGCCTTCAATCCACTGCCTCTTTGTTGAAGCTCCTGCATTTGATGGTGTAGTTCTTTCTAGCAAATAAACAGAGGCAACAGTTTCCAGCTTATGACACGAAGCAGCAAGATCACACACCTTGTGCACCCCCCTCACCCAAATCCAACTTTACTCTGAAATGGGTGTCATTCTGAAAAAACAAACAAAAACCACACCAGTCTCCAGTAACCGTGTGCCGCACACACCTCTGTGTGGGGACCTGGAAAACCAGGATGCATATTCTAGAGCTGCAAAGGGCAGCGCATAGCACACAAGTCTGTTACTTAAAGTAAAGCTGCCCAACACGAGTGGTTTCACGTGTATGGTTTAGAACAGGGACTGGCAAACATTATCAGTTTCGGACCAGATAGTAAAGAGTTGAGGCTTTGCGGGCCATGCCCTGTCCCAACCACTCTACTCTGCTCTTGCAGCCAAGAGCAGCCACAGATCATCTGTGAATAAGTGAGCACGGCTGGGTCCCAATAAAACTTTTTGTAAAAGAGGGCAACAGGCCAGTTTGGCCCACAGGCTGTGGTTTTCAGGGCCAGAGTTAGTTAACTTCTGGTTTACACTGTGGGTCATGAGTACAGAATAACTTGCCTATTTGCAGACAGGTTGCTCCAGCTCTGAGAAGACCATGGAGCCCTGAGTCTGCTTGAAGGAAGGCATTTAAGAGACATGAAAAACCCAGCTTTTAATGTGAACAAATTTGGCCCAGCCAGTGTTTCTCAGTGGTTAAGCATTGACCTATGAACAAGGAGGTCGTGGTTTGATTCCGGTCAGGGCACATGCCTAGGTTGTGCGTTTAGCACACACACACACACGAACAAATTTGTGCTGGGCATAAACAAGTATGGCAGAAAATTGTGATGAGCACAGCACAAACATTAAGAAAATTCAGTAAGAGGATTTTTGGGATACACTATGAATTAAAAAGAAGAAAAAGAGAGGGACTAGTTCTAGTAGCTTCTGAAGCTGAGGTCAGTGAGCTAATATGCTTCTCCAAATAGCTCAGCTTCTCAGCCTGAGGCCAATCGAATTTGACCCTTGTGACATGCACACGCGTCCTTGGGCCACAGGAAAGCCCGCCAGTGAAATGGGCCGTGCTCAGTTTGCAGGGAGATGCCAGAGGCTGACTGTTACCAGTTGCAGGTCCAAAGGCAGGAACTTGATATTGTGAATGTCTTCGATCTTGATTACGTTCCTTGTCAGGGACTCTTTTAAGACTCCAGGGGGCTACAGAGAGAAGAAATAAACACAGATCAACCCCATTTTTCCAGATGGCAGAGCACTTGAATGCCCAGACCTTGTGCCATGGTATCTGTGGGACTGGGAGCTGCCAGGGGGGGCCCCACGAGCTATAAGTTTTAAGCCACATTCATTAGCCATCCTGAGTGCCCTGGGCTGTGTTCCCACTCTCCCACCTCCCATAACAGAGCTATAAGTCACTTTATAGTACCCATGTCCCTGTTTTGCAGTGAGAAAACCAAGGCTTGACTGAGCCCGTGTTCTTGAACTCACACCGCAGTAGGGTTTACTGTATGAAGGGGTAAAGGTCCTCCTGCCCCCCGTCTTACGGGTGAGGAAATTAGGGCACAGATGGGGAAATGTCTTGCCCAGGGTCCCACAGTTAGGAAGTGGCTGAGTCAGGATTTCATCCGGGTCTTCCTCCAGACCCCAGGTGCTCCCCCCAACCCCCTGCTGCCGGTCCATGCTCCGCTGCTTCTTGTAAGGGACCATTTTGTCTCCAGCCAGCAGAGCAGCCAATGAAAGGGATGCTGATGAAGGAGGCTTGGATGGGGACACCTCTTCTTTTTTTTTCATGTATTTTTATTGACTTCAGGGAAGAAGGGAGAGGGAGAAAAAGATAGAAACATCAACGATGAGAGAGAATCATTGATTGGCTGCCTCCTGCACACTCCACACTGGGGATTGAGCCTGCAACACGGGCATGTGCCCTGACTGGGAATTGAACCGTGACCTTCTGGTTCATAGGTCGACACTCAACCACTGAACCACGCCAGCTGGACCCCTCAGCCATGTCTTATTAGTGATATGGAGGGCCACACGGAATCTCCTCCGTGTCCTTAGTTACCATCCCCTGCGCGGCATGGAACACGTATGCAAATGGGTTTGGCAGAGGAGGGGTTGCTGTGGAGAAAGAGAGCCAGTGATAAATCCATTATGGGCATCAGCACCAAGCACAGGCTTCGGGAAGAGCTGTGTGCACCCCGAGGCCACCATGGGAGCCTTCCCACGCTCACAGACTTTTGGGCCACGCGGCTGTGGCTGCTGATGGAAACCTGAAGAAGTGCTTGTCAAGAAGGGATTATCTGCTGGGCTAGTGTTGCTCAGTGGTTGAGAGTTGACCTATAAACCAGGAAGTCACAGTTTGATTCCCGGTCAGGGCTCATGCCCAGATTTTGGGCTTGATCCCTAGTGTGGGACATGCAGGAGGCAGCTGATCAATGATTCTCTCTCATTGTTGATGTTTCCCTCTTTCCTCCCTCTCCCTTCCTCTCTGAAATAAATTAAAATATATTTTTTTTAAAAAAAGAAGGGGTTCCTTGTAATGTGAGGAACCCCTTTAGTAGCTCCCCTAACCACCGTGTTGGCATTGGATATTGACAGGGATTTCAGAATTTAACTGGGCCTTCAGGACTCACCAACTTGTTGGCTTGTTCTTTTAAACCACTTGCATATGTTAAGAGATTCACTTTGGTTAACGATTTACCTGTCTGAAAAAAGAGATTAAAAAGAACCATGTCTAGAATCAACATCATTTAAAATGTCCATACTACCCAAAGCAATCTATAAATTCAACACACTTCCCATTAAAATACCAACGGCATATTTCATAGATCTAGAACGAACTCTCCAAAAATTCATCTGGAATAAAAAAAGACCCCGAATAGCTGCAGCAATCCTGAAAAAGAACAAAGTAGGTGGGATCTC
>NW_006299715.1:3637402-3654281 GCF_000327345.1 Myotis davidii
AACTGAAAACAAAGAGGGACTGACAAGTTTTTCAGAGAACAGTTTTGTTTCATGATGAAGAGACGGCGGGGGAAAAAATGGACACATATGTAATACCCTTTGTAATAAAAAAATTAAAAAAAATAAAAAATAAAATAAAATAAAATGCAGGAAAAAAAAAGAACCATGTCATGATGATGGTTTTTTAAAATCTTAATAACGTCTAATAGGCAACAGAAGGAACACGGTCCATAAAGTCGGGCAGACACTCATGCATAGCGTCTGCATTCGTCTTTAGACCCATGCGACCATACTATGCGACCACATGGAGAGCAGAAGTACTGACTGGCACGTGCTGTCATGCAGTTGAACCTCAAAAATGGTGGGCTACATGAAGGGGTCAGTGAAGGCCATTAAACACAAAGGTCACATCCTGCATGACCCCACTCATATCAAATACCCAGGACAGGTAGATGCATAGA
Organism: Myotis davidii; assembly: GCF_000327345.1. NCBI lineage: Eukaryota > Metazoa > Chordata > Mammalia > Chiroptera > Vespertilionidae > Myotis > Myotis davidii. The sequence goes on from NW_006299715.1 coordinate 3,637,864, forward strand.
AACGGAGCACAGGTTGGTGGCGACCAAGGGCCAGGAGGGGGGATGAGGGGCAGCTGCTGAAGGGACACAGGGCTCTGTTTTTGGGCGATGGAGGTGTTCTCCTGCTGGACAGAGGTAGGGCCTTGTGTCCCAGTGAGATTATCCTGAACACTAGCGATTGTTCACTTAAAAATAGTTGCTTTTCTATTATGTGACTTTCATCTTAATAAAAAAGTAAATCAAAACAGACTAAAAAAAGACTTGTGTTCTAATTTCCCCCCCAAAGACCAATTGTGGACACATGGGTCATACATACCTCAGCCAAGTAAGTGTCATAATCGATTTGCTCCACTCCCGAGTCACTGAAATCCAGAAGGTTTCTTTTTCCTTCTTCTTTGAGGATAATGTCATCAAGGTTCACGCTCATCTTTTTAAATTCATTGTTCATGTGTCTAATGTGCTGTGCAATAAGAAGTCATAAGTAAGTCCATTTTTCTCCAAAAAAGTCAGTGTGGCTCAGTTGGTTGGGCGTCATCCCTTTACCACTGAAAGGTGAAAGGTTGCTGATTTGATTCCCAGCCTTGGCACATGCCCAGGTTGTGGGATCCATCCCCCACGGGCCGGGGGGGGGGGCATGCAAGAGACAGTCGATCATTGTTTCTCTCCTTCTCCCTTCCTCTCTCTCAAAAAAATCTGTTTCTTTTTTTGTTTAATTACAGGAGCCCAACTAGCATGGTTCAGTGGTTGAGCATTGACCTATAGACCAGGAGATCAGAGTTTGATTCCCCATCAGGACACATGCCCTGGTTTAGGCTCCATCCCCAGTAGGGGGTGTGCAGGAGGCAGCCAATCAATGATTCTCTCTCATCATTAATGTGATATCAATAAAAATATATTTAGAAAAAAATTACACAGGACAAAAAAAAAATACACAGGCACTTGACTGGCATTTATTCTTAACTCTTCCCTCCCCTCGCACCCCTCCCCTGCCTCTTTCCTTATGCCCTATGCAGAGCGCTATGTGAGGAGGTGGGGTACAAAGCAAAATAACAGCACATCTTTAGTCTCAAGGACCTCAAAAGGTAGAGGCAATATCATAATAAAGGCACAGGACCTGCACCAGACACGAGGGATGGGAGAGAACCTTCTAGGAGAGGAGGCAGGGAGGGCAAAACAGAGGTGGCGGCTTCTGAGTGAGTCTTAACGAAAGAGATGCTGAAAGGGGGCGGGCAGCCTGCATCCGGGACAGGAGGCACAGGCACTGGACTCAGGTGGTTGGGGAGCATGCATTTATGGGAGCAGGGAGGATGGCCTGGGGTCATCCTAAGGGCCAGCCGGTAGTGCGGGCGGTGTGTGGTGCCCGAGGATGCTGGGCCCCCCGCACCCACCGCTACTCATTCTGGCACACAGAGAGAATGTCCGATGGCAGGCATGATGGGAAATGTGTGGAGGGCATTTATTTTGGGCTTGGTTACAAAATTACATTTTTATTTATGTATATAGGCAAGGTCTATTTAGGGAATATAATCAATACAAAATGTGTATACTGTAGCCCCCTTTTTTAAATTTTTTAATTTGTTTTGTTAATCCTCACCCAAGCATATTTGGAGAGAGCAGAAGGGAGAAAGGGAGGGAGAGGGAGAGAGAGACACATGCCTATTGATTGAGACACAGCTGAGAAACCCAGAGGGTCTGGAGGTGTAGGGGAGTGGGGATGGCCTTGACAGATGGCACCCTGAGCCTGGGCAGCTGAAACTCTCCTCCTCCCTCTGCTGGTCAGAAGGGGCCATTCCATCCTGTCCCCTTCCATCCCTGGGCCCAGGGCCAGCAGAGCTCAGGAGAGCCCATAGCTCTCGGTGCCTAGCCCCACTCCAGGGACCTGGCAGAAAACGGTGGCCAGTCTTATAGAGCCAATCTCCCTGCGAAGCAGGTGGGGCTTGCTCCTCTCGGAACACCAACCCTCAGGGAGAAAGAATCTTTCCCTTGGAGGCCCTGTTAGGGGACAATCAACTGGAGGTACTCATGCCTCAAGAGAGACACCAACTGGCGGGGCGGGATGCACGTGTTTTGGAATTAGAACATACAAAGTGTCACTCCAAAATGGTTGATTTTATATGAATTTCACCCCCTTTTGAAGCAGCAAAGACAAGTGGATCGGGGAACGAGCCACGGGAATGTCCTGGCGGGTTCCGAGTGCGTACCTCCTTAATGGTGAGATGCTTACTGACATTGTAGACATTCTCCAGCTGCAGGGCAGTGTAAATGCCTTTGTTGTCTTTGCAGTCTCTGTGGGGATAAGCAGAGCGACCATGAACCAGAGAGGCAGCTGTGGCCCCCCGTCCACTGCCAACGAGGAAGAGAAGGGGTCACAGTCTCTGTTTACAATCTGTGAACAAAGTGGCCGCTGGGGGTCCACGCAGCAGGCTGTCACCTGCGGCGGCCTGAACCCCCGTGGTGCCCACCATTCCTGACTTCATTCCCCACTTTACAAAATGTCCCATTTGGAAACAGATTCAGTAGGATCGGTAAATATGTTCTTCTGTCTGTCTCCTCTGTGTTCTTTCCAGGTCTATAAGGAATAACACATTTATACATCAGAAAGAAATAAATTCTCATTTAAAAACACCCTAGCCCAGCTTGTGTGGCTGGGTGGTTGAGTGCTGACTCATGAACCAGGAGGTGAGGGTTTGATGCCCGGTCAGGGCACATGCCCGGGTTAGGAGTTCAATCCCCAGTGGGGGACACGGAGGAGGCAGCTAATCAATGATTCTCTCTCATCATTGATGTTTCTCTCTCTCTCTCTCTCCTTCTCCCTTCCTCTGAAATCAATAAAATATTAAAAAATTAAATTTAACAAAAAACAAAACAACACTTGCTATAGGTAGGCATTACAAGGCATATCTTGGGCTTTATTAAAAGGTTCTGTCAACCCTCTGCCAGCCCATCTCTCCCTGCATCCCCTGGGCTGAGCTTCACTCACTAAACACCTGGTGGAGGAATATTCTAATGGCAGGATGGAGACACCCAGGGGGCTACCGACAGGTCAGCATCCTTTGGCTAGAAACCTGACTTGGCCTCACCTCTCTGTGCTTCCTTTAAAATGAGAAAACCACCTCCCCTGAGCCTCATCTGATGCATATTTCTGTCACCCACACAGCCACTTCCTGAGGGCGTGTCCTCCCTGTGCTGCCGCCAGAGTCCTCTAGCCCTGAGAGATGCCTGAAGAAGAAACATTCCACATCCCTAGGAGGTGCGATAGCCCTCCATAGAGAGCCCCAAGTAGGCTGGTGCTGCTGGAACAGAAAGCTTGATGTCCTAACAGAAGGAAGACTAGAGTCCTGCAGGAGCCAGAATCACAAGAACGTGGTCGTGTCGTGTCCTCTCCACATAGGGATGGTTTAATCGTGCACAGAAACACCAATGGATTGATAATGTCTGCCTAGAACAGTGGTAGGCAAACTCATCGGTCAACAGAGCCAAATATCAACAGTACAACGATTGAAATTTCTTTTGAGAGCCAAATGTTTAAACTTAAACTATACAGGTAGGTACATTGTGATTAACTTAATTAGGGCACTCCTAAGGCTTAGGAAGAGCCACACTCAAGGGGCCAAAGAGCCGCAGTTTGCCGACCACAGGCCTAGAACATGTGGTTGAGAAAGATCCTGAGAGGTCTCTGGGCTGAGTAGAAGACCACAGTTAATTAGCTATGTCTGCCAGGATGACTGCCAAAGTGAAAGGATGGTGAACACAGGTGCCACTCACTCATCTGCTGTCTCTGCTAGAGGAGCTGAGAGACACTGAAATGTCATTCCTATTGCACAGCGAGGAAGTGTACCGTCTAAGACAGCCATGGGCAAACTATGGCCTGTGGGCGGCCCGTTGGAAATGAATAAAACTAAAAAAAAAAAAAAAGACCGTACCCTGTTATGTAATGATGTCTACTTTGAATTTATATTAGTTCACACAAACACTCCATCCATGCTTTTGTTCCGGCCCTCTGGTCCAGTTTAAGAACCCATTGTGGCCCTCGAGTCAAAAAGTTTGCCCACCCCTGATCTAAGATCACAGAGGCCTGAAGGCAGAGCCAGGACCGGAGCCCAGGCAGCCCCCGCCCCACAGACTGGCCCTTGAGCTCCATCACCATTTGCACATCTGTGGTTTGAACCCACCCACTGACTTTGTGTTACGTGGTTATTTGGGGGAGGGTGGTCCTTGAACAAGAGTTTTCACAGGGTCCTGCTATGCATTTTAAAGTCACTTTCACCAGTGTGTCCTAGTGATCCCTGGACAGGGGGACCTTAAAGCACTACCATTCCAAGGTCTAGAAGGTTCTCAAGGGAAGGATCAACTTCTTGGTCTTATTTCTACTATTTCTTCGGTAAGACTAGAGAACAGTTTAATTCTGAAACTGGCAAGTCTGATCATTAAAGTTAAAGACACTTGGAAAATAAAATTATCATTCTGAAAATAAACAACATTTGAACCAGAAAAAAAACTTATACCTGTAAACTTGTTCAATAGTGAGATTAATATTCATATTGTTAAGTATCTTGCCAGAGAGATAGTATTTCCAATTCTCATTTAGTAAATATGGTGTGTCCATAATCTAGAACAAATTTTAAAACTTTTTAAAAAGAAAGAAAGTTTTCTGGGGGAAGGTCAAGGGGGGGGGGGGAAGGAGACATATGTAATACTCTTTGTAATACTTTAAGTAATAAAACAAAACTTTTAAAAAAGGCAGTTTTACACTAACATATACACATATAATAAAAACAATGTTATGTTAATTATATTTTAGGGATTTTCATGTCATGATGCTCCTCATTGATGTTCAATTTAAAACTATAAAACAATAGTGTGGTTGGAATAAATCAAACCACCACTGGGTAGCATCAGCAGAAATTATTGAAATTACTTTGGAGTACACTACTTTTTAGTAAAACAAACACATTAGAAATGACAAGAACAGACCATTTTATTAAGAGTAGATAATAGAAAGCCACAAAGTGGTTGACCCAGCTCCACACTACTTCTCTCTAGACAAAATGAATTAACACTCACACATTCTCTGACTTCACATCATATATATTTAACATGGGCTAATTCATGCATGGCTGTGTATGTGCTTGAGGAGTGGAAATGGTTTAGAAATATCCCCTACTTTTTAAAAATTATTTTTAACGATTTAACACAATATGGGAGATAATAAAGTTTAGTTTGATGTGTTGTTACTATTTTTTTACCAAGAGTCCATGTGAGGATAATATGACAAATCTATGCTCTCAATTTAGCTTTTTTCAACCAATCAAATCATTAAAATACCATGACAACAACTGATTAGTTTAATAGCCATTCACCTGATTTTGTGACAGATCCTGAATTGGAAAATATATACAGTAAAACAGGGAAACATAAATATGTTTTAAAAATCAGAATCTGGAGAAAAACATCGGAGAGCCAAACTTAAAGGGCAAACATGAAAACCCAAACGTCCTTCTAATTAAATGAAGCTAAATGTGAAATGCCCCCCTAGACTATGTAGAAGGTGGGTTTCGAGGGAGAAAATGAGGCTTGAGACCCACTTCCAACTGCCTCGTCATATTCTGCCAAGAACAAACTATCTTGCCAGGAGGCACATAATTTATCATCCCCTTCGCTTCAAATATATGGTCTCAAACCATCTGTGTGGGCAACTGTCATCTGGGAAACTCTTTAACATGTCAGAAACTTCCTGGGGTTTGGAGGCACCCAGGGATTTATCTTCTGATGTTTCCAGCCACATTTGGGAACTACTGCTGAGCAAAATTTTCTTCTCCCCAAATATTAATGTCCCCATTGATACACATGCTTTAATTCCTGGTATGATTTCACTTACAAAAAATAATAACAATAACAGCATATATATTTTTTGATCTGATAGAAGGAATATCAAATAGAAGGAATCTTAACTTTTTGAATAAAAATCAAACTACTCATCTTTTTGCACTGCTCTTGAAGAAACCCAAAGTTTTGGCTCAAGCTCTGCCTTAATGGTAACAAAAACCTCATTTAGCCGAACCGGTTTGGCTCAGTGGAGAGAGCATCGGCCTGCAGACTCACGGGCCCCAGGTTCGATTCCGGTCAAGGGCATGTAGGGCACATCCCTACTGGGGGGTGTGCAGGAGGCAGCTGATCTCTCTCTCTCATCGATGTTTCTAACTCTCTATCCCTCTTCCTTCTTCTCTGTAAAAATTCAATAAAATATATTTAAAAAACAAACAAACAAACAAACAAACAAAAAAGCCTCATTTACCTGGAATAATTTCCTGTTTTGGTAAGGTTCACAGACCAATTTTTCCATATTTACACCAATGACAAAAGCAAGAACCACAGAGAGCATCGATATCCAACAAATGAAGAAACTAATTCCAACCCCACTGCAAAAAAAAAAAAAAAAAAAAGAAAGTTAAGAATTCTATAAGGAATTGTTCATTATTCAATATTACCCATCAGTAATTACTGACTCTATACTCAATGCAGAAGAGGAACCTGCATCTTCAGCTGTTTACAGGTCAAATGAGTCAGCTTACCCAGGAGTGAAGACAGAAAGTGGTCAGCACAGTGGTCTTTCAGTCCTGGGCACAATATGTACTTAGGGAACCCTTAAGGCGTATTCCTGGTCCACTTGCAGCCAGTACCATGGTTCAGACATGGGCTCTGAGTTACTTGAGTGAACCAAGACTTTCTGCAGAGGACACTGTGAGTGGGGAGGTTCTAAAGCAGGAAACGTGCCCTTGGGAGTCTGAAGGGGTGGCCGTGAGGGGTCCCAGATTGGAGGGGGTGCAGGCTGGGCTGAGGGGGACCCCCCCCCGCATGAATTTTGTGCACCAGGCCTCTAGTATAGTATATAAACACCTAAGCGACTGTTTGACCAGAAGCTATGACATGTACTGACCACCAGGGGGCAGACGCTCAGCGCAGGAGCGTCTGAAGGGGCCAACTTGGCTCTGCATCCAGAGCACAGTGTGTGGTGAATGGCAGCTTGAGAGGCAGGTAGGGATGTACTGCCAGGGAAGGGAGGGGCTTTACATTTAAGAGAAACACAATGCAACTTCTCTCAGAAGAAGAATACTCCTGGCAGAGCATGAAGTTTCTGGCGTTTCAAAGGGAACAAGCTAGATGACCATATAGATCAGTATCTGATAACAGATCAATCTTTAACAAGTATCTGGTGAATATACGGATGGATGGATGGATGGATGGATGGATAGATGGATGCATGGCTAAATAGATGGGTGGATGAATGGATATGAATATAGGAAAAAACAATGGGGATAAAGAAAGCAAACTTGGACATAATTTTCATAATAGCTGCTTTAAAAAGGAGCCCACCATAAACAGCATGTTTAAGCTTACCTATCAAAGTGCAACTCATTTAGGATTTTCTCTGACTTTTTTACTCGTGATGAAATTTCCCAAATTGATAAAAGTATAATCAACCAACACACCGACGGGACGCAGTGCTCAGCCCAGAGGACCACCATGTCACCTACTCTGCTCCGAGGTCCCAGCCCTCCACTGGCAAGGAAGAGCAAACACTCACACCATGAGGAAGGTGCCTCCGGTGTTTGAGACGCAGCCTCGTGTGGTTGGGGTGGCATTCCGTTTATAGCCAAACACGCCACACAACAAGCCCAGGTAATAAAAAATCATGATGAGAGTCAGAAAACAGCAGATAATCAAGCAACTCAGCCACCTGGTGAAACAAGCACAGTGCTATTATACATGAAAGAGGTGACATCCTCATAACACAAAAGCTGCCATACCGGGGCAGAAACAATTGAGTATAATACTTGGCCATGAAATAGTAGAAGCCCTTGTTAATTCCTCAGAAGGTGATGTGAAATGATGCCTTCCCACCGCTAGTCTTCCAACCCAACCAATAAGAACCTTTAATTTTTATCTTGGTTTTGAAGCGTTCTTGCTCCATGGTCAGGATTATTTTCGTCCTTTGCTTCACTTCTGTGGAGCTCATAAGCAGGGTTTGCTCACCTTCTCCAGGGCTACAAGTAACAATGAGCCTTAAGACTTTTACGTTCTTTCAAGGTTCCTAACCCTGGATGTACTTATTAGAATAATGAGGAGGTGGAAACAGATCAAGATTATAGTCAACAGACCAAGAAATATTGAGCTCTTTTCCTAGGTATTTCTCTAAAATATTTTGTGACTGTACAGACGTTTGATGGGCATTGTCTCCTCCACAGAACCAGAAATTCTCCTCACAGTGAGTGCATTTTAGAATTTTATGAGCATCCTAAGTCAAATGCCTGCAGAAGGCAAATACCAATTTTGTAATGGTCCTGTGTGACATTTGAGGATAATGGATCCTCAATTAGGTCTTCCTGGCAGTCCTAGAGTGTACACGAAGCTTTTCCGGCAGCTGAGGCTAAAAATGCTTCCCAACCTTTAAAACACTAAAAAAGAATTTACTTGTGAGACAAAAGCCTTTCATCCAATTAAAAGCAATCTTGATAATTATAATAATAGCCACCTGCATTCCTTCTATGGCATTTGTTCCAGGTCCTAGGGGACACATAATTCAATAGGCCATGGAATGTGGCCTCAGAAATCCTTTTCCGTTAATGCATGCCTCATTGGCTTAGTTAAATTTCTTTTAAAAATGAGCTGATGGTCTCTGGGCAGGGGGAGCTGACAGGTGGACAGATAACTGTACCCTTCTTTCCATTTGTGAAACTTCAGCGAGACTGTAAGTTCACTGAGAAAGGGTCTGTCTTATCTTTGCCCTGATACCCACTGGGGTGGCCTCGCCCCACGGTGGGAAAATGGTCTGTGGATTACAGGGCAATAATGAAGAGATAGTCAGATGGGGTTGAAAATGCACCTCTGACAATGTTGTTGCTGCCTTAAGTGAGTCACTCCATTCCCCTGAGCCTCAGTTTTCTACAAAGCGAGGCTATAAATAGAACACAACCCAGGGGACGTTGGTGCATATTATACAACAAGTCACACGTGCGGTGCTGGTGGGCATGCTGTAACCGTTCCCTAATGGCTAGTGATTATTGTTATGGTTTATCTTATGCTCTTGCATAACAAATAACCCAAATAGGAATGAATGTCGTTGGAGTGTCCTTGGGTTTGGGCAGTGAGAACACTTCCAGGGGTGGGTCATGGGGCTGAGCCTTTCAGAGGGGAAAGTGCTTCTCAATGGCTCACCTGATCCTCTGAATCCCTCAAGTCCCCAAGTCCTTCCCTCCCCGGCCCTTGGTCTGATATTCTGCCCGCACCTCCCAGGGCCAAACCCCATCAGTAGCACTTTCTAATGGGGCAAATGGCTGCTTACCCGAGCTCTTGGAACAACTGACTGGGTTCAGGGATGCACTTTCTGCAAGCACTGACCTCTCCATATTTATTTTATAAGCCAACGATGGAAAGAATATTACCCAACTGCCCTTGTCCTTCTTAATTAAAGTTTTAAAATCCTGGTACATGCCTCAGATAATTATCACTACGATTCTAGAAGTCACTAATGACATCAAAAGTGCAACTTATTAAAAACTTGGCTTAAGAACTTCAAGTCTTCAAGTTAAATAAAATACGGAATGCATCCTGAATTTGCAGGTCAGCTCTGCAGAAACTATGCGCATGTTCTTGATGTAGTTTCAATTGTATTTTATTTTTTATTTCCATAATAAATTTACTTATAAGGTTTTATGATCTGTGATTTTTTTTCTTTTTTTTAAATCCTCACCTGAGGATATTTTTCCATTGATTTTTTTTTTTTTAAGAGACAGTAGAAGGCAGGAAGGAAGGGGAGAGAGAGAGAGAGAAACATCGATGTGAGACCAGGGCCAGGGATCAAGCCTGCAACCAAGGTATATGCCCTTGACCGGGAATCAAACCCAAGATCCTTCAGTCTGAGGGCTGACTCTCTAATCACTGAGCAAACCTGGGCAAGGCTGTGATTTTTTTCAATTATAGTTTACATTCAATATCATTCTGTATCAGTTTCAGATGTATAACATAGTGGTTAGACAATCATATACTTTACTGAGTGCCCCCCCCTCCCCCCCCATGAAGGGATTAAGAAGTACAAATTGGGCTGAAACCAGTTTGGCTCAGTGGATAGAGCGTCGGCCTGCGGACTGAAGGGTCCCAGGTTTGATTCTGGTCAAGGGCATGTACCTGGGTTGCGGGCACATCCCCAGTGGGAGATGTGCAGGAGGCAGCTGATCAATGTTTCTCACTCATTGATGTTTCTATCTCTCTATCTCTCTCCCTTCTCTCTGTAAAAAATCAATAAAATATATTTTAAAAAAAGAAGTACAAATTGGTAGCCACAGAAGAGTCACAGAGATATAAAGTACAGATAGAGAATATAGTCAATAATATTGTAATAACTGTGTATGGGACAAGGGGGGTCCTTGAAATATCATATAATTTCCATTGTAGTGTATGTCCCAATGAAGTGAACAATTCAACTTTTCGAGTGAGCATCAACTAGGGTGAATACATTGGGTTATGGTCTCTTTGTACAACTTGCTCTCCTAAGATTATCTTGGTTGTAAGGTCAAATTTACCGCATAGCAAGCTTCACACTCCTAGTTTACCAGCTCAAAGGAGGCACTCACCTGTATGACTCGTATTTTTCCACCCTGGGCAATTCCCGGTAGATGTTACTTTCAAAGTCATCGATGGAATCCAAGAAAACGGACAGCTTTTCCCTAATGGGAACCTCTTGTGCTATCATTTTGATATTTAAACCAATGTAATTCAAGATCCTTTTGACAGCTGGAAACAAAAACATCTCAGTCATGCATTCCTAGAGGAAACAGAAGCTTTGTTTGGGCACCAAAATGAAAAGAATTTGAACCACTTTCACTTTTTCCCGTGTTATGTGTGCACTTGAAGTATGAAAAGTTCTGCACCACGCGGGAATGTAGCCAAGACCATCGAAAAGCAATTACTTATCAAAACAGGAGGCTAGGGGCATGGACTTTGATGATATGGTGCTGAAATCAAGCCAGAGTTTTCTTCCAACTTATTTTACTTTACCCATTTTATTTATTTATTTTTTTATTGTTTAACTTATTTTTTTTTAAGGGTCAGATAATTAAAATGTACTGTGTACCTACCCCAGCCCAGACACTTTTATCAATATTAACTCATTTATTTCACTGAGGTAGATATGCTTATTGCCATTTAATATCAGTGACCCTGGGGCCCATAGATCTTAAATACCTGCCCATATGTCTTTTTCAGAAAGCACTGGAAATGGAGCTTATCTAACTCTACAGCTTCTGTGAAGTGACTTCTGGAAAACAACTTCATAACCTAACAATTCCTTCCATTATGTGCCGGCATCAGAAACACACCAATTCTCTGGGGCTGAAGTTGTGAACAAGGGACTCCAGGTGGTATTTTTGTTAAATTGTTGTGTGGCTCATGCAAACTGAGCCTTGTCAAAACACATCTGTGTTCGCTACATGCAAAAAGCAAGAATATCCCCAGTGGTCAAACAGTCCTCGTTCATCTCCACCCTAATCTTTCAGAGAGGAGGTTAAGTTCTAGCTTTCTGGAAAGTGTCGGTAATGGCCGGTCGAGAAGAAAGGCCACCTGGGGAGCAGGGTGCCCCCTGGCCTGGCATTCTCACAAGGTGGACTGAGAACAGACAAGGCACTTAAAATCCTGACCTGCCATCTCCGCAGCAGCCAAGGAAGGTGCACAGTTCTCTCGAGGCCATCTGGGTCTCCTGGTGAATTCTGGGTAGATGGGAACATGGTCCAAAATGGAACTACATAAAAGCGGTGGGAACCTGTTTCAAAGTGTGTTGCTCACAATATCACTGCATGTGGCTCAATGCCTCCTGCAAACAGCATGCGTGCGAAAAGCCCCAGGATCCTCGGCGAGGTGGCTCCATGGGCCTCTTTTTACCTCTGGGATTTCTGGGAGTCAGACAGATGAGATCTATGGACTCCTCCTCTCAGATGGATGGTTCCCGAAACTAAGAAGGGGGCCCCTGTCTGCCTCCCAAGCTGTCCTGCCCTGTCACCCAGCACAGCTCCCCAGCCTTGCGAGCTCCGGTGCCCTCTCTTAGCTAATACCTCCTTTAGGCCTCAGAAGTCGCTTCCTCCAGGAAGCCTCCCATCAGCCTCGTCCCACACCCACAGACCTCAACATGTCACCAGAGTGTGATGAACAGCACCTGTACACATGCCCAGCCAAAGGGGCAGCAGTGGCCAGGCCTTATTCACTTCCCATCTCAGAGTCCAGCAGAAACCTGGCACACAGCAGGCGCTTAAACAGTGTGCGCAGGACAGGACCAAATGGTCAAACCAGGGGACCTGAAGGTTTCTATTTGTTTTGGATGAGTAGTTAATACTCCAGCTGACGAAGTGGCGCTCGCCTGGACCTGGGAAAACTCTGGCTTGTGTTTAGGCGATGATGGTGTGTGCAATGGGCCTCGCTCACGCACTCCACACACCGCGCTTTGCCAGACTTACAGGGGAAGCTGCACAGATTGGCAGGAGAGGTCCAGGAAGGGGAGGCAGAGAAAGTAAACAGAGATCAGTAAGTACATGGCTATCAGAGGTACGGCATTGGTCAGCCTTAGGATGCTGGCATAGCAAAGCGTGACTTTGTCTTTAACATCAGAGTATTTTTAGGCGAAATATTAGACTGAACAAAAAAAAGAAAACCCACAGGGCATCTAAAGCACTATATAGTGGGGGGAAAAATTTTTTTAAGACCACAAGTCTTAATGGGTTGAAAGAATAGTATTAGAAAAAAAAAATCAAGTACCTCTAACACAATATTTCAAACTACTTGGTCAACAGATAAATAGAAGCACTGAGAAAATGATTTGTTTAAAAGAGAAGATAGTTGGCCTCCCCAGTGTGGCTCAGTGGTTGAGCAATGACCCTTGAGCCAGGAGGTCAAGGTTAGATTCCTGGTCAGGGCTCATGCACAGGTTGCTGTGGGCTCGATCCCCAGTAGGGGGCGGCAGGAGGCAGCTGATCAATGATTCTCTCTCATCACTGATGTTTCTATCTCTCTATTCCTCTCCCTTCCTCTCTCTAAAGTCAATAAAAAATATATTTAAAAATAAAAATAAAAGAGAAGATAGTTTTACACAGCTTCAGAGATGTCTCCCCTTAGAAGACAACCCAGGTTTATGCCTACCCTAACCTCAATATAACGTGATTCAATCATTCACAACCAGTAGAATTCACTCAACCTCAGTCTGTCTCTCCAAACTGTGAGCGACCTTCAGAATCTAAATACCATTACATCAGCATCAGAAGACAAATAAATATCTCCAAAGACAAAATAAATCCTTATACATAGTATTCTTTTAAAAAATATATCAATTTTAAGTTCTTTTAGGAAATATAATAATCTACAGCTTTTGCCCCAGTGATAACAATCAGAATGTGACTCCAAGCTTTGGCTTCTGGTGGCTCTGCTAGCTCACCCTGAGGGCTCATCACTGCAGTGTGGCCCTCAGCCAGGCAGCTTCCCGCCAGCAGGGGGCGATGTCAATCTGTGCTCATACGAGGATTATTATTTTTTAAATCAATGTCAATTGTGAATTTGGTACCATCAAAAACCTCTGATATTCGTTTAGTTTTCTAGATCTTAGTGAGAGAACATTTTTTTCAAAATATATTTCATTGCTTTTTTTACAGAGAGGAAGGGAGAGGAATAGAGACTTAGAAACATCGATGAGAAAGAAACATTGATCAGCTGCCTCCTGCACACTCCCTACTGGGGATGTGCCCACAACCAAGGTACATGCCCTTGACCGGAATCGAACCTGGGACCCTTGAGTCCGCAGGCTGATGCTCTATCCACTGAGCCAAACCGGTTAGGGTGAGAGAACATTTTTTAAGAGGGAATGAGAACAATGGAATTCTTAGTAGATTTCTTTGTGCTAACCACCAATGCTTAATGAGGAGAGATACAAAATTATTTCAGTCTGTCACTCACCTGGTATTATATCCGTGGTTTGTTTTTCCACTCTCTCGGGTATATTATTAATGGATTGATAGCTCTAAAAAACAGTTCAAAATAAATTGATGTGCATAGTAAGTAGAACACCAGGGACCCGGTACTCATTTAGCACAGAGCAGAAAAGCAAAATACAAATGTAACATTTACCTTAAGGTGGAAATTATCATTATGTGGCCATTAAAAGTCTCAAAAGATTCCCCATAGAGGGGACTTGCTTTCAACTGTACCCATCAAAGCTTATGCTAAAAGTTTTTAACTTTTCACTTTTAACTCATGATAAGTTTACATGTATCTACACCATACCAGTGTCTCTCAAATGGGGACAATGCTGTCCTCCAAGGAGACATGTGGCAATGTGTAGAGACATTTTGGTTGTCACAGCTGAGAGGTGCTGCTGGCATTGTGCAGGGTGGGGTGAGGGTGCTCATAACTACCTTGCAATGCATAGGAACAGCCCCCCCTGCAAGGAGTTTCCCAGCCCCACACATCCGTATGCTGAGGTTAGGAAACCCTGATCCATACAACGCGCCGTGTGCAGATGCAGATTCACAGATAACCCGTATCTGCGAATTTCTAAAATAGCATCTTCTTTTCCATGCAATCACAACGTGAAATTGGGGGTCTAGGCTCACAGAAAACAATAATGCCCTTAAAGCCCAGCTTCTGGAGAATACACATTGTCGTGAGGCAAAAACAAGAACAAAGACAGCCTTGCCCAGCCAGGTTGCTGGAAGGCTAAATCCGGGGCAGGAAAATGTCCTTATTTCCCAAGTCACTCAAGGAACTATCCAGCCTCTTTGCTGGAAGAGGCTTAACTTGTGTTTCTGTGTGTCAGCTGGTGTGTGTCGCCACCTGCCCGGGAGCACTGCAGTGACTGTAACCTGTTCTGAACGCAAGGTCTGTGTCCCCCCTAAAATGCAAACGCTGAAATCCCTCCCCCAGGGTGATGGTATTAGGAGGTGGGCCTCTGGGGGTGATGAAGTCAGGAGAGTGGATCCCCTTGAATCAGGTTGGGGCCCTTATACAGGAGCCTCAGGGAGTTCTCTGCCAGGTGAGGAAAAGGACCGGATGACAAGGACCCAGTGAGAAATGACCGCCTGCCACCTGGACGGGTCTCTCACCGGATCCCGGACATGCCAGCATTCTGATGGCAGAATTCCCGCCACCAGACTGGGAGAAATAAATGTCTGCCGCGAACAGCTGCCCAGCCTATATGCTCTTTTATGGCAGTGCAAGCCAAGATGTAAACTTGGTGAGGTTTACGGTGCCCCCAGGTTCTACTGCAGCCTAGCAGCATCGATGACATAAAACAACATCCCAACTGAATCTCACTGCTTTTCTTCTGTTACCTGTTTTCGTACGCATTAGTCTGCTCATTAAAATAAGCTACTGTATGTCCCCCAGATAACATACCATTTGGACCAGGCTGGATAGATTTGTCTGAAGAACGCCATTGACGTGATTAATTTCATTATCCAACAATCTGAGCTGAAATGTGTAAGACAGAACATAAGGCAAGGTGGTTACCCCCAAATCACTTGTCATCTTATATCCAAGTTCCAAGCCTCTATATTATAGGGTATGATCTATATCTTTGGGAACAACAGGGTATTGTGTGGGGAAAACACAGTTAGCACAGGATGGCCTGTATCAAGCACTAATTTTAGATGGGGGAGGTCTCCTGCCTCAGGAGGGAGAGAAATTGAACACAGACTGAATAGGTGTGACCTCAGATTTTAGGTACTGAATATCCTATATAATAAAGATGTAATATGCAAATGGTCATTACGCCGTGAAGTGTAACGACCGGCCATGGAATGACCGGATCACGGATCAGTAGGAGGGTGGGGCAGCGAGACACAAGTGGGCAGTGGAGAGCTACAGGAGGGGACAGGGCAGCAAGCTATGAAGAGATCGGGGGGAGCTACTGGAGGGCAGCAGCGAGCTACTGGCGAGCTACTGGTGCACGGATTCATGCGCAGGGTTACTAGTTATTGAATAAACAATCTTTTCAAAAACACATTTAAAAGTAATACAATCCATGGTTCTTTTGGTGCATGATCTGGAATAAATTTTTCATTTTACATCATGCATAGATTTAAAGTGTCCTATCTCTTACCAATACCAAGACAAATATCCTGTACCTCCCAACACAGTATACTGAAGACACAGTATCACTTTTGTGATATCCTGACAAATGTGCATACTTTAAATCTAATCATGAGGGAACATCAGACAAATATAAATTGGAGGTCATTCTGTATAATAAATGCCTGTAGTCTTAAAAAATGTCAATGTAGTCCTAGCTGGTTTGGCTCAGTGGATAGAGCGTCAGCCTGCGGACTAAAGGATCCCAGCTTCACTTCCAGTCAAGGGCACATGACTGGGTTGCAGGCTTGATCCCCAGTAGGGGGCGTGCTGGAGGG
>NW_006299715.1:3658375-3661819 GCF_000327345.1 Myotis davidii
ACTTTAAAATATATATAAATATATATGATATATATACACACACACACACACACACACACAACACATATATGAGATATATATATATCTATATATATATAATTGATTTCAGATATATCAAGGAGGGGTATCCATCCTGTGTCCTTCCTGCCCTTGTCCCACTCCTGCTCTCAGCCACTCAGGGTGTGGCACCTGGAGAATCACCCTGACCAGGAATCAAACTGTGACCTCCTTATTGACCGGCCATGGAATGACCGGATCACGGATCAGTAGGAGGGTGGGGCAGCGAGACACAAGTGGGCAGTGGAGAGCTACAGGAGGGGACAGGGCAGCAAGCTATGAAGAGATCGGGGGGAGCTACTGGAGGGCAGCAGCGAGCTACTGGCGAGCTACTGGTGCACGGATTCATGCGCAGGGTTACTAGTTATTGAATAAACAATCTTTTCAAAAACACATTTAAAAGTAATACAATCCATGGTTCTTTTGGTGCATGATCTGGAATAAATTTTTCATTTTACATCATGCATAGATTTAAAGTGTCCTATCTCTTACCAATACCAAGACAAATATCCTGTACCTCCCAACACAGTATACTGAAGACACAGTATCACTTTTGTGATATCCTGACAAATGTGCATACTTTAAATCTAATCATGAGGGAACATCAGACAAATATAAATTGGAGGTCATTCTGTATAATAAATGCCTGTAGTCTTAAAAAATGTCAATGTAGTCCTAGCTGGTTTGGCTCAGTGGATAGAGCGTCAGCCTGCGGACTAAAGGATCCCAGCTTCACTTCCAGTCAAGGGCACATGACTGGGTTGCAGGCTTGATCCCCAGTAGGGGGCGTGCTGGAGGAAGCCGATCAGTGAATCTCTCTGATCATTGATGTTTCTATCTCTCTCTTTCTCCCTTCCTCTCTGAAATCAATAAAAATATATATATTTTAAAATGTCAATGTCATAAAAAAAAAGATGGACTCAGACACTGTCTCAGATTGAAGAAACTAAAGAAATGTGAAAACCAAAGACCACATGTGATCCTGGACTGGACCTTACACTGAAATGAGAAAAAAAAAGGCATTTTGAGAAAAATTGGCAAAATCTGAATATACACTGTAGGTTAGATGGTAGGATTAGGTCAATGGTATATGTCCTCACGTTGATAACGGTATTACTTGCTATGTAAGGTCAGGAAATATTTAGGGTAAAAGGGCATAATGCCTGCAACTTTCCTGGAAACAACTGAGAAGAGAACAAAATGCCTATCATTTTATGCACATCCTAGAGGCCCGATGCATGAAGATTCATGCAAGAATAGGCCTTCCTTCCCCTGCCTGCCGGCATCGCCTTCACTCCGGCCCGGAGTCGCCTTTCGGCCTTCTCACACTGCCCAGAGGCCCAGAGCGGCTGGGGCAGTGCAGAATGCCTGCATCATCGTCATGGCAATGTCCCAGCCTGGCCTTTGCCATCTTTGTCACGTCATTTTGCATATTCCCTCCTTATTGGCTGTGGGCTCCGCCATCTTTGTTATGGAGTGATGGTCAATTTGCATATTTCATCGTTATTAGATAGGATATGACAATATACCTAGACAGATGATAGATACATAAGTAGATAAATAGATAAAATGATATGATCAAGCAAATGGAGCCAAAATGTTGACAACTGGTGGATGTGGGTAAAGGGTGTAGACCGAGGTTCCTGGCACCATTCTAGCAGTCTTTCTGCATGTTTGAAAATATACCAGAATTAATCATTTCCCCAAAAAGGACTCAATTTAAATGCCAGTGCAGATCCTGAGCTCTAAAAGACTGTTTGATGACGATGAAAGTGACTGTAGTAGCTATGAAGACACAGATGCTGGACGTGAAGTGTGTAAGTAAAACTGATGCATAAAATATGAAAATGAGAAAAATGTAGCTAAATTAAAATATTGATTTATGCCAATGTGGTGTGCATCTATATCACTATGTCAATAAATTAAAGATCATGAGCAGATATGATTATTTTATCTATATCCCAGAACTTTATAAATTCAAGTTGCTCCAAATTCTTTTACTTAATCATTTCTTTGGGAATATGAGAAATTACTTTATATTTAGGCACATGTAATCACTATACCAGGCACATAATCCCAAAATACATTTTAGCTTCTGAAGGTCTATAAAAATGCATTCTAGACAAGTGCTGGTGAGGATGTGGAGACAAAGGAACCCTCTTGCACTGTGGTGGGAATGCAGACTAGTGTAGCCACTGTGGAAAACAATATGGAGTTTTCTCAAAAAATTAAAAATGGAGCTCCCATTTGACCTAGTAATCCCACTTCTAGTAATATATCCAAAGAAATCAGAAAACACAAATCAGAAAGGATATATGCACCTCTATGTTCATAGCTAAGATTTAGAAACAGCCTAAGTGTCCATCAGCAGATGAGTGGATTAAAAGGCTGTGGTACATCTACACAATGGAATACTATACTGCAGTAAAAAAGAAGGAATTCTTATCATTTGCAATAGCATGGTTGGAACTGGAGAACATTATGCTAAGCAAAATAAGCCAGTCAGAGAAAGATAAATACCCCATGATCTCACTCATTTGTGGAATATAATGAACAACATAAACTGATGAACAAAAACAGATCCAGAGACAGAGAAGCATCGAACAGACTGTCCAACCCAAGAGGAAAGGCAGGGGAGTTGGGGGTGAGAGATCAACCAAAGGACTTGTATGCATGCATATGAGCATAACCACAGGACACAGAAAGTAGGGGCGTGAAAGCATGTGCTGGAGGGTGGGAGCGGCTGGGGAGAGGTCAATGGGGGCAAAGGGAGACTGATGTAATACTTTAAACAACAAAGAATTTTTTAAGAAATGCATTCTGCTTCCTTTTCTTTTTTTAAAGTTGAGTTCATTTTCCTGTTTTTTCCAACAAGACAACTCTCAAGGGGGGTGGGGGGGCTTCCTACTACTTCTTCCCTCATGCTCCATTCCAGTGGTGATCAGGTGCCAGGAAGATGGACAGAGCCCAGGCACTGTGCATGGGGGCAGGCACCCATGTGGAGCCCTGCCCAGATGCCCAATGACCCTGCCTCGCACGCGAGGAGGTCGCCCCCTCACCTGGCCCAGGTAGGTGTTGTTGTCCAGCTGGTCCAGAGACATTTTGATGGAGTTGCACCTGGCACGCTGGGCAGGTATGGAGCACACGGGGTCCTTGAGGGACTGCTCCAGGTCTCTTTTCACCTCCTGCAGGCCTCTGTAGATCTCTTCGGGTGATCTCTTTAACTCCCATAAGTTTTTGTTCACAGACACCAGAAGTACTTTGGTCTCTCTGATCTCTGTGGGAACATAGATCACTTCAGAGCAGAGGCACCCACAGGCTGCTGTGGCAGTACGTTTCCCATCTACAAACCTCTTAAGTGCTTCTGGGAATGCCCCCCATCCCCTC
>NW_006299715.1:3661897-3669040 GCF_000327345.1 Myotis davidii
CTCCTCCGCCAGCCCCTGTAACCAGCTCAGCCTTCCTGCTTGGGGAACTCGATGGGGACATCTGGATATGGCAGTAACCACTGGGCCGGGCGTGGCAACCTCAGGAAAAGGTGTTGCTGCCCCAGAATCACCAGGCCTTGAAGAGGCCAGCCCAGCCCCAGCTGACGTGGCTCAGTGGTTAAGTGTCGACTTATGAACCAGGAGGTCACCGTTTGATTCCCTGTCAGGGCACATGCCCGGGTAGCAGGCTCGATTCCCAGTGTGGGGCATGCAGGAGGCAGTAGATCAATGATTCTCTCTCATCATTGATGTTTCTACCTTTCCCTCTCCCTTCCTATCTCTGAAACCAATAAAATTTGTTTTTTTAAAAGAGGCCAGCCCAGACCAGCTAGCACCTCCACCCCTGAGCAGTTTTCACCCACCTCATGCTATGGCTAGTCAAAGAGCTGGAAGAAAGTACAGAGGAACAGGGGAGAGTATGGTTTTGGATTCAGGCTGGTCTGGGTGCAGACCCGAGCTTCCCTATGCACAGGCTGTGTAACTAGAAGCTGAATCCTGAACATTTTGCCGGCAGTTTCCTCAAATGCTGACACCGCCACCATGCTCATCAGGAAATGTGGGGATCAGAAGGACCCGAATGAACCTCCTCGATGGCAGGGAGACCGTCTGTCTTATTTTAGGGGCCCCGCCGCCTGGAACACATCCTTAGATATGGAAATCCCTAATACTTGTTTGCAACCCTGATTTCTCTGGTGCGCAGAGCTCCGCACTCATCACCAAGGAAGTAGCAGATTACAACTCTTTTCACAGTGACTTACGGCCCCAGAAGGACAAGGTGGTGAATTTAAATAGAGGGCATGCTCTTCTTCTGAGCGAGTAGGTCTTCCAGGCTCACAAAACACATAGCGGAGCTGCTAGGAAAGGGGGAACGCCCTTGAAAATGTGTTTTTCCAACTTCCTGGGCTACCACATGAGCGTGAGTGCTAAAACAACAACAACAACAACAACAACAACACACACACACACACACACCTCTCGTCTTCACGTTGTGTGGTTAATTAACCCTCACGGTTTACCTGCACACTTTGGCTTCAAGAAAAGTTATTTTAAGGCAAGAAACAAATGACAACAACAAAAAGTTATGGATGGTAACATAACTATTAACTGGTGGCCCAGAGAACACATGTCCCGCTGGGCACCATCCATAGACATTCTGGGTTATAGGAAACATTCTGAGGACTGAGGTATAAATATACATATTTTTTCTCAGGGTTTCAAGGCATTTTTATGTCTGTAAAACATCCAGTGGGTTAGAACTCTGGGAGTCATGCCAGGCCTATCAAGATCACCCACATCATGTATCTGAAGTGAGTGAAAGAGATTTCAGGTTCTCCACTTTAGTTCATTAACATTTTGCCAGCTCACAGTACACTGCCTTTACAGATCCCGATGGGCAGCTCAGATGTGATTTGCTCAAATAACTTTGCATGTTCCTGCTCTCTTCAGAGGCTACTAAATGCGTAAGGCTGCAGTGAACGTTTAGAAAAAATATTGCTGAAGCAGTTTATTAAGCACATTTTAAACAGCCCAGGCATCACCCAAGGCTAAAGGTTCACTTATTTGGCCCGGCTACACAATAATAGGACTTTAATACTTTAATACCAATACATGAGGCACTGGAGAGGAAAATGAATGTGTTTTAATTGCCTTTGATCCAAAGAGAATTACAATTCAAATATTAAAACTTGGCCAAACCACGGGGCAAAAGTCAGGTTCCCCGCCAACCACATGGCATTGTTCATCTACTTTAAAATATATATAAATATATATGATATATATACACACACACACACACACACACACAACACATATATGAGATATATATATATCTATATATATATAATTGATTTCAGATATATCAAGGAGGGGTATCCATCCTGTGTCCTTCCTGCCCTTGTCCCACTCCTGCTCTCAGCCACTCAGGGTGTGGCACCTGGAGAATCACCCTGACCAGGAATCAAACTGTGACCTCCTTATTCATAGGTTGATGCTCAACCACTGAACCATGCCGATGAAGCCATTCAGAGTTTGGGAGCTGGAAGAGATCTTGACAGATAAATATTCCAAATGCACAACTCACGAAGGCCGTGGGACACAGGGATGCCTGGTGTCCTCCCATGGCCACACCAGTTCTTGACTCCACATTCCTATCTCTTCCTCCCGTGACACTGTGAGGTCGGCCTTGGACAGTGTGGAACAACCCTACATCTTCACATTCTGAGTGGTCCCAAACACCATCTGGGCTGGTTCGGGCAACACAGGCTTTATAACCAGACTGGGGTCTGAGTCCCAGCTCCACCTCTTCCCGGCACCCTGACCTTGAACTAGATAAACCGTCTCTGGGCCTTACTGTACTGAGCTGGTAAAAGGCAGGTGACGGCACCCACCCACAGAGTTGTGAGCACCTGGCACAGCACAGCACAGTTTCTCAACATCTGGAAGGGCCTGGGAGGTTGTTTTGTAAGTTGCAGTTTATTAAAATCAGTATATCTGTTCACTTACACTGTAGACTGTGGTGACTTTGAATATATTATGTATATTTTCACTTTACAGAACTTGTTCTTTCGGGGGCAAAGGAAAGAGATTAATCAAGCCGGTCTGGTGTAGCTCAGTGGTTAAACATTGGCCTATGAACCAGAAGTTCACGGTTCGATCCCCAGGCGGGGCACACGCCGGGGTTTTGGGCTTGATTCTATCTTTCTTCCTTCTTCTCGCTCTAATAATCAATAAAAACTTTGTGTTTTTTTTTTTTAAAAAAGGAGTAATTAATAGACCCCAAAACCTAAAATTCCATGGGCTACTCAACTTTGATAGCAGCGGCCAACTAGCTTTACTGGGAAGTTTAGACAGTAAATCTTCCATGCTCCGTGGGCGCCGGGCCCCTGCGGTAACCACCTCCGCCATCCTGGAGAGAATGCAGCCACTGATGTTGCCCAAACCAGTGAGCTCACCCGCGTCCCAATAACGTCACCAACAGAAACAGGCGCCTGTCCCTGTCCATCTGCCACTATTGTTTCAAGTGGCCTGTAGGCCATCAGTACGATGACTATGACACAAGCTTTAAAAAAGCATTATATGGAGGAGAGGTCAGTGAAAAAAAAAGGGGGGGGTGGACATACGTAATACTTTCAACAACAAAGATTTAAAAGAAAAAAAAGGAGGAAAAACTTAAACACTCTTATTATGCCCAATCTGCCACTAGTATGCCCTGTTTTTTGGAACAGCACAGGTGGTGGCGGTCGCCCGGGTGACCGGAGGGAGAGGGGGCCTGGGAAGCCTGAGCCTTCGGGGGAACATTCCCTCCGTCACTTCGGCCCATCACAGCACTCACCTTTAGCCATGGCCTCGACGTCATCAAGAACGGGGATCGTTTTAAGTTTTACGTGTTCCTGAATGTTGCCTCCTAGCAAGGTCTTAATATCTAAATGCAAACAGGCATAAGGGAGTGTGAGGGGTGCCCCGTGTCCTTCCTGCCCACGTCACACTCCTGCTCTCGGCCATGCAGGGTGTGGCGCCCAGAGAATCACCTTCGGTTTCTCCCCCCGTGAATGGCCCTGAGGCCTCGGCCAGACCAGGGTCCCTCAACCGTGGCACCATTGCCATGAAGGGGTGCATAATTCTTTGCTGAGGAGGCTGCTGGCTGTTTGTTCTGTGCCTTGTGGGATTTGTAGTGGCATCCTTGGTCCCTACCAACAGAGGCCAGTACCCCTACCGACCCCCTCACCCAGTTGGACAACCAGAAATGTCCCTGGATGTTGTCAAACGTGGCCAGGAGCACACAGCCCCAGGCTGAGAACCGCTGCGCAAGGCTGCATGGGAGCTGCCTGTGAGCATGCAGGGAGGAGTGGGCTCCCCCTGCCCCCCACGCCCCCAGCTTCTCCGGGGCTTGTTTCTATCTTCAACAAGGAACCTGACACCCGTGGGGCATGGAGGATGGGCCCTTGTGACTACAATGAAATAACAGCCTTCTCACCGTAAAGGCTCGGGTTCCATCCTGAGCAGCACACTGCAAACTGGCATTAACTCTAGGGAAGGACTTACCGCTTTCCCCTCCTTTCACACAGAAATTGTAGAAACAGCCCAGTTCACCTGCGTCTGTGTGTTATGGGAGGTGGCTGTCGCAACCTCCAGCAAAACAAGCCCACACGAAAAACTCGAGGCAACTGGAAATGTCACTTACTGTCCAGATCGGAGACGGCTCTTTCCTTTGTGGCAGTGAACTGGTCCAGCACATAGGTCACTTGCTAAAATAAAATAAATAAAATACAGATGATGTGTTATAGAATTGTACACCTGAAACCTCTATACTTTTATGAACCAAGGCCACCCCAATAAATTCAGTAAAAATAAATAAAATAACATGAAACTTTCTCATCTAAAGTCCAAAGCCACAATTTAAAAAAAAGAGATCTAACATACAAAAATTATCCCGAATCTGACTGGTATGGCTCAGTGATTGAGCATCAACCTATGAACCAGGAGGTCACAGGTTCAATTCCCGGTCAGGGCACATGCCCAGGTTTCGGGCTCCATCCCCAGGGTGGGGCGTGCAGGAGGCAGCCAATCAATGATTCTCTCTCATCAAGGATGTTTCTATTTCTCTCTCCCTCTCCTTTCCTCTCTGAAATGAACAAAAATATTTTTAAAAATTACCCCGAACCAGAACATTTTTAAAAAGAAAGTAGGTTCTTGGAGATGTTTACATTTTCTAACACCCAGACTTGTTAATGACACTCCAGCGTAAGAAACATGGTTCCGCCCTAACTGGTTTGGCTCAGTGGATAGAGCATCGGCCTAAGGACTGAAGGGTCCCGGGTTCGATTCAGGTCAAGGGCATGTGCCTTGGTTGCAGGCACATCCCCAGCAGGGAGTGTGCAGGAGGCAGCTGATCGATGTTTCTCTCTCATCGATGTTTCTAACTCTCTATCCCTCTCCCTTCCTCTCTGTAAAAAATCAATAAAATATATTAAATTAAAAAAGAAAGAAACATGATCCCTTAGTTCTCAGGATGCTGGGCAGTGGCTCTGTGGCTGGTTGGGCAGGGACCGCATGGCTGGGACACGGGGGCTACTCCCTCCACGCGGCCTCTCATTTCTCCAGCGTTCAGCCTGGGTGTTTTCACTGTGGTCCGGGCAGTGAGAGAACGGGGCTGGAGGCTCGGGGCCGCGGGAAGCGTAAGCCTGACACGAGCACAAGGTCACGTCTGTCTGTTTGCTGAGTTCTTTTGGTCACAGCAAGTCTCAGAGGCAGCCTGGGTTCGACGGGTGTGAACAGTCCTGCCTCTGGAAGGGACGGACGGGAGAGAATCTGGGGCCCCCGGGCACCTGCCACACCAGGGGCCCTGTATCCAGGGCTGGTCTTGAGCTGCCTGTGAGCGCTGCTTGCTCTATCTTGGTGTCCTGGCGGCCTCCCCCTACACCCTCACCCCATGCTGCTGTGTTAAGTAACTGCCGCCAACCTCCTCGGTGAAAATGTGTCAGTTTTGTTTGTTTTTTTAAATATGTATTTTATTGATTTTTTTACAGAGAGGAAGGGAGAGGGATAGAAAGTTAGAAACATCAGTGAGAGAGAAACATCGATCAGCTGCTTCCTGCACACCCCCTATTGGGGTTGTGTCTGCAACCCAGGTACATGCCGTTGACCGGAATCGAACCTGGGACCCTTCAGTCCGCAGGCCAACGCTCTATCCACTGAGCCAAACCGGTTAGGGCAAATGTGTCAGTTTTTAACTTTTCATTCCTCCAGCTGCTAGAGCAAGGGTAAATACCTCCCTTTTCAGGGCCAGGCATGTTTCCCCTGCAAAATGACTATACATTTTCTGCTCTGTTTTTTAAAGCCTTCTTTAAAGCTCTTCATGTTTTTTGAAGTAGACACACTTCCCTAAAAATCATAACAATTCACTACCCTCCCAAGTTTCTGAAAGCAACCCCAACGTGCACCAGCCACGACTGCTACGTATTTAATTTCGCCAACATTTTAGGGAGAAAAAGGGTTCACTTTGTAGTCTTTAGAGTGACAGGTGAAAATGTGATGAATTTTTGTTCACAGATTGGGGAAATGAAACACTCGCCTCTGTGTAATGCTGTCAAGTGATGGATAAAATTAGCTTCTCTAATCTCCATATTTACAAATGCCTTTTAGGTCCAACCACATATTTAAAAACTGATACAGTATTTAACGTGAGTACTTCTCAGGCTGCACTAGAGGCATAGAACACCTGCTGTATGAGGACACAGAGAGTTCTGCGGGCTCCATGACCAAATCCAATGTGCGCTCGCTTCTCTCCAGCTGGGACCCGGAGCTCAGCGACGTATTTGAGAGCTAATGTCTGCTCAGACATTGTGTAAATCAATGTTCTGAAAAGGCAAGTCAACCATGTGTTTCTGGGACATAGAAAAAAGATGCCTTTGGGCATCATGATCCCGGTCCCCAAAGACAACGTGTGTGTGTGTGTGTGTGTGTGTGTGTGTGTGTATGTGTGTGTGCAGGTGCACATACATGTGGGTCCACTCCCCAGTCTATACAGGTATTAGCAAGTGGATGTTTATAAAGAACAAAGGTTTCATGACAAAGGTACCTTCATGCGAAACAGTGGAGAGTTAACGACACTGCCAAAAAGTGAAAGCTAACGGTACCCAAAGATATTTTTCTATAAAAAAAAAAGTCATGAGACCCTTAGAATGGTTAAGCACTTTCATGATGTGTGCTATATTTTATGTTACCTTAATAAAATAAAATGACATCAATTTTGAAGTCATGCTTCTGAACTGTTTTAGACATCACGTGCTGGGCATTTATTTCTTCATCTACAACATTAAAAGATGACACCCGTCTACATTGATGCATGGCTTTCCAGAAGGTCTGAATGAGATTTCAAATAGACACAGGAACTCCGAAACTCCCCGAACGCCACGCACGGCGGGATACACAGACGGGCTCTTACCGGTACAGTCACATTCTGGAGAGTCCTCAGGTCTCTGAAATTGCTGTCGGCCAGTTTCCGGGCCTTTCTGATGTGAGTCCTGAGGTAGTGGTTTGCCATGAAACCATAGATGATACCAATGCTGCGGGGAAAGCATGGGA
>NW_006299715.1:3669054-3678607 GCF_000327345.1 Myotis davidii
GGGGCAGGGCCCTGAGCAGGGCCCCAGAGGGACGGGACCCTGATCCCCACCCAACCCCTCCCTCCACTGCTGCAGCCTCCCGCCGTGATCCCATGATGCACCCACCACCTCCACCACCACGTGGGCCGCAGAGCAGGAGCCACGTAAAATGCACTGTTCTGGTAAATAGTGAATCGAATAAATGGGACAATGTTCATGATACACTGTGAGGGAAACAGTAACTGACAAAGGGTACAAGGCAGGAGCGTGTGCAATAGTCACATTCCATACAGATGTGATTGCAGGTACACACCCTCCGGTGCAGCACACACACACACACACACACACACACACACACACACACACACCTCTGCTCCCCCAAAGAAGACTATCAAGCAAAATACCAAAATGATAAGACTGCTTTGGGCTTTCTATCAGTGTGGTTTCTCTAATTATCTCTGTTAGTTTCTGTATTGTCTGGGTTGAAAGAAACATGAGTCACTTTAGCGGTAAAATGCTGTATGAAAGCTGTGAACAATAATGTACATGCTGTACCCTCCCATTTTACGTAAAGCACGGAGCCATGCAGGGTGATGCTGCTTAAAGTCGTGGTTGTATTTGGGGAGAGGCAGATAATGATGTAATTGGTGTGTCCGCTTCATAGAAACTCATGAATATGTATTTATGCCAGGGACTCTTTTCATGGTGGAAAACATACTTCAATAAAGACTTTCAAAAACAGTATCTGAAAGGCTCCTCTACCTGAAAATACAACACATTTTTCAAGCCAAAAAAGGTCTACATTTAATCATTCTGGGGGTTTTTAACATTGACTAGTTATTAACAATCCCCTGACTTAAATTAATTTGACCAATCAGTTTGTTTTTAGGTCAAAGCCTTAGTTAGAACATGAAAATGTCACATTTAAAAATGACTAATTACCAAGGCTTTGCTAAACATAGCCACTAGGTGGCAGTAAAGAATTATATGAACATAACAACAGACCAATTTACCTACAGAAGTCAGTAACAAAACTGTTAAATTTGCCCTAACCAGTTTGGCTCAGTGAATAGAGCATCGGCATGGGGACTCAAGGGTCCCAGGTTTGATTTCGGTCAAGGGCATGTACCTTGGTTGTGGGCACATACCCAGTGGGGAGTGTGCAGGAGGCAGCTGATCAATGTTTCTAACTCTCTATCCCTCTCCCTTCCTCTCTGTAAAAAATCAATAAAATATAGTTTTAAAAAAACTGTTAAGTTTGTAACCATTCAAAATAGAAGGTAAGGATAGAACAAAGTCTTGATAGAACAAAATTTTCCAAATAATGGACAAACTTTGGGGAGAAAATCCTGATGCAGAATATCAATACCCTGAGTCTTCACCAAAAGCAATGTCTCGGCCTTATGCATTCATATATTTACAGGTAGGGAGGCCAGGGGTCTGTGTTTGCATCAAAAGTTCCGTGTCCCCAGGGGACCTCTCAGTCTTGGGAACATGGAGACAGTCATTCACCCAGTTTATAGTCATCATTCATTCCAAGGAGCATCCGTTCATCATCAGTCTCACTTAAAACATTTCCCCATAGCAGTATCACCACATTAGTTTCCCAAACTATTCCAAAAAAACGTCTGTAATGCACAATATTCAACAATATCTCTCAGGTTTACCGAGTCCCAGTGGAATGTGTACTAGAGTAGAAACACAAGATTTGGCCACTATTATTAACCGTAACTCATACTGTGTGAGCTAGAGAAAGCCACCCTCCTTCTGTGAGCTTCAGTTGGTATCACAAAATTGAAAACTAGAGAAGTGCTTGTCAAGCCATGGGGAGAGGGGTACTGGATGTCTATGAATTTTATTTTTAACTGTGGGTTCGTGCTGATGGTAATCCATCTATCTATCTACCTATCTATCTATCTATCATCTTCGGTGCCATTTGGAATGACCACCTTATAATCCATTGCTGTCAATCTCAAGTGTGCATTGGTATTTATGAGGCCTACTTCATACCATTGCAATAATAGTTAAGTGGTGCACTCATGCCAAATAAAGTCAAGTGACCCAAAATGACGACTTTGGAGCAGCGTGGTCAGAAGGGGAAAACAAGTTGAGTCATAACAATGTATTTGGAGCTTTATTTACCATGCCAAATTCCAACATCCATGACAAGTCAGGGTCGTCACCTACATACACCTGCCCACGACATGGTTCCCTACTGGGGCCCTTGATGTCTCTCCCCAGCATGTCCAAATTATTTGTCATTCATCATGCTCCACACCCATCGTGCCACAGAGGAAGTCAAAGTGGACTTGAGAAACAATAGCAAGTCCAAGCCCTCTGGCTTTCACTGGCTCCCCACCCCCATGGAACCTGGAACTCCCAGAGGGCTCTCCTGAAATTCTGATGGTCTGTTTCTCACTTCATACTCTATTTTGTCTTTATTTTTACCTATGCTCAATTTCTCTAAAAAGAGATGAAAATTGCTTCTTTGTCAATTTTGCATAACACGGGGGCCTCTGACCTGTGGTGGGTTCTCTGTGAAGGTGCTTTCAGAGACTGGACTTTGTTTCATTTGGTCCATTTAGAAGATTAGCCATAGGTCTGGAGTGTCCAAGTCAGAAACTGTCTTTGATCCTTTATTGAATAAACGCCTTCACTTACAAGATCATCAATCAGTAAAATGAGTTGCAATATGACACTGAATTTCAATGCAGCCTGCAGTATTTCAAAAGACCCACATTTCTGCTGATCAATTATGGATCCAATTAAAATGAAAGCATTGGTCATTTTTTAAAAAACTGTGCTAAACAGAATTCTGGAATAGAATTCAGCAACTGTCAAAGCTGATTTTTAGACCCATGCCACATTGTAATTTTTACTTGTAAATTAAGCATGGAAAATTCAGATGCCTACCTGGGCAGGCAGGAAGCAGGAAGGCAAGGAGTGTGGCAGAGACCTGTGGGAGCTAAAGGTGGAAGGTGGGGGTGGGGCAAATGCCCTGCAGCTCTAGCAGGTGACCCCAAGATGGCAGACCAGTACTGCCAGATCTTCCCCCAAATCTGGAAATCTGCATTCTTATGTAAAAATCTCCCATTTTAAATATTAGCAACTATTCAAAGACACAAGAAACTTTAAATACCAGGAAAAACAACTGGCTTCCATTTGTAATCTCTAATTTGAAACTTCTATCTCTAAACACAAAAGCTATCAAAACATGTACTTTTTTATGCAGTACAATAAAATCTCTTGAAATGTTTAACAGAAGATAAACATATTACTTTTACGGCAAATTAGCATTATATCTTCTGTATTTTGTAATGGACAGACCAATTTTGTCATGTATACACTTAAAAGTAAAGACTTAAAACTTTTAAGGAATAAGGCCACACCTTTGAAACCCGTAGTAATTTTTTTTTGTACCAGTTTCTACTGGCTTAATGAAATTAGCCAGTGAAAGCCAAATCAATGTTTTCGGTCTCTATCTGATCTCTTATTTTTTTAAAGATAATTTTTAAGTTTAAAATTTAAATAACTACCCTTCTCATTCACGTTAAGAAAATCTCATGATTTTCACACAGGCTAGTTCAATTTCTCTTCTGGAACCCTGTGGCCTCCAAGCCAGGAACGGACAGTCACATCCTTATGAAAAATGAACTTTGGAAAATGGCCATCTTCCTGAAAAGTGACCGGGATTCCATTTTCACCAGGGTACTTGGCAAGAGCTGACTTATCACACTCAGAAACCTAGACACGTGCTGGAGAAATACAGGCCTCGGTGCTCCCTTTGGTTGTCTATAACCGTCCTTGAAATTCGGAAAAATGCAGTGGCGACAAGTACAAGGGAAAGAAAGAAGGGAAAACTTGACTTTGTCCGCCGCAAGGCACATCTGCTTCAACAGTTTGCAGGGAGAGGTGGGAATTCCATCTCTGGCTGGTGGTCACACAGACTGACGTAAACACATGTCGGTGTGTGTGGAATTGTAGATGCGCGGCTGCCTTTGTGAAAACCCACACACAGGGAGAAGCTCACCACATATAGTCCATATTACTAGGGGTGCCTTCTCCTTGACACCTATCCCTTTCTCAATTAAAAAAGAAAAAAAATCCTAATTTTTTTAATAAAAAAATGGGTGGATGAAAAATTAGAGCACTCGAGACTAATTTACACACCAACTCCATTTTTAATTGTGACACTTCCTATAGAGACACAAATAGAATTGAACTTGATCAAAGGCAAGTGAACGACCATGCCGGGGTTTCTGAATTTAAAAA
Organism: Myotis davidii; assembly: GCF_000327345.1. NCBI lineage: Eukaryota > Metazoa > Chordata > Mammalia > Chiroptera > Vespertilionidae > Myotis > Myotis davidii. The sequence goes on from NW_006299715.1 coordinate 3,673,306, forward strand.
AAAAGTCACATATAAAGATCAATTATCAACAGTACCCGTCTCTGCTGAGGCCATGTAGGCCTGCGGCTAACAGCGGCTTCTCTGGCCTTTTCTGCCTCCTGCTTTTGTCTACCTGCCTTCCCTCTTATCTCATCTTCTGCTGTTGGAACGTACTTTCCTCTCCCTCCTACCTAATCACAATGCAGAAAGCTGTGTGCTCCCCTGGTCTCCGCACTTCTGGGGTAACTTTGATTACTGATGGATAACACATAGCTATTCAACTCATGGTGTTGAAGAGACTTGCAAACAAATAGGGGTTTTTAAAAGGAAGACATCAAAATAGCTTTTTCTAGATTTAATCATTCAAGGTAAAGAAGTTTAAACTTCTAGTCTGTACTTTATTAACAAACCTATCTCAAATACTACTTTTCTATCTATAATTCATATATACATTCAATGTGTACTGTGAGATAAAAGTTTTAAAAATGTCATGTAGCTTCAAGTAATTGGGGCTCCTTGGAATCTCGTTTCTCAAACTTAATTCGTCCCAGAAGGTTGTTCAAGAAGCAATTTGTTTGAACTCTGAATCATTTCTTTCCCCCATTAGAAATAATATAAATTGAATTAATCCGTTCCAGACCCCCAAATGACTTCCTGTTTTCACCTTTCTTATATACAGTACATGACTAATATACTGTTTAAGCTATAAATATATACTTCTTTTCTGAAATTTATTGAACCACCCCCTACTAGCCTTAACTGAATTTTTCATATGTCACTGTCTCCAAAATACTATCACACTATCACCTGCTAACAGGCTGTTCTTTTATCCAATCAACAACAGTTTTTCTACCTATTCAATTGCCTGGAATTATTGTTTTGTGAACACTTTCATACCCTTAGCAACATTAGCACTCTTGATGGCCTCTTTATGTTTTAAAATGTGTATATTAAAAATTTTGAAAAAAAGAGATAAAAAAAAAAAAAAAAAAAAAAAAAAAAAAAAAAGAAAGCATCCTCTCCTTTGTTTTTAAGCAAACATGAAGGGGTTGTCAGGTTGAAAGCTGAAGTTTTGGTTGACAACCAAGACATTTTTTTCTGTAAACAACCTGGTCGAGAACCGAATTGTTCGAGATGTTTGATTGTACTCATTTCTGTGGCTGGCAGGCTGGTCGAATGAACGAGGAAATGTGGAATGATGAAGAATATCACAACCAGGGAAGGCAGGGGCCAGTGCCATAGAGCACATTCCTCAGCTGAGGAATCTAATTTAAACTCTCAACAAAATGTCACCATCCTAAAATAAAAGCAGGATACTTCAGATCTGCTAGTCAGTTTCAAAACTTTCAGCAGTACAAGCCACAGAAAAAAACATCCTAAATTGGGACATGTGCTCCAGACTTCAAGGAGGGGAGCAGCTTAATTGCAAATTCAAGAAACTAGATACAGTGTTAGAAAGTTCATCCCATTCTCCAATATTCTCCAATTGCAAAACTCGGGGACCGTGCCCATCCTTTAAGATCTCCTTGGACATACAAATCAACTAGCAAACACTTGCTCTGTCGTCCTGCAGGCTGCCTGTCCTCAATAGCTATTTAAGAGAAGGGAGATGGCTCAGTGGTTGAGCATGGACCTAAGAACCAGGAGGTCACAGTTCGATTCCCAGTCAGGGCACATGCCTGGGTTATGGGCTCAATTCCCAGTAGGAAGCGTGCAGGGCAGGAGGCAGCCAATCCATGATTCTCTCTCATCATTGATGTTTCTCTCTCTCTCTCTCCTTCTCTCTTCCTCTCTGAAATCAATAAAAACGTTGTTTTAAGAGAAGGGGTGCGGGGAGCCACCTTTCTAGGAGGTAAATGCTCCCTGCAGTCTAAGGTTCACCAGAATGTCTTCAAAGTGAAGAAACATGGAAGGGCTGGCTGAGCCCGTAGGTTAGGGCAGCTTGGTGACAAGGCTCGCTGCTGGTCACAGTGACATCTTTCTGAGCCATCCTGGACATGTTTGTTCTCTCTCTTCTGTTTTTGGAGGGTTTTGTTGTTGTCGTTTCATTTTAAACTAACTCACGGGCTTAACAGGTAAAACACGAGGCAGTCCTCCTCCACCCAAAACCCAGGCAGCTGCTGCCAGAGATTCTACTCGCCTCATAATCACGCAGAGGATCAGGAGGGCGAGGGCGTAGTATTTCCTCCGGAAGGGCCAGTCCCTCCTCTGTCGTTGGTGCATTTCTCCGCCGCACTTGTTGAAGCAGCGGCACACACCGAAGCAGAGCCCCACCAGCGGCATGAGGATGACAAAGAGCAGTCCCAGGACAACACCAAGAAGAATCCCGATCTCGTACTGGATGATCTGCAAGTCAAGCAGAAGAATCAGCATGTGCCGAACCCAGAACAAGGGGAACAGCGCCCCCGTGAACGCAATTCATTTTCTTGAGCCTGTTTGACACTGAGCACATATTCCCACTTTGAAGCTCCTCTTGAAATAGAGGCAGCAGAGATTTGAGCGACGCGAACACGAGGTCTATCCTCTTTCAACTCCTGAGAAAACGTCCAAATACAGGGTCAAGTTGCAAATGGTTTTATTTCAACCCCGACATAGTGTTTTTAAGTGGTGCACCAATGTTGGCAGAAGTGCTTGCGTAATGAAGACATATAGGGTGTTTTTTAACCAGAAAAATAGGAACAGTGGAAGTTATCAAGGATTCAAAGCAGTTAGATTGAATCAATTACTGTCAAGTTCATGGTCAGTTACAAAAGAAGCTGGAATACACTGAAATTTAGAAAACAGGACCAGACTTTCTGAGCCAGATGTGGCCACTCAGTTTCTCCACCCACACACTGGGAATAACATACTTTGTATGGTCATCGTGACCATTGTGGGTAATGTCGGAGTCGCAATAACGTGCCAAGTGCAGTACCAGGCATGGGGTGGACACCCACTGAGTGGCACTGAGAGCCAGTGAGGTTGGGCACGGCTGCCTGGGTCTCAGACAGTTACTAAATGCCTAGGTGCTTAGCAACTGGCACGAATTCTAGATACAAGCATGTGACCAAACTATGTTTCCATAATCACTCCTGATTTTATTCTAGGAGACATAAAAATTTGTGCAACTGCATCACGAAACTTCATCTCATTCCAACTCACATGCAGTTACGTTTTCCATAATACAAGACATTTTTAAAGAATGGCAGAAAAATTATAGGTTGGCAGTTTGCAACTAAGGGGCCAGCTAGCCACTTAGCAACAGGTTCTAGAGCCAAGCTGAGCCAAGTGAATGAAACGTAAGTGTTGGTCCCAGGAACCAACGTGATGTTTTTAGAGAGAAGGCTGAGCTTGGAGTCAGAAGACGGGCCTTCAATCCCGGCAGGGGCGTCTGGTTCCCTGAACTGGAAAGCGTTAGAGTAGCACCGACCCCATAGTACAGTGTGAGGGACACACAGTTAATGGTTTGATGGGAAAACAACTAGCCAACTGCCCAGCATGCAGCAAATACTCAACTCCTATTGGTTAACTCTGGGGGCAAATGCTTAAGAGTATTTATTAAGTCAAGGGCACATGGCACTCGAATATTTTCTATTTAGATATTGAGGTTAGGATGCTAAACGAAAAAAAAAAGTGGCAAAATTTTGCCACATTCATCAAGTACCTGGTCCTAATTAAACTAAGGCCCATGACAGGGGGAGTCTTCACTGGCTCCCTTGAGGATTGACATCATTAGCCAATTGCGAAACCAACCCCAAACTCTTATTTATACCTTTTGCTATAGTTTCTCAGCAAATATTCTAAATTACTTACTATTTTTCAAGGAATTTATAATCCTTTCTGAGTCTTCAGAAACACTGAACCCAAACCCAGGAGAGAAAGTGTATTGACATGTTTTAAATATCCTCTCCTTAGCTCCAAACACAAATTTTATCTTTGATACACAAGCTGTCCTATGTTACTAAATATTAGGTCAGGCAGCATAAGGACAGAGGTCATTTCATGGGCCTCGATGGCATTCTGAAACATCAGGATCTCTGGGGCGCTTTGGGAACTGCCGTGAAGGGAAGATCGGGACCCGAATTTGCCAAGATGGGTCACTTTTCTCCCCTGAACTACTACAACGGAAGGACGATTAAAGACGATGGCCGAGACCAAAGTGAAACCAATCATCTAAAGACCATTATGGTGGACATGACAGTGAAGGAGAGGAAGTTCTGGGAAAAGCATTACATTGACCCAACTCGCTGGCTTTAGACAGAGCAATGGGGACGAGCAGACGAGGACTTTACCTGCAGAGTCAACACCACGCTTTCTGGCTGTGGAGGCCACAGCAGTGGAGTTTGTGGGAGGCGGAGGCAGCGTGCATCAAGAAAACAGAAAAAGTTGTATGAGAGGTCAGCTGCAGAGAAAAGTCGGGTGAGAGAAAGACCAACACAAGGCAGACATAGAAACCTTGAGTGCTTGTTGGAGGCAGAGTGCTTTGGTAGAATCAAGTTCTGGAACTTACATTTGAATTTCTGGGAAGGTTTTGAATAGGTACACTGATCAGGTATGGAGAGGGGACTGGGAAGGAAAGATGCAATTGCTTAACACACTAACCATGTGGCCTTCGTAAAATAGAGAAGTGGCAGCTGCCTATAGCCCCAGAGCCAAAGGCACCACCTCCCAAAGTATCCTTTCTAAAATAAAAACCCAATGGTATCATTGCCTCGCCTAATAGCATCCCGTGGGCCTCACTGTGTTTAAATCAGACTTCTTAATGTGGCCCAATAGGGTTACCCCTGGCTTCATGGCCCCATTCGCCCCGACCACTGCAGTCTCCAGAAAGCACCTGCTCTCTCCCCTTCCTCATTCTGGGCTCCCTCCTGTTGCCTCCTTGTCCAGAATATCTTTCCCACTATGCTTCCCCCCCAAAACCAAACATCCTTTGTTGTATGTTCCTCCTCATCGAGATAGACTGGGATTGCTGCCCATCTCCTTCATGCTGCCTTAGAGTCCTTTACTTGCCCTCTCACAGCACTCACTCCACTTGGGGTGACTGGCTGTACGTTCAGGGGCATGGAGAACAATGACAGCCACACTTGCCATCCTCTCCCCAGTGCCCAGCCCTGGACCTGGCATATAATAGTTGCCTATTCAGAATCAGATAAATGATGAGTTGAGGGACTAGGAGCCACTGCCTAAGACCAACGATTTCTAAACGGTGGCCCAGAGATAGGGACTGGTCAGCGATGAAGATGGACCAACCCTCAGGGAAGTCAAAAAATAAAGATGTGATGAGTTTCCCATAAAGCAAAATTCACTCAATTTGTAAGACTATCTTTTTTTTGGGGGGGGGGGG
>NW_006299715.1:3678753-3681272 GCF_000327345.1 Myotis davidii
CGGTGGAGGAGGTGAAATGTGTATAAAAGGAAACAAAAGTTATTATGGTTGACTTAATAAATGTCCTTATGTGGCAAAATGAAATTAGGTGGCTCTAGGTCATTCCCCAGATTACTTTTTTGAAACTGTCTGGTCCAAGAAATCCAAGTATAGAAACTATTGTTTTAGATGGCAGATTTCCACAGATGGGAGAGAAGAATGTGATAGTATTAACTTTTAAATGAGATATCCAAAATGTTGGCGGGGGCAGTTCAGATACCTTTGCCTCCAGGGTCACATGGGGCATGCTGAATGACCTCAGTCTGGCTTCCTGGGTGGGGGCCCTCCCCCCCAGGCGTGATTCCTCCCAAACTCACTATCACAGGCACCCCACAGTGCATGTTAAACACTGACTTCAGGCTCCTTCCCTGAAGAGGGTGTCAGGAAATTCGGGGAAGAGCAGGAACCTTTAAAATGGCCCTGGTAGTGGCTGTGAGTAGGAAACTGACTCTTGGCTCCCATGTTGGGCTGCAGACAGGCAGCACGCCTGTGAGCTACACCAGGCAGCTGATTGTTCGTGTTTCATTCCTCCCTCCCCCGACGTCAGCCTGTCTGTCATGTCTGATGGGGCACCAACAAACCCCTCTGGGGAGCGGGGTGCCTTTCCATCTTCTCCCTGCCATGCCGGTTGTCATGCATGTACAAGGGTATCATCATTGCGATGCCATGGTTTGCAGCTCAGCCCTGCCACTGCGTTGTCTGCATTTTCCTATTTTACATGGTAATTGCAAAGACAACCTGAGAAATAGTGAGGAGCAACATGCTTTCTGCATCATTCTGTTCTAAGTGCTTTGCATGTACTATTTCGTGCATGTTAAGTGCGTTAGGTCATGTGGAGCACAGGCCAGAGCCTGTCCGTGTAATGCTCAATCAGTAACAATAAGAAGTAGTAATCAATGCACACCAGCACTGCTCTCATGCCCGAGCTCCAGTGAGCCTCAGATGACGATCCGGTCAAGGGCATTCTTTGCACAGCTTTCTATCCATTCTTGCACCGCCTTCTGCGATGCCTAGAAGATGCTTTCCTCATTTGGAAAGGAGAGCATGTTCCTATAGGCAGTGCATCACCACGCTCTTCAGTTGCTCCTAAAAACAACATGGGTTTGAACAGAACAGGTCTGCTCATACCCAGATTTTTTCAATAAATATGCAAAGTATTGTAATATATTTTTTCTTCCCTATGACTTTTTAATAACACTTTTTCTAGCTTCCTTTATTGTAAGAATACAGTACACAATACATATAACATACAGAACATGTGTTACTCAATTGCTTATGTTATCGGTAAAGCCAACAGTGGGCTATGGGTAATAGAGTGAAGGTACATATAGTCGAGCTGTGAAATCAAGTAGGTTGAGGTATGAGGAAGTGATGCTATTTTTTCCTGTAAGTAGCCTGGGAACTTAAACGTTTGAACTTTCAAGCCCAGTATCAATGTCTAGATATACAGTGGAACCTCGTTTCTTGAACTTAATCCCTTCCAGAAGGCGGTTTGAGAAGCGATTTGCTAAAAAACAGAATAATTTTTTTCCCATTAGAAATAATGTAAATTGACTTAATCTGTTCCAGACCCTCAAATGATTCTGTTTCAACCTTTCTTATATACAGTACATGTCTAATTTATCAAAAAACACTTCTTAAATTTATTCAACCACCCCCTACTAACCTTAAAGAAATTTTTCACTTATTGCTCGCTACCTCCTAAATGCCATCACCAGTTAACTGCTTTTCCTTTATCCAAATCAACAACAGTTTTTCTATCTATTCAGTCGCCTGTGATTGCTGGGTTTTTTGTTTGTTTTGTTTTTGTGATTGCTGCTTTGTGAGCACTTTCACACCCTTAACAACATTAGCATTCTTGATGGCCTCTTTATGTTTTAAAATTGTGCTAATCACCAGCAACAAAAGCATTCTCTCTTTGTTGGTAGGAAAGACGTTTTTTTTGTCATGCTGAGCTATCAGCATGGAAGGGTTGTCAGGTTGAAAACTGAAATTTTGGTCAACAACCAAGACTTTTTTCCCTGTGAACAACTTGGTTGAGAAGCGAATTGTTCGAGATGGGAGACATTCAAGAAAGGAGGTTAGACTGTACATCAAATCTCTGGCTACCCCCTGAAGGGCTAAGGAGAGAATGTCCGCGTATCCAGACCCCTTGACATCCAGCATCCAGACCACCGGGTCATGGAGAAGATCATGACCTCAGACCAACCCAGAGGCCAAGGACACAGGGTTAGTCTCAAGAACGTGACTCTCCCGTAACAACTCTGACCGTGGCTCTCTCCTTTGGAACACTTCTGGGGTTTGCTAGCTGTGTTCAGTCTGCAGACTCTAAGACCCATGAATACATCTTTGTCATTTATTTCTAGCAAAACCTCCAGGCTCTTTTTGAGTCTCTTCAACAGCTATTGGTAATTAAGGATTTAGGGAGTCAAAAGCTATACCCAAATTTTGACTACATGGGGGTTGGCACCCCAACCCAC
>NW_006299715.1:3682048-3695954 GCF_000327345.1 Myotis davidii
GGAGGCAATCGATGTGTCTCTCCTCTTTCTCTCCCTCCCGCTTGTCCCCTCCTTTTCACTCTCTCTGAAAATCAATGGGACAAGAAAGGAGGTTAGACTGTACATCAAATCTCTGGCTACCCCCTGAAGGGCTAAGGAGAGAATGTCCGCGTATCCAGACCCCTTGACATCCAGCATCCAGACCACCGGGTCATGGAGAAGATCATGACCTCAGACCAACCCAGAGGCCAAGGACACAGGGTTAGTCTCAAGAACGTGACTCTCCCGTAACAACTCTGACCGTGGCTCTCTCCTTTGGAACACTTCTGGGGTTTGCTAGCTGTGTTCAGTCTGCAGACTCTAAGACCCATGAATACATCTTTGTCATTTATTTCTAGCAAAACCTCCAGGCTCTTTTTGAGTCTCTTCAACAGCTATTGGTAATTAAGGATTTAGGGAGTCAAAAGCTATACCCAAATTTTGACTACATGGGGGTTGGCACCCCAACCCCCACATTGCTCAAGGAACTTCTCCTCCGTTAGCTGAGGAAGTAGCCTACTACTGCCTTTATGGAAATTTTAGTTTTTAAATAACATACAATTTGAAAGGTGAAGGTTTCTTTCAATGCTCCTTTTGTCATTTTTGCTGTAGTTTAAATGAGATTTATAAGGTGCTCCAATATTCCACAAAAGTTCATCAAAAAAGGTTTTTCAGATTATATAACCAGTTGCTTAAAGATTTACTTTTCAAGCCAGTCAAAATTTTTCATACTTATTTTAATAACAAATACATCAATAAAAATTACCTTCCCATATTCCATTGAGGGTTCAAACTTCTTTTGTAGTATTTCTCTTATAAGATCTGGGGGGCAGGGGTAGGGGTGAAGAGACAAAACAGTGGCAAGATTAATTTTTCAATAAAAGTATAAAATGTATATTTAGAGAATAAAAGTCTATATATATTCACTAATTATTGTACCTCTCCATATTAGTGTATTCTTAGACTTTTATTCCTATTTCTTAATGCAGGTAAATAATTGAGCCGATGAGGCTCTTAACCATAGCAAAGACAGAAGGGCAAATACACTTGACTTACTACTTTGCCAGTGGCAGAATAGAGAGCTGTTATTTTTAAGAGTTTTCAGTTTCTCACAATACACCTTAATATTTATCAGCAAACCACAAACACTTCATTAAAAGTCACTGATAAAATGTTACACAGATTCTTCATTATTTGGAAACACAAGTGCAATTCCTTTTCTAATAATTTCACATATATAATATTTTACACATGAAAGGCTTCTTATCATGAACCTAACCCAAGAGTTCCAAATCACATGAGACATTCTTCCCACCTCATCTCCAAACACTGCATAGGACCCTGGAAATTTCAGTTATGCAAAGCTGAACTTTTCCATGCATGTTCAATTTGGGCTCAATTCTCACATAGGTTAAGAGCCACTTCTTCTAATTCACCAATCTAGTAATAATATGCACACTGGCCCTGGCTGGTGTGACTCAGTGGTTAGAGTGCTGGCCTGTACACCAAAGGGTCGCAGGATTGATTCCCGGTCAAGGGCATGTACCTAAGTTGCAGGTTCCATCCCTGGTCCCGGGACAGGGGTGCACGGAGTTACTAATATATTTCACTAAGTCAAACAAATTTGGAAATTTCTGGTTATTTGGATACTTTGACTTAGTTTACCTTTTATCAAAAAAAAAATGTTTAAGGCGCCAACTCATTGCACAAAACTGTTTAAATCTGATCGAATCAGCCCAGTAGGTGTGGTCAGCTCTGATAGCTGAGAGGTTAATTGAAAAAGAAAAAGCAGGGAAGCATGCTTTAGACCAGCGGTTCTCAACCTGTGGGTCACGACCCCTTTGGCGGTCGAACGACCCTTTCACAGGGTTCGCCTAAGACCATCCTGCATATCAGATATTTACATTACGATTCATAACAGTAGCAACATTACAGTTATGAAGTAGCAACGAAAATAATTTTATGGTTGGGTCACAACATGAGGAACTGTATTTAAAGGACCAGAAGGTTGAGAACCACTGCCTTAGGCATTTTATTTTAACTTAAGGCATAACAATCAATACATATCGCCATCATTTGAACAGAAGCTGAGGTCCTTTTTTGAGGAGAGAGGTGAGTTAAAATGGCATCTATGATAAAAGAAAGCTCCTCAGTTATTTAAAGGCCGACTTGGGCCAACCACCCCATCTCCAAGACACAAGCTTAAGGTTGATGAAAATGGTGTCATCGCTGACAAAGTCACACCGCCTACACACAGCATGGGTATTTCAGAGAAAGCACTGGGTGATCATAGAGCCTCCCTCAAGGTACAAGGGGACCTGGCTTATTTGATTCTTCAGTGATAGGAATGGGAAGAGGGCGAGGCTTTTCTCTAACTAAACACTCCTCTCTAACTAAACACTCCTCCCCATCCTAATCTCCAACCATTGGGATCATTGTGTCAGTCAGGGCTCTGTAAAGAAACAGAACCAGTCAGAGACAGAGATGGAGACAAGGAGAGAGCTACAGATAAGCTAGAGCTAGAGATACACATAGAAAGCTTTATTTTAAGGAGCTGTGGGGATGAAATCTTTAGGGCAGGCTGGCCGGCTGGAAACTCAGGCAGGTGTTGATGCTACAGTCTTGAGGCCGAATTTCCCCTTCTGCCGGAAATCTCAGTTTTTTCTCTTAAGACCTTCAGCTGATTGGATGATGCCCACTCAGTATAAAAAGCAATGTCCTTCACTTAAAGTCGACTAATTAGAGGTGTCAGCCACATCTACAAAACACTTCCACAGCAACACCTGGATTGGAGTTTCATTAACTCGTTGGGAACGACAGCCTGGCAGGTGGACACAGAGATCTCACCAGCGCTCCACCAAGGCTGGCACTGTTCCCCGCAGAACAGGGATGCCCAGTACGCGAGCTGGAGCAGAGTGCACCTGAGCACCCCCGGTGAGTACCTATGACCAGGCAGAATCACCAGTTTTGGGTTCAATCCTGGTCAGGGCACATACAAGAATCAACTAAGAAATGTATAGATAAGTGGAACAACAAATCAATGTTTTTCTCTCGCAAAATCAATCAATAAACTTTTTAAAAGATTAAAAATAAAAAAGAAGCCTCGTCTTTTTTGTTTTAAAAAGTTCTGCACCTCAGCTTCTTTATAAAGCCCCAAAGGGGGTGGAGTTGAGAAATCAGACCACTTGTAACTGAAAAAAGAATCCAAAATCACCATTATTGTTGAATTTGAAAACCCTAGCCTTTCCAATGGTACATTAAACATCAGACAAAATCTGATTTTCCTATAGCTCTAAGTCCTCAATTCAGTCTGATTTTTAAAGTGGGCAACCTTTTTTTTTTAAGTCTCATTTATCATAATTTAAAAAAATAATTAAACCCTCAAGCATAGTCAGTCTTAAATAATGCACATACATAGACCAGTGGTAAGTATCTACTGTTTTTCTTATAGGCCATGTCTTTATGTTTAGATTCTATCTGAGAACATAATGTGATTTTAACTAAATAAAAAACACCAAAAATAAGTTGGCCTTGGGGAAAAAATCTAAAAAGCAGTAGAGCAAAATGTAAACATAGGTTACATTTGGGTGGAGAACACACCCTTTTTTACTTGTTTCTGTGCACTTTGCATTAACACATACTACTTATAAAATGGAAATAAGTACTTAATTTTTTGAGGAAACTCCATACTGTTTTCCATAATGGTTGCATTCCCACCAGCAGTGTACTAGGGTTCCCTTTTCTCCACATCCTTGCTAGCATTTGTCATTTGTTGAAGAATCACATCTTTTGATTAATAACTCTACCCAGGGAAAGGAATTCTAAATGCATGACTAGCCCTACAGAGAAACTGGAAATAAAAATAGGGAGCCATGAGTCAGTTTCCATGTGATTCCATCCATTCCCGCGGTGAAGTATGAGGTCACGGGCTGGTGGAGGAGGGTTCAAGGTAGAAGTTTGAGAAGAGAAAGAATGCAAGTAAGAAGTTGAAACAATCCAGCCAGTGTTGCTCAGTGATTGAGCATTGATCTATGAACCAGGAGGTCACAGTTTCATTCCTAGTCAGGACACACACCCGGGTTGCAGGCTCAATCCCCAGTAGGGGGTTTGCAGGAGGCAGCAAATCAGTGATTCTCTCTTCATCATTGATGTTTCTATCTCCCTCTCCCTTCCTCTCTGAAATCAACAACAACAAAAATTTTAAAAGAATGAAATATTTTTTTAAAAAAGAAGTGGAAATGGAGATTGATTGAGAAACAGGTCAGAACTGTCAGGAGCGTGAGTGTCCTGGATCTGTGGATACACGTTTAAGCGAGTCCGTGGGCACCACAGCAATCTTTTCTAGGTGCGTTCAGTTACTCCGAGATAGAAGTAAGAAAATGGGGCAAGGAGGTTTGGGATTTTGCCGGAAGAAAATCAGTGAGAAAGGAGGGCAAGGCGATGTTTATAACAGAGACTGTGGGTGCTGACGAGTGAAGATGAGGGGGTGCTGTGAGTGAGATCGGGGACACAGTTGGAGAAGAACAGGCTAGGAGGCTGTTCCATCTGAGAAGGAAACCTATGCAGAGACTCGGAGATACAAAGGAGCCAGCCGCCCACTGAGAGGATGCAGACGATAAAGAAGGAAGTTGTCCCCACAGCACGTGCAAAGGCACCAGGGTCAGGAAGGAGCATTGAGAGAGTCTAGATCAGGGGTGGGCAAACTTTTTGACTCGAGGGCCACAATGGGTTCTTAAACTGGACCGGAGGGCCGGAACAAAAGCATGGATGGAGTGTTTGTGTGAACTAATATAAATTCAAAGTAAACATCATTACATAAAAGGGTACGGTCTTTTTTTTTTTTTAGTTTTATTCATTTCAAACAGGCCGGATCCAGCCCGCGGACCGTAGTTTGCCCACGGCTGTTCTAGGAGCTAAAAGGCCTTGTGACTGCAGCGCAGTGAGCACATAGAGTGTACCCAAGAGTATCCACCAATGCACACAACAATAGTGAGTGAGCATTGCACTGTCCCAGGCTCTGGAGACATGGTATTGAGGACAAGAAAGTACAGCCCCACCTTTCAAGATGTTTAGAGTCCGATAATCAAGACAAACAAATATCTACTATAATGCCACAAGATGTGCTACAAAGAAAGAATGAAGGTAAGGGAGTGGGGACAGGGATCCTGAATTAGACAGTGTGGCCAGAGACGCTCTCTCTGAGATGACACCTGAGCAAAGGAGTCAAATGACATGAAAAGCCATGCAAAAGCCATGCTAAGGGTCTGAGGCAGGACATCATGGCGCATGTTCCAGGAAGAGCAGGGAGGCCAGCTGGGGTCACTATTACGGTCGTTAGGAGAGTACTATGTATACCCCTCCGCATCGTCTGTGAAAGTTAGGGTGCCACTGCAATGGTCCAGGTAATGTGCGGCCTCAGCTAGGACAGTACTGACTGAGAGAAGTAGGCAGATTTGATAGACACCTCCCGGTAGAACATCTGGATTTACCTTCGAGCAAAATTGTCTTTAAGAAGACTGGTCTGCTCCCTGTCATTGCAGTGCAATACTGGGAGACACTCACTTCTGAAGTCACTATTAACTTCAATTTCAGAGTAGATGTTCCTTTCCACTCAGCTTTATTTCTATCACACCAGTTATATGTGCAATGGCTCTTTACAAAAAAGCAATTCCCTGCAACGCAGGCATCCCGGGCATCCATTCATTTTGCACCACCCCAGGCTTGGCTGCATTAAGCACAGCACGTCACAATCGATCTCCTTCTTGGAAGCCTGCTGTCCAAATCTCATTAGGCTGAGTTTCTGGGTCAGCCAGTTGCCAAGAGGGTATTAAAACACATTCAACCTCCTCCTCCCCGGGATTCAAGGTGATTTACTTCTGATCAGGTTCGGAGAGAGCCTTCGTCTCAATTAATAAACATGTCCTATTGAATCAGTGATGCCATCCATTTAAAATATTTTAAAATGATAATCCAGGCACTTATAGATTCCCACAGGAGGCCACAGATGGTCAAGAAATGCCACACACCAATAAACAGTTGTTTCACCACCTTTTGGCTCGAGTGTCGACTAAGAGGCTTGTTCCCCACAGAGTTACTAAACAGAAGCCTGTGTCTGCAGCTGCTCTCCGTAAACCAGTCACCCCTCCTGTCCTTGCAAGGCTACGGGGACTTCTTTCCCCTGGACTGCTGCCCTGGGAGTCCTCTCCCTCCCCCTCCTCTCATTCTCAATTCGTTCTTTCTCCAATCCCACCCAATACAAATTTGGCTTTTAGGATGTTTATATGTTTTAATGTATTTTTATTGACTTCAGAGAGGAAGGGAGAGGGAGAGAGAGATAAAAACATCAATGATGAGAGAGAGTCATCAGCTGCCTCCTGCACACTCCACAGTGGGGATCAAGCCCGTAACCCCGGCATGTGCCCTGACCGGGTTGGAACCGTGACCTCCAGGTTCATAGGTCAATGCTCAACTACTGAGACACGCCAGCCGGGCTGAAATTTTATTCCTATTCTACCTACGCTAACAGGGATATGTATAAAATTAAGATAACATGGATAAGAAGAAAGAAAAAAGAGAAGCAAGCCCACGGACCGAAGATGGGACTCCGGTGCTCCATGCAGGGACTACCTGGCCCTTGGCTCCATCCCCACAGTGTTGGCTTTTGCAGCAAAAGAACACAGGAAGCAAGGGGCCATTCTGTGCCCGCTGCTTAGAGAGGAAGCCAGTGTTCTAAAATTTTCCAGAAGCCATTTAGAGTTAACTGCTCAGGCCGATGGCCCAGGAAAAATGTCAAGACTAGAAACAAGGGTTTTTCCACGTGCTCTCACCAAAAGGAAACTCTGAGACAATCAACAGCATTCTAAAACAGTAGCTGAGGGAACATTTTGCAATTCCAGAAAGCAAGGGGGAGGGCTGGAGAGGGGGGCTCCTTGGGAATCACCCCAGGTGTGCTGCTCCCAGCTCAGGAGAAAGCCAGAGGATGCATTCAGGACCACGCAGCTGGAGACTGGGAAGTGTTAAACAAACGAACTATAACAGCTCACGCTTAATCTTTGTCATTCAATCCTTTCCAAAAGGTAACGTTTACTCAGTTGGCAGCAGTCCAACTGGGTAAAACAAAATAGAAAGTATAAGCTATTAGAAAACACCACGTTTCAAAATCTACGGGATACTGTTCTCAGAAGAAATTTTATACACTTAAATGCATTTATTAGGAAATTAAGATAAAAATGGGGACTGCAAATATTGGGGGGAACACTTTGTAAAGTATATGATTGTCTAATCATTATAGTGTTCACCTGACCAATACAAAATAAAATAAAAAGTAGAAATCGCCTGATATTTCTGAGATAAATACTGTCACCAAAAATTCTGTCTTATTACATTCTGGGACTTAAATTCACAGAAGCCCTGGGAAGAGAAGTCCACCAATAAATTATAAGCCAAACTCTTAACGATAAAAAATTGAGGGAGATGTAATCAAATGTTTAACTCTAAAAGTTACAAAAGAAAATGAAATAGACTTTCAGGTTAGAAGGGAAGAATTACTAAAGATAGACTGAACAAAATGAACTTAAGTTTTCGTTAAAAAGCACGTTAGCAGCCGGTAAAGGCCAGCCCTTAATTCTGGAACTCATTCCTGTTCCCGTGGGGAAAACTTATTTATAAAACAAGCAGTACAATGTCTGAAAAGGCACCTTGGAAATGGTCTAAGAGTCACTGAGCAACACCTGGACTAAACCTTTCTATCAAAAGCTTCCACTCTTTCTACTGTATTCTCTTCCTGGATTCCTAGGAAGTAGAAGAATTGACAAAGCATATCCCACGAGGTGCACTGTCCAGTCCCACTACAAGGCATTGTGCAATAGCCTAGTGTAAGGAGTATACATGACAAGAGAATGGTGCTGAAATCAGACACATCTGAATTCAAATCCCTGCTCTGCCCACGCAAGCTGTGTGGCCCTGGCTAAGGTAGCTCACCTCTCTGTGCCTTCATTTCCATGTAGATAATATAGAGATGATGCCCACCTCACAAAACACTGGGCAACATTCAGTGACATGTCTGTGCATTGCTATTGTAGGACTAAACTGGTTCAGTCTCTATGGAGTGCAATGAGGCAATAGCTGTTAAAAGTGCAAATTCACAAAATTACAAACTGACCTGGCAATGCTATTTTTACGAATTTATCCTACATACAGACTTGCAAATGTGTGACAATACTGAAGTTCCTTATAACAGTGCTTGTGACAGAAAAATGGTGAACACTGGTTAACAAGTAATGAACTACTATGCAGCAACAAAAAATTAAAAGCTCGAGGAAGTTCTTTAGGTACTAATATAAAATAAGGACCAACATGTATGTTTAAAAAGAAAGTCGTGTGTCAAATAAAATAGACAACATATTGTCATTTGTGGAGAAAAGACCACATACACATATTTGCTTGTAGAAAATATGTCTGAAGAGACACAGACCCACGAATGCACACAGGAAATCTAAAAACCACGTTTGGGTGTCTGAGAGTCAGGAAGGGAACGGAGTGTCACACTGCATACCATTCTGTACTTTTACATTCTGAGTGATGCAAGTATGGTACCTCCTCAAGGAATAAGTGTTTTAAATTTGGTGAGGTACTTTAACAAATCAACGTGGAAAATACCAATAATTCAACAGAAAAATAAGCAAAGACAAGAACAGGAAGTTTCTTTGAAAAAAAGAAAAATTCAAATGGAAGAAGGGTGTGACTCACTTGTGATTAAAGACACACAAATTAAAACATGACATTTTTTTCCCTGTGACATGTCAACACTAAAATTCTTAATCACCAGCATTGGAAAAAAGTGTGGGAAAACAAGTATTTTCATGTTTTAATACTGGGACTGCACATTGGTACACAAATCAGACAGCAATTTTGTAAATCAATCAAAACTCTGCAGGCACACACCACTTGCCACAGTAATTCCTTTTCTAGGGTCCCTCCTATTGGTTGAACTTGCCCAACTATGCAAAGCTATGCATTCAAGAGTGGTCATTGTAATAATGTTTTGGGGGAAAAAACACACAAAAAACTGGAAATCCAAATACCCACCAATATACCAGTGAAGTGCATTGTTTTATCAGTGGAGCAATGCTTAGCAGTAACCAAGATGAGGGAAAAGAACTAAAATGCCAACACTAGGGAATGGGATAAACACAATGGGACTTACTCACACAAAGGAACATCAGAGCGCAGTTAAAATGTATGGGTTAGAAACCCTGGGTTTCAATATGGGTAGACACCAAAAACATAACAGTGAGTTAAAAAACAAAACAAAACAAAACCCAGACACAAAACAGTGCTCTCTCTTTATATACATATATCTATATATCTCTACATATCTATAGATATATATAGATAGATAGATAGATAGATTTATAGATATATGTGTATGTGTGTGTGTGTATATATATTATATTGTGTATATATATGTATGTATGTATCATATAGAACCCAAGCTTCTGTGGATCAGGGAAGGAGGGATGGAGGGAAGACAGGAGAGAAACCGGAGCAGGAACGTGGGAATGAAGATTCCAATTTCGTCACTAAGGTTTTCTTTCTTTTATTTAAAGCAACTCACTCCGTGTTCATTCTGGGAGAATAAATACACTATGGGTGGTTTATGTACTTTTTTCTGTGTACTTCTCTGCATTTTGTGAAACTAAAGAGAAATAAAATGGATGTCAAGAATAATCTATCAGATATGTTAGGTTTTAAAAGCAAGGGGCAGAAGTGCATGTCAAATAATTCCTTTGGGGGCAGGGGAGTGTGTGTGTACGTGTGTGTGTGCGCGAGTGTGTGTATAATGTTCATTCCCCAGAACCTAGAACGGAGCCTGGCACTTGGAAGCCCTCGCTAAACATCCACTGGATGAATGAGTGAACAAATGGCTACATGAAAACCCTGTTAGCAATCATTACCTTTCAGTGTTTCAATGTGATTTGCCTTTTATGTACATGTATTGCTTCCATATTTTAAAAAATTTAAAAACTTAGTTATCTTTATAACTAGTGAGATGATTTGAATTTCATTCAATACTTAGTCCTTCTTAGTTCAGGCATCCCCAGGAGCCCCGGTCCCCTTTCCTGTGAGCCCACCAGATGGTCCTCACCTCACAGCTGTTCCCGGCCCTGAGCTTCTCACAGATACTTAATTACTGTGGAGTCCAGGAGTCTTGTTGGCTAAAATATTATAAGCTTGAATTTTTCCATGAAAGTAAAAAAAAAAAATCAACAATCTTGGAAATAAAGTCTCAAGTCTTGGAAACATAAATAGCTATCACAAAATCCATATACTTTTAATTCTACGGGAGAAATGGAGCCGCCCATGGCAACTCCCCAGATGTATAAAGTAGAGGGTGTAACACGAAGCACTGGGATTTAAAGAAAACAGAGATGCTCTGACAGCTGACAATAGGGAAATTAAAAGTAATTGCAAAACTGACAGTAAGGGGAGTTTTAGAAGAAAACGTAAAAACAGAGCAACACGCTTTGGAAAGGCTCATGGCCCTGAGGGTGTTACTCTTTTGGTAGCTCAGTGGTAGCACCGTGAGGCCAGTATTTCAGGAAAGCACACACAGCAAATACTCAACCTTTGTTGAGTGAATAGAGGGAGAAATTTGGTGGAGTGGGAGAGTTAATCTCTATAAAAATTCAAAAATACTACAACTAAAGCCAGCAACTACGAAGGATCTCGGATGTGCCAGGCACGGCTGGCACCAGTAAGTGTATAAGCTGAGACTGCAAACTATTGAAAGGCAGTGTGAAGCATGCAGAAGTAAACTATATAAATGAAACTGAAATGGTACAGACAAAACAATGAGATGAGGGACCAGACTTCCAAAGGATGTGTCACATGAGCAAAGTTTTCAGAAATAACAGTTTGCCAGGAGGAGAGTGAAGGACAAGAGGCAACAGAACAAGGAGTCTCGTCTTGAGCAAACTTAGGTCCTCACATCAGACAGGGACTGCAGTGAACAAAAACCAGGAATTGTCCATGCAAACCCCTGAAATCGCTAGTGTCCAGCAAACAGCGGCACTTTTCTTTTGAGTGTTGATGAAGGTGAAGGCTACATGATACAATTGTAGAAAGGTGGGAAAAAAATCATTTGTATTATTTCATTCTCGTTTCTTTTATTCTTCAGCACACACAGTTGAATCCCTCAGTTCAATCAATGGATGACGTGACTCAGGTATATAAATGTACAGCAGAGACTCTACTTTCCAGCTGATCAGGTTACCTGGCCATCAGTTCCTTCCCTACAAGACACGGCTGCACACAGTCCCTAATGGGATGTGCCCTTGGCCGTCCATATGTATTTTCTGTTCATTGTACACTTACTGGATGGATTTGCTTGCTGGATCTGCCCTAACTGAGTACCACAAATGGACAGGCTTAACCAAAAGAAATTTATTGTCTCATAATTCTGGGGGCATGAAGGCCAAGATCGACATGTTGACAGAGCCATGCTCCTGCTGAAGGCCCCAGGGACGGAACAGTTCTGGGTGTCTCCTAGCTTCTCTTAATTCCTTGGCTTGTGGCAGCATAACTCCACTGTTGCCATGGCATTCTGTGGGTGCTGTCTCCAAATTCCCTCTTTTAAGAGGACACTAGTCATATCAGATTAGGGGCCCACCCTATGCCAGTATGACCTCATCTTAACTAATTGACTTTGCAACAATTCTATCTCCAAATATGGTCGCATTCAAAGGTACTGGGGGTTAGGATTTCAATAAGAGAATTTCAGGGATGGGAAGAGGAACAATTCAACCCATAACTCTGGGTTTGCTCCCAGGCTTCTCCTGCCTCTTTATGTATAATAAGTAATTAAAGCTTACATAAACTGAAGAAATAAGAACATAAAAAAATGAGCATTAAAAACGACGTCAAATGGTCTATTAAGACTTAATAAAAACCAGTCAATTGGATGCAATTACATGTGGGTAAACTGTAAAAGCCCGGGGAGAAAGCAACAGACTACAAATCTAGAACACTGAGCTCCAAGTGTTTTGCGCATTTCAAAGAAAGCAAAACAAAGAAGCCAAAATTAGAGAGGATGCACTTTGGGTGGGTGCTGTTTATATCAGAAACATTAATCATAAAACTTCAAACAATTAACTCATAATAAAAATAATTTTAAGCCCTTGGCCCTACATCAAAAGATTGGTGAGAGAATGCCTTTGGATCCTTGCTAAAAACCTGCTTGTTTTTGGTCAACATCCTTATGGGAACCAACTTGGAGAGATGCCCCCAATATAATGTTAAGTGAAAGACTCAACTTATAGAATATGCAAACTATCCCACTTTTTCTGAAGAGTTTCAATATATTTGAAAACATGTTTGCAAATGATTTTGAAAGGATTAGACGTGTTATGAATGAATGAATGGGTGTAATAGGTTTTGTGGGCTGAATCGTGACTCCCAAAATGATGTGTTGAAGTCCTGAGCCTGGGAACCTGGGACTGTGACCTGATTTGGAAAAGGGGTCTTTGCAGATGTAATTAAGTGAAGGATCTTGAAATCATCCTGGATGTAGGGGACACCCTACACCCAATGACGGCTGTCCCTATAAGAGAAAGGCAGGGGGAGATGTGAGCCAGGGAGGCAGACAATGGCCCTGTGAAGACAGGCAGAGACCAAAACTCCTGGAGCCACCGGAGGCTGGGAGAAGCAAGGAAGGATTCTCCCCAGGAGCCCTCAGAGGGAGCATGGCCCTTCCAATAAACTTGACCCTGGACTCTGGCCCTTGGAACTGTGATCATTTGTTTGTGATCACCCAGTTTGTGACCATTTGTTATGGCAGCCCCAGGAAGACAATACAGGGAGGGTCAAATACAAGACCAGTGCTCTAACCACTGAGCATGGAGCCTGCAGTCAAAGAAATACTTCTTCTTTAGTCCATGTGATCACCAAGACCTGAGGTTAATTTAGAGCAGCGGTTCTCAACCTGTGGGTCGCTACCCCTTTGGAGGTCGAATGACCCTTTCACAGGGGTCGCCTAAGACCATCCTGCATATCAGATATTTATATTACAATTCATAACAGTAGCAACATTACAGTTATGAAGTAGCAACAAAAATAATTTTATTCTTGGGTCACAACATGAGGAACTGTATTTAAAGGGCCAGAAGGTTGAGAACCACTGATTTAGAGACTTTTAAATGAATTTCTATTGTATTCATTCATATTTTACTTAGCAAACAGTAATATAGCACTTTGTATAAATCAGATGCTGTTGTAATTTTTCCATAAAAATATTTATTTAAATATTATGATGATCAAAGAAATACTATTATTATTAATTATTATTATTATTATTATTTCCAGTTTAGAGAGAGAAAACTAAGAGTTTAAGTAACTTGCCCAAGGTCACAGAGCTAGCAACATCAGAGCCAGGATTCAAACCCAGGCAGCTCTTCCCCACCGCCCGGTG
Organism: Myotis davidii; assembly: GCF_000327345.1. Lineage (NCBI taxonomy): Eukaryota > Metazoa > Chordata > Mammalia > Chiroptera > Vespertilionidae > Myotis > Myotis davidii. The sequence continues at coordinate 3,695,535 of NW_006299715.1, forward strand.
TTAAGCTCACTTCCGAATCTAGCCCCGAACCGAGCAGAGGGTGTGCGACAGGACGGCCTGGAGCCATCTCTCCTGGTTCTGTCCATCCTTTATGGTTCTGACCCAGAACTGCCCTGTGCAGCTACTTTCTAGCTACTTCTCCAGGAGCAAATTTTAGGACTTCTCTCCACTCAACCCCAGAGGACAAGCAAAACTTAGTACCATGTGGACTTCACCCAGCTGCTGCCGGGTAGCCTCTCTTTATTTGCATTTGCACTCATGTCTCATTTCCTGCGGGTATCTGAAGTCCTCCTGAAAGGACATTGCTGGAGACCATGAAAACAGGAAGCTTTTCTCCTGGTGTCTTTTGTGGGACAGGCCCACATTTCCCAGAAGGGCACACCTGCCGCCCTGTTTACTGAAGGAAAAGGCAGGAGCACA
>NW_006299715.1:3696013-3700244 GCF_000327345.1 Myotis davidii
TTTTTGTGTTTTTTTTATAAATATTTTATTGATTTTTTACAGAGAGGAAGGGAGAGGGATAGAGAGTTAGAAACATCGATGAGAGAGAAACATTGATCAGCTGCCTCCTGCATACCTCCTACTGGGGATGTGCCCGCAACCCAGGTACATGCCCCTGACCGGAATCGAACCTGGGACCCTTCAGTCCACAGGCTGGTGCTCTATCCTCTGAGCCAAACCGGTCAGGGCAGGACCAGTTTTTCAGTTTAGCTGAAGCAGCTGTGCCGTGAAGCGGAAGGTGTGGAAGGAGGATCAGAGGAGTCCCCGTCACAGTCTGCAGACACATCTGTCCCTTCCCAGACAACGCCACCCCTCCCTCACTAGGCTAGTGGCAGACTGAGAAACCCGTCTCCAGGACTAGCTGTCTCTCCTATATTCCCAGGCTTCCCTTGGGGAAAATTTATTTCCCTTTTATTTGATCATAGTGCTCGTAAACTGGGTGTGGGTCACTGTGAAAAAAAGAGTAACTTTTTGCACATTGAAAGTGTACATTGCAGAAGATCACCTGCATGGGTGATGGCCAGTGTCCTTTCCAGTTGGATGCGTCTGTGATGAGTTTGGCAGAAATCCTGGCCCAGATCAGAGCCACTGTCATGGGACAAGCAAAGAAAACGTCCCTGGCCAATGGGTCTCCGGTCTACTCAGGAATGGAACATTTGAGATTGTCCCTCATTTTAGAGAATGTCCCTGGGGACATGTAAATGCCGTCCATAGGGCAGGTCTCCAGGGAGGCAACATGGAGTGGAGCTGGGGGGCGAGCCGTGTGGGCATCACAGAACCCTCGGTCACACCTGGCTCAACCGCTCAGCCAGCAGCATGTGTGACTTTGGAACAGTCCCTTCACCTCCCTGAATCTCAGAAAAATAAAAGTGGCAGCTGTGAGCCCGGCCTCTAATCTCCGCCTCTGCCAGTGAACAGCAAGCGGACCTGGTCGGGTTAGCTGCCTCTCGGCCTGAACTTCCTCTTCTGTAAAATGGGAATAACAGTACCTCCCTCATAGAGGGCTAAGGTGTTCAGATGTAAGCACTTCATAGCTGTTGGCTGTTGCAATTGGTAGTATAAAAAGAGATAACTATGGCCTGCCCAGCATAATGAGTGACCTGGGGAGATGGAGTGATAGATATTAGTTCTTTCCCCCGGTGACCTTACATGGCCGGACCAGTTGCCAGTAGGAGTCACATGATCTAGTGGACAGTGCTGGCTTTGTCTGAATTAAGAACACACAGGTGTTGGATATAACATCCTGATTCTATGTGGATATTGGCATAGACACACTATTGGGCTGTGGGGCGGGGCCATCCTTTCCTGGGAACCGCCTCCCTCTGTGCTGCCATGTGGAGTTGTGACTTTGGCCACAGGTACTCAGTGGGTCCATGGCTGGTGGCTGGCTCAGGAAGGACTGGAAGTGGGAACGAGGACTGCCAGAGAAAAAAAATGCCCCGCCACTCTCCAGGAAGCTGGCCTGAAACTTATGTGGGCAATCTGGTTCTCCACCTGAGCCTGCAGGAGTGGGGGAGCCTAGTGGTGTGGTAGGGGGAGGAGGAATGAAGTGGCTGCATGCAGAAAGGAGCCAGGTTGGGGGAGGCGGGGCAGATAGTCCAGAGAGTGTGAAGTCCAGTCCATGGCAGCTGATCCCTTTTTAATGAGGGCAGGAATGACATAGCTGCAGTCCTGATGATAAACTCTTTTTTTTTTTTTTTATTGCCTTAGCTAATAGGTTTCGGTTACCTGCAGCAGAGAGAGCTCCCACATAGACTAGCATTCTGATGGCATCTCAAATTCACCAAGCTTCCTTCTCCCCTCTTCCCACTCTCCCTCTTACCCAGCTCCCCTCTCACTCCCACAAAATACCAGAAGCAAATCAGATTAGCCTAAAACGCTGTTAGAAGCAGACCAACCATCCTATAATCTAATTTAAAAGTATACCAAACCAAGGCGGAGAATAATTTTAGAGAATTGCTATAAAAATAAAAGCAGATGAGACTTTTTTTTTTGCTCGTTTCATAACAATGGCTGATCTGGGCCCACAATGGCTAATCTGGGCCATGATTTCTGCCAAACTCATCACAGACGCATCCAATTGGAAAGGACATTGGCCAACACCCATGCACGTGATCTTCTGCAATGCACACTTTTAATGTGCAAAAATTTACTCTCTTTTCACAGTGACCCATGCTCAGTTTACACGCACTATGATCAAATAAAAGGGAAATAAATTATCCACAAGGTAAGCAGGGGAATATAGGAGAGACAGCTTGTTCTGGAGACAGGTTTTTCAGTCTGCCACTAGCTAGTTGCATGACTTGGACATGTAATAACATCCTGACTTAGTTTTCCAATCTGTAAAAGGGGTATTAAAAAATAGAAATAAGACCACCATCATCTGCCTCTCCAAGTTGCTGGGAGATTCAAATGAGCTAACACTTGGCAAAGTGCATCCTCCGGCAGATACAGGGACAGCAGGAGCGGAGAAAGAAGCAGAGGAAACAAAAGCTGTTAGATGCAGCTGTTCCCAGGGAGGAGCCAAGACCACTCAGTACACTGGCACTGCATCTGAGCTCTGGCTTCTTCACCCAGTTCTGCCACCTCGGGGCTCACAGGAGACACAGCCACCTGACGTCAAGAGGAACGGATCGGCTCCTTAGGAGGCAACTCCCTGGGGACTGTTCCCGAGGGAGCAGCGGCAAGGACGTTTTAAGGTCCCCTCCTGGAAACACCTTCGTTTTCCCATGTCCCCTCCTGATGCTAATCTTGAGGTCAAATCTGGCCAATGTTTTCTCTCAAATAATAATATTAATAGCAGCCACTAAAGCCTTACAGATACATCCTATAAAATGCATTATGATGAGAGTCATAGTACATTTATGAGAACAGTGTCTGAGAATTAAACAACTTGGTCGGGATCACCCAACGGGTAACAGGCAAGAGCTAGGATTTGAACATAAAGCAGATCTGGCCTCCGTTTCCCCCGTTGTGCTTACCTCGTTTTAGTTAGTCTGTTATTGCCTCCCCCTGGACCCACTGTAGGAGTCTTTATCTCCCTGTGACCTATCCTAGCTGCCGCTGTCTGATTCTTTTCCCCAAACCCAATTCCGTTTCAATCCTGGCTCACAACACCCAGCCAGGTACACCACAGGGGCCTTCAATAGTTGCTTGTTGAATGAATGAAACCTCTGCTCGTGCTGCCTTAGCTTCCTTCCCTCTACCAAACACCTTGACCAGCCTGTCAGGGTCCTTCAGCTATGGCTCCCCAATCTTATTTCATGACAACCACTTCCTGGGTCCACCATGAGCCTCGGTCTCCTCCACGTTTCAGACATGCTGTTCCCTCCCTGGAATACATTTTCCTCAACACCCCCGGTCATCCTGCCATCAACACCCTTTCTAAGTTGAATGAATGGACAAAGGATTCTCTTCTTAGTGAGCCCACACGCAGGACACTATTATTCTTGCAGCTTCAGACCAGGGCAGGTCTTTATAAAAAAAAACACACAACTACACCAGATTCTAGAGCACACTCTGCCTCACCTAAAGTCTTCCTGGTCTATCTAAGCTACTCTTTTCTTTTCCCAGGAAGTTAAGTAGGCCTTCGTCTCAAGTCCCAGCTAAACAAGACCTTCCCAACTTGTATTTTAAGGATACAGCATTGTGTTTCTGCTTATAGAGTTCAAAATACAAAATTAAATAAAAATTAAATTGTATACCCTTTTGGTTGGACACAGGATGTACAAGTAGAAAGCTTCCCAGTCCGACGGCAGAGAAAAAGGGAGGCCAGCTTCCAGGGTCCTCTCTTCCTTTTCCGTTCCTGCACTGGGACTTGGCATTCAAAACACTTGTTCTCTTTCTAATGAAAGAACATACCTATGGGATAATGTCTTCCGTGAAGTTGCTACCCCATAGAAGCCTCACCCTAAAGACTTCTATTTTGGCAAGTATATTAAGTTAGTTAAGTTTATAAATAGGAATCCATCTCTTTTCATTTTATTATTTTTAATCTTGAATTACGCCGACACTAATCTATGATTTGGCAGTCACGAAATGCACTGGCCCCAAGTGGAAAAGCCAGGCTTGTCTGGTATGTGTCCTTTATGCTGCAAAGTACCTGATGGGCACTTTGAGACTATTATAAACTCTAGTAACTGGGTGAAAGTATACAAATAATGGAGTGTTGGGGCGGGGGGGGGGGGGGGGG
>NW_006299715.1:3700301-3719618 GCF_000327345.1 Myotis davidii
AATCAACACTCCAGGGAGTTACCTGCTAAATTCCCGATTACATTCTTTCAAACAGCCCTAACAATTTCATAAAGGAGTAGTGCTGGTCTGCTCTGGTCTACTGTGGAAATGTCTGAGAATTTCTTTCTCTGAAATAATAAGTATTGAATAAGGTCTAGGGGACCAGCAAGGCTAACTCCCTCAGATTACACTGGGATTTCAATTCTTCAGACGCCTCTTTCTAGACCAGCGGTTCTCAACCTGTGGGTCGCGACACCTTTGGGGGTCGAATGACCCTTTCACAGGGGTCGCCTAAGACCATCGGAAAACACATAATTACATATTGTTTTTGTGATTAATCACTATACTTTAATTACGTTCAATTTCTAACAATGAAAATATATCCTGCCTATCAGATATCTACATTACTATTCAGAACAGTAGCAAAATTACAGTTATGAAGTAGCAACGAAAATAATTTTATGGTTGGGGGTCACCACAACATGAGGAACTGTATTAAAGGGTCACAGCATTAGGAAGGTTGGGAACCACTGCTCTAGACTAATAATGACGCTGGAGTTCAGACCCTTAGAATGCACTGGAAGTAGGTTATCTTTTAACCTGGTCATCTGAATGAAGATTCTTTAAAAGACTGCTTTCCCTTGTAAAATAAGCATGAGGAAGCCTCCCTCTAAAATCTAAAGAAAGTGAAATAAAACAACATATGGAAAGAGATTACAGGATTAACACATTACATGATAAGCCTTATGAAGACACCCGGCTGCCTCACAATCTTTCTTAGGGAGTCATTGCAAATTCATAACAACTCAACACTATGTCTCTTACATAAAAAGGAAGCCAGTGGAAACACTAGTAAGTTACTGTTTATTCAGTAATATTTACATCGAGCCTACAAATAAAGAGATGTCTATTGAAAACAGTGAATTTGTATTATAAGTAAATAAATAAACTTGGCTTATTTTTGACTTATGTCTTTGGGATTTCCAAATTTAGTCTTATGAGCAATGACATAAACGGTAAGGAGCCTTCAGAACTCTCCTCAATGACAAAAGGGCTCAAAGTAATTTATGTCATCAAATTGGAATTTAAACTTAACAAATAATTGAGAACTACACTTAAAACTGTTTCACTTGCTTAATCTAAGACCAATAAATGTAAAACCATTTTAATATAAATGTATTTTAATGAAAATCCATAAACTGCCCATAATATAAACAAGTGCTGAAATTTACTAAATGCATTCTCTCTCTCTCTCTCTCTCTCTCTCCCTCTCTCCCTCCCACCTTCCCTCCCTCTCTCTCATCTCTTTTGAACAATAGCTGACTAGCTAAAGAAGACGATAAAGGTTACTACAAATTTTATAATTTTAGTAATCATGATAGTGTTCACATCTTTGTAGTTTAAAGAACTTGCTTAGGATAGATCTAACATTAAGCCAATAACAGTTTAGGCTGCCAAACCCTAGTAACAGATTCTTTCCACAGACTATTTTAATTTTCATAATCTTGTATGGAAACACAAACCCCGAAGACTGTGAGGATAGCCGAGGAGGGTAAACAGTGGTAAGAAGACCAAGCAGTCACATATACAAAGAATCATAGCACCATATGCCATGGGCGTCCCAACAAGCGCCATCCCTCCTTGCCTCACCAACTCTTAGAACTGACACACACTTTGTCAGGTACAAAGGTTTGGTCAGGCCTTTCCTTGCCTGAAGCAATATCCAAATTGCATTTGTTTGTTTGTTTTTTGTTAATCCTCACCCGAGGGTATTTTTCCATGGATTTTAGAGAGAGTGGAAGAGAGAGGGAAAGGCAGAGAGAAACATAAATGTGAGAGAGACGCATCAATTCATTGCCTCCTGCATGTACCCCAACTAGGGCCAGATCCAGGGAGGAGCTTGCAACCAAGATACCTGTCCTTGACCTGAATCAAACCTGGGACCCTTCAGTCTGCAGGGCTATGCTCTATCCACTGAGCCAAATCGGCTAGGGCCAAAATTGCATTCTGTGGTGGGCAGAGAAGAGTTAAATGTTTAAGCCATGAGGAAATTATTAACTTCTCAGTTGATGACAGAGAATTTGCATTTTTACCCTAATTTTTACCTTTGGTATGTACTTGAGAATAACTCATTGATCCAGCCAAAAAGAAAAGAAATGAAAAATGACTATAGTCTGTATTGGTCGTCTTGTCATTAATAAACAATGTTGAGTGTGTGCACCCCACTGTGTGGAGACCAATCCCACCTTTCCCGCAGTGGTCACTTACCCCTTGGGAAAAAGTTGGGCTGCACCACGTAGAGGAAGATGCGCACCATATTAAAGAGATTGCCGATGGACCTAGGTGTGTAATGGTCTTTGGTCTCATAGGTCGGCATGGGCAACTGAAACTTCAGACCATCATTGGTACTGTTTGGGGAGGACGAGGGCTCCTCTGAAATGGTACTCTGGCAGAGTCCCAGCAGCAGCAGAACGCCGAGTGTCAGGGTCATGGCTAGCAAGGTGCTCCACGCATGAGGTAGAAGTGGGGGCCTCCGGCCTCAGAGGTTCTGGGCGCCGTGGGTAAGCCAGGAGCACGGATAAGCCAAGAGTGCGCGTTTCTGTGTAGAAGAGGCGCAAGGAGGGGAGGACTAGCCTGAATGGCATGCACGATCTCCAGTGGGGTCAGTCACTCAAGGCAGCATCCCTGGAAGATGGAGAAGAGGCATCAGTCACTAACGCGGCGGCGGGCGTGCACCAGGAGCTGCCCACGAGGAGGCTGTGAGGCTTTAGCAAGCCCATCTGCCTAATCTGTGTGGGGGCAGGGCTCAGAGTCTGCCTCAGGGCCATGGGACTTGAAAGTTCCATGCAGGTCCCTCCTCTGCAAAGGGCCACATACCAGGTAGTGTAGAGAAGGCTGTACGGCTTTAGAAACTAACATTTATTGAGCACTTACTACATTCCAGACACTGTTGTCCTTGCGTTAGAGGTAGGATCCTGCTTAAGGCATTATCCCATTTTACAGAGAAGGAAACTGACCGAGGGTTTCCTTGGTGACTTGCCTGAGGGAACAGCTGAGCCCGAGGGGCTAGACTCTGAGGTTCTCCCCACAGAGCCCTCCCTCTCAGGCTCCAGCCAGAGGCTGAGGCCCCAGCAACAAACTGGATGCTCTCTTTTTTCTCCGAGTCTGTGTTGTTTTCCTGGTCTCTGGAGACATATCTTACTCTGCCTTTTATTCTGCTTATTTGCTCACTGATCTCAGTTCAAACATCCTCCCTCTATCCACCTACAACCCAAACTAAAAGAGCAGGGTCTCAAAGCAAGGGGCCAAACTCTTCAAGGCTGGGTGACATTGGAATTTATCTGTCTCAAAGGTTCACCAGGTAGTCTTGATGGAAATCTTTGCCCCCAAGTCACCACCTGATCAACTAGGGGTCCAGGCGATACGAGGCAGGGCAGAAGGGGACTCCTGCCCACCCCTGGGAGAGGGAGAAAGAAACAGGGATCCTAAAAGCTGCTACCAACCCAGTGTCTACTGAGAATACTTAGTGTGGCCCCTGTTCTCCTTGTATTTCCGTCCCCGGAACTGAACACAAGGCAGGGGACACAGTAGGGGCTCTGGAAGGGCTGCTGGATATAAAATAAATAAGCCAGAACAGCTGACTTGCTTGTATCATTGCATGAGGCTAGTGAGCTAAAACAGAACCCACCTTGAGCCAAATCGGCTAGGGCCAAAATTGCATTCTGTGGTGGGCAGAGAAGAGTTAAATGTTTAAGCCATGAGGAAATTATTAACTTCTCAGTTGATGACAGAGAACCCCGGATTTTATTTATATAGAAGATGTTAGATAGGCAGGAGCAAAGCAAGGCCGATGGGCCAGGTACAGAAACTCACCAGGGCAGAGAGCCTACCAAGGGGCAAAACTGGGAAAACAAGAACCTTGTCCTCAGGGTAACCGATCCTCCCCTAGCATATCTCTGGTCCCACGGGTTTAGACCCCCTGACCTTCCTCTAAAGATAACATCTAGGCCTCAGTTATATTTCAGCTCCAGGCTCAGGAAAGCAGCAAAACCAGAGAAGTGAGGACAAGTGACACGTGGCTGCCTCAGGACCAGCTGCATTGACTAATGACCCCCTGCCCTGGCACTGACCAATCAGTGGAGACTGTGACCCTGAAAGAGCACCCCTGGGAAGCTGATGAATATTCTATTAAGACTCTCCCCTGAGAGCTCCCTTAAGATTTCTACCTGCAAGAGAGAGATAAATATGCTTAGGACAAAGGACCCAGTGTGCGCTCTCCCCTAGGAGAGCAGGCCAGCGCCATTCCCTTCCCCCTTTCTTCTAAGGTCTCGACCCCTTTGGCAGTCGAATGGCCCTTTCACAGGGGTCGCCTAAGACCATCCTGCATATCAGATATTTACATTACGATTCATGACAGTAGCAACATTACAGTTATGAAGTAGCAATGAAAATAATTTTATGGTTGGGTCACAACATGAGGAACTGTATTTAAAGGGCCAGAAGGTTGAGAACCACTGCTCTAAGGGAGCCCCACAGGACATGCAACCAGGGGACCAACAGGCAGCGGCAGCTTGTCCTTGCCCTGAACCTGTCTCCAAGGCCCCCTTTTCTCTGGCTTCTCAGTGAGCCAAAGCAGCTGGCCTAGGCTCCCCTGCCTTATTTCACTGTCCTAAGTATGTTTTTGCTGCCATCATGGACCCAATACCCTTTGGCTCAGTTCTGTGCAGCCCTTCCCTTTAGATATCCCCCATGCCCCACCTTCTTTTCTTTAAATAAATTCAATTTTTCTTTATCCATCATCTGAGATGGCTCTTTAGCCTGCCCACACAGCACTGACTTTAACATTTCAGTTGACACACACAGGTGCTCTTGAAACACACACTATGAGAGCACCCATCAGGAAAGTGACACACTGTACAAGGGAACAGTGGCCCCACTACCTACATTCCACCAAGTCAGAGGAGGAGGTAGGATTTCAAGAGCTATTTGAATGAAGATGTGAATTCCTAAGGAACCCCCTTAGATATTGCCTAAGTCCTGTCCCCCGCCAATTACTCTGCAAAGAGCCACCGATACAATGACCCTAACCTCTGCCTTTATCAGCTCAATGCTGCTAGATCCTCAGTGGCTCTGGTGCCAGCCTCATTAACCCCAAGCTCCATATCTGCTCCCCATTTCACCATAGATACACCAGGACCTGGTAACTGCTTCCCAAAGGCGATCACTGCAAACCCTTGTCCTCAGGCTCTGCAGTGTCCCAGCCTCCACTGCTTCCAACAGGAACCAGGGCTCTGCTTGGCCCTCAGACCCTTTCCAGAGAGAATGCAGAAGAAAACAGAGTGGCAGCCTTTGCAAGTCCTTTCGTCTGGGAAACTCCGGTTGCACAGGGCAGGAGAAAGTATGAAACAAGGGATGTGTGTGGTTATTCAGACATGAAAAGGCTCCTCTAAGCAGGCAGGCAGGTGTGTGCACACATACTGCACACACTGCACACACACATATCATGTACACATAAACCACACACTGATACACTACCTGTACACACAGAACACATACCACCCATAAATACAGGGTGGGCAAGAGTAGGTTTCCAGTTGTGAATACATAAAACAGAGTATTCTTATATTATTATTTATTGACTAGAGGCCCAGTGCATGAATTTGTGCATGAGTGGGGTCCCTCCTGGCCAATCGGGGCCATCTCTCCCCAGTCCCAATCGGGCAAGGTCACAGCTGAGGGACCGTGGGTGAGGGAGGTTGGCTGGCTGCAGGAGGTTAGCTGTGGGAGCACATTCACCACCAGAGGGCAGTTCCTGCATTGAGTGTCTTTCCCCTGGTGGTCAGTGCATGTCATAGCGACCGTTCGTTCTGCTGTTCTGTTCATTTGCATACCTTTTATTATATAGGATTATTGTACTATTTTCCATACAAACAACTGTAAACATACTTTTGCCCTACCCTATACAGATATGGACACACACAATACACACACCACATACCTATATCACACACACCACACATATACACACACTAACACACACCACATACATATGCACCACACATTGACACCCTATATATACACACCCTACACATACTAACATAGCATACACACAGCACACACTAACACACAACACATGTACACATATGGACACATACCACACAATACACACACCATGCACACATACCCACAATCGCATCTTGATTTCTGCTAAAGGATAGGCAGGGAACGGAGCAGCTGGAAGGATTAAGGGCTCAGCTGCTAAGAGAGGCTGGCTTCCTGGTAATGCCACCAAGCCTCCGCCAGGGAGAGACACGGCAGGAGAGAAGGGGCAGGGGGCCCGTGGGAGAGCCAGGAATAAGCAGACTTGCAGGCTCCCTCCGTGAAACACAAGAAAGGGAGGTCCCAAAGGAGATGCTGCTTCTCGCTGCTGGGGAGGTATAGGGTGTCCCAAAATTCACTCAAGATTTGAATTTTGTGTGAGCATTAATAATAGCAACAACAAAAAAACAAAAGCCTAATTTTACTTGGTTTATTGAATCAGATTCTAATATCTGTGGCCCTTTGATTTCAATCCCTTCAATTTGATAAGCATTACCAAGTACCAATTATGACCCAGGAGCTATTCCATACATAACCCTATACTGCATACTTTATGAATCAATAAAAAACTCTACAATTTTTAATTATAAACCTGTGTTTTCTATCAAAATTACTTCTTGCGTGAATTTTGGAGTGTCGGTGGGTGTCTTTACTCCTTGCTCCAAAGCGGAGGTTCCTCTAAAAGTTTAGAATACATTTGAATGAAAAACAATCATAGTAGGGGACCTTAACACCCCATTATCTCCACTGGACAAATCCTCTAAACAGAAACTCAGCAAAGAAACATCAATCCTAAATGACTCACTAGATCAGATGGAATTAATTGACATCTTCAGAACATTTCACCCCAAAGCCACAGAATATACATTCTCCTCAGGTGCACATTTGTCATCTTCAAAGATAGACCATATATTGGGTCACAGACAAAGTGTCTTCAAATTCAAGAAAATTGAAATCATATCAAGCATCTTCTCAGACCACAAAGGCATAAAACTGGAAATCAACTACAACAAAAACAATCCAAAAAAATCAAACACATGGAGACTAAATAGCATGCTATTAAACACCGACTGGGTTACCAGTGAGAAGATTGATGAACTTCTAGCCAGGCTCACCAAGAAGCAAAGAGAGAGGGCCCAAATAAACAAATTCAGAAAAGAAAGAGGCAAAATAACAACAGACCCCACAGAAATACAAAGGATTGCTAGAAAATACTATGAACAACTCTACTCCAACACACTAGACAACCAGGAGGAAATGGACATATTCCTAGAAAAATACAACCTTCCAAAACTTAACCAGGAAGAATCTAAAAATCTCAATAGGCCAATAACTATGGAGGAAATCGAAGCAGTAATCAAAAAGCTTCCAGCAAACTGAATGAAAAAAATTAAAATCTCACTATGCCTGAAACACTAGACAACTGATAAAAGCCAAGTGCAAAAGGAAACGTTTCCACCCCTGTTTTAACCGGGATGTCACAGCTGTGTCAAGAAGCCCTGGGTGCGTGCCTATCAAACCACATGTAGCCTGAGAGCAGCTCCCAGAACTGCCCGCAGAAAACCCAGGAAAACCGTCATGGACCAACAGCTGCATCTGAATAAAGGGGGTGTTTATTCAAAACACAGATGATCAGAACTAATTTCTAGAGATGGGGCCATGGATCTGCATATTTAACAAGCTCCCCTGGCGAATGATTCTTAAGACATCTCAGGTTTGAAAGCCAGCACTGTTTCTGGCAGCTGCCTGGCTCATTCCTGCCTCTGTCCCAGACGCAACCTTGGGACAACAGAAATAAGGCAAAAGCTCCCAACAGCCCAGCCCATAGTGTATGGAACTGACTGGCTGCTGTGTGGGGTGTCTGACTTACTTATCTCTGTGCCTGAAACTCTATGCATGGAGTCAGGCACACAGTCGGTGCTCAATAAGGACTGCTGAAATCAAATGGACTCACAACATGATCATTTTACCTCTTTTGAAATCATGCCAAGCATTTGCTTATGAGCAGTCCTGTGGCCTCTGGAAGGGAGGCGCTGGGTTGCTTGTGGCTACTTCCTGCAGCACAGGCAGCCACGGTGTCCTCGCTGGCGTTACCAATGGGAGAACTGGTCTGCCCTCCTGGGGGCCATACTTCCTGCTGGGATCCTCACCTTTACAGGCTTTGGACACTGCTCTCTGGTGCTACCTCCTTGCCTAGGCACTAGGCTGACCAATAAATGGGGTGTAGATTCCTGGTTTCCACTCCAAATGCACTGAGTGCAAACTGGGGAAGGCGCCCAAGAATGTGAATGTTGAGCAAACACCTCCCATGATTATGAGCCTGGCGTCCAGAGTTGGGCGCTACCACAAACCCCGGTTTAAAAGCAAACATGGCCCTAACTGGTTTTGCTCAATGGATAGAGCGTCAGCCTGTGGACCAAAGGGTCCCAAGTTCAATTCTAGTCAAGGTCACATACCTTGGTTGCAGGCTCCTCCCTGGCCTGGGATCTGGTCAGGGCTCATGCAGGAGGCAACCAATCAATATGTTTCTCTCACATAGATGTTTCTCTCTGTCTTTCCCTCTCTCTTTCATTCTCCCTAAAAATCAATGGGAAAGCATCCACAGGCGAGGATTAACAACAAAACAAAACAAAAGAAATGAAAGCAATCATGGTGACCATCCAACTTCATCTTTTCTTTTGCTGGAACCTTTGCTGGGATGTCTGTTAAAAGGATGTCTGCATAGATATTTGCCATCTGGGTTTTGGGGGTAGGAACGGGTATGGTGGGAGCTGCCCAACTTCTTTTTTTAAAAAATATATTTTATTTTATTGATTTTTTTCAGAGAGGAAGGGAGAGGGATAGACAGTTAGAAACATCGATGAGAGAGAAACATCGATCAGCTGCCTCCTGCATATCTCCCACTGGGGATGTGCCCACAACCAAGGTACATGCCCTTGACCGGAATCGAACCTGGGACCTTTCAGTCTGCAGGCCGACGCTTTATCCACTGAGCCAAACCAGTTAGGGCGCTGCCCAACTTCTGAGCCCACCTTTGCCAGTCTCGCACTGCAAGGCCAGCTGAGGCCCCCAAACTGTGCACTGGCACCCGGGTAAGTCAGGCTCGGCCAATCAGATGCTTACTCCTGGGTTTGCACACATGGAGCACCGCATGGAGGCAGAGACTGTTTTTACCCCATTCAGCAGCCACCTTCAGAGCCCCATCGTGGTGAGAGCCATGGCCATATAACAACCAGGAGCTCTTCTTGTCATTTCTCGGAGCCACCCAATACAATTATCCAGAGTTGGCTCCTATCATTTTAAAAAATATATATATTTGTATTGATATCAGAGAGGAAGGGAGAGGGAGAAAGAGATAGAAACATCAACAATGAGAATCACTGATTGGCTGCCTTCTGCACACCCCCACTAGGGATCGAGCCTGCAACCTGGGCATGTGTTCTGACCGGGAATTGAACCCTGACCTTTTGGTTCATAGGCCGATGCCCAACCACTGAGCCATGCTGGCTGAGTGGCTTCTATCATTTGTAACAAAGCAAATTCCAAGGGAGCAAAACCTATCTCCGTCATATTTTAAACGGTTAACAAAACAGTGTTTGGTTTAAAGTTTTATTTTTTAACCTGCCCTCTGATGCACTTGTTTGCGTCATTGCCCAAGACTCACAAAACAGTCCAGAGTGGAATCATGAGAAAGCTCCTAAAAAAACATTATGAGACGCATTAAGGAAACCGAACAAAACTAAAGGGCACTGCTGGGGGGATAGTGGGGCTGGAGGCTGGAGTCCGCCTTACGAGCTCTGTGACGGTTGCTTAAACCTCTCCACCGTTCCCTTTGCTCCTCTGTGAAATAAGATTGTGAATGGTGCTAGAGGGTTAAAGACACAACAGGCTCAGCACCTGGTACACAGCTGGCAGCCGATGGTAGGTCTGTACTGCTCCTACCAGCACCAATACTCTCACCAACAAGACAGGGCCGCTCCAAGGATATTGAAAGAGAAAATTCCCAAGTAAGTGAGAAAAGAAAAATAAATATTAAGTTGCCCATATTCCCGTTTTCTAGCCACACACACACACACACACACACACACACACACACACACACACACCAAAATGCAGTTTCATATAGTTAAACCTAACGCATGACCACAGTTGTGTGAGTCTCCACGGGCTCTGTTGCAGTACAGGGCGGGGGGTAGGTTTAAGGACGCCAACCGCACGCACACTTTATCCTCACCAGGGCACCCACCGCCCACAGGAGCCCGGGAAAACCTTATAGGAGCCGGGCAGGGAGGGCAGAGAATGGTCAGCAGCGCTGGGGCTGCAGACGCAACCAGTTGCTGCAGGAAGCCTGGGGCCCCGCGCTCCTCTCCCATGCTGCCTAGCCGGCCCCCTTCGCCCCACTCCCATCTCCCTGGGGCCTCAAAATAATGGGCTGCGGGACACAAAAGACTGGACTGCAGGGCGGGTTGGGGAAACTGCTCCAGGAATCTGCCGCCTCCTGGGGGAGGGGGTTGCCTGAGTAACTTGGCTGCCCGGAGCCCGCGGCTCTGCAGGCCAGGTTGGCACAGATCGGGGTCCCCAAGAAGAAAGGGGCCCGGAGCGGTGTACCCCCTACCCAAGCATCGGATCCCTCGCCCCTCTGGACGTGGGCTTTGGGAGAAACTGACCTCAGCCCGATTCTCCGTCTCTCTCATCGCTGGGCGCTTCCTCTGTCCGCGCGTCCCTTTAATGTCCTGGCGCCGCACCGCCGGGGGCGCCCCAGCACCTAGTTCTCATCCCGAAACCGCTGTGGGTCCCCCCCACCGCGGGCGCGGAGCAGCCCCAGGGGCAGGGGAAAGCTGCAAGTCCCGGGTTAGTGAGCTCCCCGCGGAGCCGGAGACGGGTCCCACTGCACCCCAGAGCTCCCCCCCTGCTATGGTCGCTTGCACAGCGCATTCCAGGGGGCAAACTAGAGAGAGGTGACTCCTTCCCGTGCCCTCAGGGAGGATCAGTGCCCCGCGCGCCCCCTGAGCCCCCTCGCCCCCAGCACCCCCTCGTCAGTGAGTTAAATGAGTCTTGGTCACCTCTTAAATACATGCTCCAGGGTGGCCGCACACATCCAAATGGAGTCACCTCTATATCTCTCATAGATTCATCAACCACCAAGTCATCCTTGTAGATCAGAGGCTCTCAATCAGGGGTACCCTCCGGCTCCACCGCCGCTTTGGGGGTTCCCATCACCTACCTAGGTGCCGGGGCGTGGGGTCTTGGGGAGCTGGGAGGTGAGGGGCGCAGAAAGAGCTGCTCAGTTCCCCATTCCCCACCCCAGTTTTCTAGAAGGGGATGCGCGCACCCACCCACCCCCCCCACCCCCCCAGAGTCCGCAAAATGAGTCCCAGTTTCCTTAAAGATTCTCACCTGCCGGGACAGCGCATGCGGCTAGGTGCCTGGTGGGGACCCTGCGGGGGGTTTAAAGATACTAAGCCCGGGGTACGGGACGCGCTCCCATTGGACCAGCCGGGCACGAGGCCCCCGGGCACGTGGACTGCATGGGTTTCCTGAGGCGGGAGTCCCGTCCGCCTGCCCGCCCTGCGCTCAGCACCCACGCCTCCTCCACCGCCAGAGCCCTCGGCTGGGCTGGGGGGCCACAGCCCTTCTCCAGACTCCGCCTCTGTCTGGCTCCAACCCTGCCAGGTGGACTCCCTCAGCCGCCGCCGGCTTTTAACAAACGATTTACCAAAACAAAACAACACCGGAATCCTTGGGTCCCCTAGGATGTACCAATCACAATGCTAGCAGCCTGAGCCATAAAACAGCATAAAGCAGTGGTTCTCAACCTTGGCTGCATATTAGAATCACCTGGGAATCTTTTTAAAATCCTGATTTCTGGGCCTCATCCTCCGGAAATTCTTGATACTAATGTTGTGGTCCCACCCCATAGCAAAGAAACAGAATTTCTGGAGGATGAGGGCCAGAAATCAGGATTTTTAAAGTGATCCCCAGGTGATTCTAATGTGCAGCCAAGGTTGAGAACCACTGGCATAAAGCCTCATTCTCCCATGTGGGCATACAGGCATCGCTGACCAGGAAACACACCACGTCTTAATCACTTCATGCTGGTCTCTCTGGGCTGTGAGCTGCCGGCCATCCCCACAGCCTTCACTGCTGCCTGGCTGCGCCTGGGGCACCTCCCCCCAGGAGGTTCTCACTCCCCACTCCCTATCTTGAATTGAGAATTCTAAGAGGAAACATGAGAAGCATGAAGGAAAGCGCTTTCAAGATGTGGCTAGTTCACTGTAGGTGTTTAACGTTTGTAACATGGATAGACAGATGGATGGACAGACAGACCACTGAATGATGGACAGGAACATAAACTCAGGGCACTTTTACTTTCTCCAGAATCTACCAAAACAAGTGCTGGTGCCTGGCCGGTGTGCCTAAGTGGTTAAAGAGTTGGCCAGCGCATAGAAGGGTGGCAGGTTGATGTCTGGCCCAGGGAGCCAGGGAGGGGAGACAGGGGGAAAGGGGGGAGCAATCCATGTGTCACTTTCTTCTCTCTCTCTCTCTCTCTCTTTCTCTCTCTCTCTCTATCTCTCTCTCTCTCTTTCCTTTCCTTCCTCCTTCCACTCTCTCTAAAAATCCATGGAAAAAATATCCTTGAATAAGGATTTAAACACACACACACACACACCAGGTGCTGGCAACTTTGATTTAAAGTTTAAACTCATCCTGAAAGTCCATCTTTCCAGGACAACTACTACTACTTCAGGAAACTTCTGAAAGTTACACCATAGGCATGGCAGAGGCCTGATGGTCCCCTTCTGAGGCCCCCGCTGGTCAGAGGCCCCAAGCACCTCTGATCAGAAGCAGCCTCTCAGGGTGGGGCCCAGAGGTGAATCCTCCCTCCGGAGAGCAGCCAGCTCTGACTGACCTGCCTCAAATTTTGGTCCTGACCCTTTTCACCACTGTGACTTTGGCTGCTTTATCTCACTGTTTCCTCATCTGGAAAATGAAGAAAAGAAGAATGAGCCAGGCTCATTTTTATTTCTAATAATAACCATACCCACAACAGTAGTAGTGGTGGTGAACGCTAACGCTTAGTGGGTGTTCACTATGAAGGAGGCAATATGCTAAGTGCTTTAAGTGCATTATTTTATGTGATCTTAGCAACAGCGGCATCACACTCTCTCCATCTTAAAGAGAAGGCTACTAGTAAAATCATCTCAGTCATTTGTCCAAAGTTCCAGAGCTGGTAAGTGAACCCAGATCTGGCCTCCAGAGCCCTAACACAGGAGACACCCAATGATAGGTGAAACCCTCGAGACCTGTGCTCCCCAGTAGACAGTATGCTCCAGCTATTTTTATCCATTTCATTACCCTTAAAGCCTAGCCTACCTAGACCATCATAGGTGTTCAATCAGTGAATGAACAAATAATAAACACAGGGCACAATATTAAGATCTGGTCTGAGCAGTCTGGGGCAGGCAGTGACCGGGCCTCATGATTCGTTCGGTCCCAGTTTGGCTTAGGGCCCTAAACCTACAGTCCTGCATTTTTAGTGCATCTGAATTTCTATGCCATCTGTTCTATGCAAGGATAAAAGGGGGTGATGTTATGTCCATACACACACGCAGTCATTAGATGCAAAAATTAGGTCTCTCTTTCTGAAACTGCTCCTCATTTTTCCTGCCCAAATGAAATCTAAGTATGAGGCACCATGGCATCCCAGCTAGAGGCAGGAGATTCACTCCAGTTCCATCGCCAACTGCCAGTGTTACAGACCCCCAGGCCTTCACATTCCTCACTGGAAGAGGAGCCCCGGCTCAATGACCACCTGGGGCTGGAGGCTACCATTAGGACAGTGTAGATAGAGGGCGTCTCTGTCATCACGGACAAGTCTGCTGGGTAGTAGACTTGTAATTTTCCATAGTAAAGGAAAATTACACTACCACAGGGATAAGAAGATTGAGTTTCAACGAAGCTATCAGGGTTCTGTGACATTGGAAATGAGATGTTGATTGAGATGAATTATTGTCAGATTACCCAACACTTAGTCATTCAACAATCCGAACTATGTCTTTGACAAGATGTTTCTTATGAAAGACTTTGGGTATTTTTATCTGAGTCACTAAGACTAAAACAAAATAGGTTAGAAGTATATAACTCTAGTTAATCTGACAATTCCTACCACAAACACCTATGTTAAAAAAAATGACCAACGAAAATAGCAGTTTATGACCCTTTAGAAAAACAGGATTGGGCAACATCCAGTCAAGATGGCAGTAGGTAAATGCGGTACCCTCATCCTCCCAGAACCAGAGCAAAATTACGAGTAAACTACAGAACAACAATCATTCAGAACCATCTGAAATCTAGCTGAATGAAAGTCCTACAAATACAGATTTAAAGAAGCCACATGGAGACTGGTAGGAGGTGCAGAGACTTGGAAGAACGGGGCCCATACCCACATATGGTGGACACAAATTGGGAAGGATATCTTGGCTGTGGGGTTCCCCCTAAGGATTCAGAGTCCCAGCACTGGTTCCAGCGCCAGGAAGAAAAGTCCCCACAACTGCTGCCTGTAAAGACCAGCGGGAATTGAGGCTGAGGGAGAAGGAGAGCTGCAAGAGTCCCAGGCATTCCTCTTAAAGGATTACACACAGACTTACTCAGACTCATATCCTCTGACCTTACAATGCGGGGGCAGCAGTTTGAAGGGCACCAGGGATATTTGGGGAGGAACTGAATTGTCTAGCATCAGGATGAGGGTAAAAGGGAGGCTTTCGAACCAGATCTGGCCTGGGGTCAGAAGTGCACTGGCATAGGCCATTGTTCCTTTTCTAAGCCCTCCCTCCACAGAGCTGGCAGGCAGGCACCATATCCGAGCCTCCATCAACCTGGCTAACACTATTAGCCCCACCCTGCTGATTCCCTGAGACCCCATACCATTCAACTTGTGGGCCCATCCAAACTATTTTCAGTGGCTTTTCCATACAAACAGCTTGTCTTGGCTCATACTTCAGACTTTCCTAAGACCTTTCAAAAAAGCAGCATCTGGACTTGGCATGGCCCATACCTCTCGCTACGTGGCTCTAGGCCTTGCACTAGTGGCAGCCAGCCTTGGTTCACAGTTTGGCCTCTCCTGGGCACCTCCATGCCCAGCACAAGTAGTAGCCATCTGCAGATTGCTTCGTAGCGCATGTATGGTGTCAGATAGGTATAAGATATATTGGGACTATCACTGAGTAAGTTATATGATGTCTAATTACTGGGGTGTACACCTGAAACTAATATGATATTGTATATAAACTGTAATAGAAAAAAATGATTTTTAAAAAAGAATGCAGAACTAAAAAGCATGTGCATTTGTAATTTTTGACGGCTATTGTCATAATTTTAAGGGATCCTCTACTTTATACTTCTATCTGCAATATATTAGAATTCCTGCTTTCCTACATCCTCATACACATATTATGTCATCAAACTCTTTGATGTTTGATAATATGAGAAGTAAAAATACTATTGCCTAAATCTAATTTGCATTTCTCTTATAGCAAGATTGAACATCTTTTCCTATAGATATAACAGCAATAAGATTTTACCTTTTTCCTCAAAAAATTAAATATGGTAATGCCATTTGACCCAGTGATCCCATTTCTAAGAATATATCCTAAGAAACCCAAAACACCAATTAGAAAGAATACATGCACCCCTATGTTCATAGCAGTGCAATTTATAATCACTCTGATCTGGAAACAGCCCAAGTGCCCATCAGTAGATGAGTGGATACAAAAGCTGTAGTACGTTTACACCATGGAATACTATGCAGCAGTAAAAAGAAGCATCTCTTACCCTTTGAGACAGAATAGAAGGAGAGTATTATGCTAAGTGAAATAAGCCAGTCAGAGAAAGACAAGTATCACATTGTCTCACTCATATATAGAATCTAATGAATAAAATAACCTGATGAACAAAATAGATCCAGAGACATAGAAGCATGGAACAGACTGTCAAATCTCAGAGGGAAGGCAGGGGTGGGTTGGTAGATGGGAAGAGATCAACCAAAGAACTTGTATGCATAACTCACGGACACACATAACAGTGTGATGAAATTGGCGGGGGCGGGGGGGAGTGGAGGCATGCTAGAAGGGGGTCAATGGGGGAAAAGGGGGGACATTGTAATACCTTCAACAATAAAGATTTTAAAATTAAAAAAATATCTTTTCTGTGAACTTTTCTCAACTGTTACTTTATAAAAAGTAACAGTAAAAGCTTTTCAAAATTCACGGACACACATAACAGTGTGATGAAATTGGCGGGGGCGGGGGGGAGTGGAGGCATGCTAGAAGGGGGTCAATGGGGGAAAAGGGGGGACATTGTAATACCTTCAACAATAAAGATTTTAAAATTAAAAAAATATCTTTTCTGTGAACTTTTCTCAACTGTTACTTTATAAAAAGTAACAGTAAAAGCTTTTCAAAATGAATGTTCTCCAGTAGCGATCATTTCATTTCTATCACTGGGCCAAAGATGATCCGAAGCATAAAATTTTGTTGCACTATAGGGTAGTGACAAGTTTTGCAACTATTAGCAAAACTTCATGCCTGCCCAGTGTGTCTCAGTTGGTTGGGCATTATCCCATGGACCAAGAGGTCACTGGTTCAATTCCTGATCAGGGGACATGCCCAAGTTTTGGGCTCAATCCCAAGTAGGGGGTGTACAGGAGGCAGCTGATCGATGTTTCTCTTTCCTCCCTTCCTTTCTCTGAAATCAATTAAAAAAAATCATGTCAGAAATTTTTAAAAAATTCCTGATTGCCTATATAAATGTCTGTTCTTCAAAGGATCATTTGAACCAATCATAACATCTTACTGGTTCCTTCATTAACTAATAATGAATTGAGTAAAATCTTTGACATGTTTTCACTATATATTTGCATGGGAATCATGTTTTCAGTGATTGAAAATTATAATGTAGAAGCCCTAGTGGAGCTTATGATCTCTAGGAAGGCAAACAGAAAATTTTAAACATTATTTTTTAAATTAAAATGCAAGTAAGTGCTAGAAGTAGGAAATGCATAGTTACCTCTAAGCCTGCCCGTCACTGGACTGAGATTCTGCAAGCCTCACCCCAAAGGTTCCTGTTAACTTTTCTTTCAATCCCCTCCCCACTCTGAACAATCTGGAACTAGAGGTTCTAAGGAACTGCCAGGGACAAAGGCAGATCATTCAAAAGTTAGGTCACAATGGCCTTTGATTGCTGAGAACACACAGTATTTTGTTCTTTATAATTAACAGTCTTGGGGTCATAATGATCAAGCATAGTGGCTGGGATGTAGGCTCAAATGTTTACAAGGTGTGGTTCGCACCCCCATCTTGAGAATTTATGAGGAACGACCTCACCCAGGAAGGATGGGGAGGCAGAATCATGGAGGAAGGGTTGGCGGGTGGAGTATTTGTGCGTGAATTGTGCTTGGAGATGTATAAAACAGAGAGGCTGACTAATCTCTTCCTTCCCATTATCTGGGTAAATCCAAAGGAGATTTCCAAACTGGTTTTCATTAGGGAAGGAAAGAAAATTACAAAGGAGGTGAGACAATTGTTCCAGACCAGGGAATTTTAGCCTTAGCACTCTTGATGTTTTGGACTGGATAATTCTTTGTGGGGGTGCCTTGTAGGATGTTCAATAGCATCCCCAACTTCTACCCACCAGTTGTAAGCAGCACCCCCTCCCAAACTGTGACTACCGAAAATATTCAAAATCTAGAGTTTGATTTTTTTTTTTCTTTTAAGTCACAGGAGACATTACTGAGTTTGGGCGCATGTTATCAGATATATTAAAGACGCGTCCCTAGGGTCAGTTTTGGCAAAGGCTGAGGACTGTGGTCAAGATCTGAAGCACACGGGTGCATCTAAGCCAACTGACCTCTTATGTTGTCTACCTGTCCCCACGGTGATTCCACGTCACCCCCAATGACAGCTTTCCTGGAAGAATTGCAAAATGAGTCATTTCAGGAAAGGAACTCACCTCCTGTGTTCCTCCGGTGGGCCATTCACAGGCATCCTGTGCGGGGGGGCTTGCTCTGAGTCGAGCCTAGCGCTTGGCTATGCTTGAGCACAGAAGCATTCAGAAAACAGAATCGAGGGACTGGCAGTTCTATTTCCCACGGCCTCATGAGAAAGTACCTGGCACATAAGAGGGCTTCCATAAATCTCCGAAGAAAACAGGGGAATAAAATGAAACTGTAAGTTTAGAAGAAGACAAATAAATGTGCTAGCAGCAGGAGAGTGCTGAAAGATGAAGTGTGCCCAGGGCAGTGCAGTGTGCTTGCTGCTGCCATGCCTTGGCTGCCTACTATCTGCGAAGCTATGAGCCGAGTGCTTGCCACACACTCTCTTATCAAACTGAACCCTCCTGAGGGAGTACTGTTACCCCATTTTCCAGAAAAGGAAACTGAGTTTCACAGACCCAGGCTGATCTTTAATAGTCTCATAAGAAGACTAACAGTTACCATTCATCAAGGCCACCATCACTCTAAATATTTCATTTACGATTGAAGATAATCCCCTCTGATCTAAAGGACTCAAACCCTGAAACCTCTCATGGAGGCAGCCAGGGAAGAGGCTCCATGCCTCCTCCTCCATCATCCTCAAGACTCTAGCTCCCTGCTCCATACAGTGAAATGTGAGACAGACACGGAGACAGTACACGGCTCAGCCCCAGAGGGCAACCTCAGAAGGGCTCCATGCCCCTTCCTCTATTACATATCACTGAAATTTTAGATTCCCACAAACTATAAGTTCTGCAAGGGCGGGGTCTTTATCTGCTTTGTTCATTACAATACCCCCTGGCACAGAGCAGGCACTCAATCAATAAACACTGAGGGGATAATCCTATCTAATAATAGACAAACATGGTAATTGACCATACCTTTGCTATGCCTCCCATTGGCTAATCAGCACAATATGCAAATTAACCCAACCAAGATGGCAGCCGGCAGCCACGCAGCTGAACCGAGCAGGAGGCTTGCTTGCTCCAGTGATGGAGGAAGCCAAGGTTTCCCGCCTGTGGCAGCCTGGCTCTGAGCTCCAAAAGCAACAAAGTTTCAATTATAGAAGCTAAACAAACCCCATATACCTGCTTTTAGCAGGCCGTGGCCTCAGAGCTGGAGTGAGTAGGAGCCGGCTCTCAGCTCCAGTGATGGCAACAAAGTTACAATTATAGAAGGTAAATAAAAAT
>NW_006299715.1:3719855-3742398 GCF_000327345.1 Myotis davidii
GGTATAGCCGGTGGTGGTAGGAGCCTCTCCTGCCTCCTCAGCAGTGCTAAGGATGTCCGACTGCAGCTTAGGTATGCTCCCAGCTGGCAAGTGGACATCCCCCGAGGGCTGCCGGGCTGCCAGAGGGCACAGGCCAGGCTGAAGCACCCCCCCTCCCCCCAGTGCACAAATTTTTGTGCACTGGGCCTCTAGTACTATATAATAAAAGGCTAATATGCAAATTGTCCCCTTGGAAGTTCTACTGGGAGACCAGGGGTTTGATCACTCGCTATGACATGCACTGACCACCGGGGGCAGCGTGGAACATAGTGGGCGACCAGCAGCAGCGGCGGGGCACTGAGGGAGCGAGGGAAGGAGGAGGTGGGGAGGCCGGGAGGTGGGGAACCTGATTGGCCCTGATCACCAGCCAGGCCTAGGGACCCTACCCATACACGAATTTTGTGCACCAGGCCTCTAGTGTGATATAAACACCCTCATCTGGGTTCAAATCTTGCTTTGCTACTTGTTGGCTGAGTCACTTTAGATTCATCACTTTGTCTCTCTGGACCTGTTTCCTCATGGGAAATGGGCCTTACTGTGCCTATAGCTGCCTCCAGGGGTTTTAGAAAGAAAGTGAGGTATAGCCAAAACCGGTTTGGCTCAGTGGATAGAGCGTCGGCCTGCGGACTGAAAGGTCCCAGGTTCAATTCCGGTGAAGGGCATGTACCTGGGTTGCGGGCACATCCCCAGTAGGGGATGTGCAGGAGGCAGCTGATCGATGTCTCTCTCTCATCGATGTTTCTAACTTTCTATCTCTCTCCCTTCCTCTCTGTAAAAAATCAATAAAATATATTTTAAAAAAAAGTGAGGTATAAATTAATACACAAAGAAAATGAAATGTGATCATATACAGAGGTCTTGATACCTAGTAGGTGCTAATTTCCTCTTTCTTCTCTTTCTCCCACCCTTTTTCTACAAATATTTATTGAGTGCCTCTTCCTGTGCCAGGTGTTACCTCAAGTGTTTGGGTCACATACAGCAGGGACCACAGCGGGAAGGCAAAGCTTACCGGCTAGTTTGGGAGGTCAACAGAAAAACTTGAAAATGAGTCAACTGAGCAGATCGCTCCCAGTGGTGCTGAGAACTACAAACTGAACAAAGGGAATGACCAGGGAGGTGAGAGGTGGTGTTTCTGAGGTCGTGTCCCCATGTTAATGTAAGTGGACATCTCTTTTGCCTCTGGGCCTGTGGACCAATGCTAAGTGCCAGCTGGGGTCAAGAGCTGGATGTTTTAGGACTGACTCTGCCTTCTACCAGATACATGGGCTTAGGGAGCCAGCTCATATGTCCAGGCCTCAGTTTCCTGACCAAAGAGTGGGGTCTCTGAGAGTCTTCCCGCCGCCTCACAGGCTGTGGTTCATTTTAATCCCCTGAGGTCAGCTGTGTCTGAGCAAGGCTGTGACTCATAGGGAGCTTAATATTTTACTCTAGGAAACAACTGTTAAGTTACTTGTTAACAGACACACTGCCATGCCGTTGGGCAGCTCTGGGAGCCAGTCCATGCTGAGGCTCACACGAAGGCCAGGTGCTGTCACTCATTGTTCATGTCTGGCTGTCATTAAGAGGCTCATGAGAGCTTAGGGTAAGCTCCCCGCCTCCCTCCCTCTTGAGCCAGCTTTGATTCTGCGCCAGCCCTCGGGATGCCCCTCGGAACAGCCCACACCACACATGGTGTCTCAGAGGCCTTTGCTGTAATCGTGAATCCAGGAGGCATGGCTCTGCAGCGGCAGGTTCCAGAAGCCCTATTTTAAAAAATATGATAATGTGTTCCCTGCAGGGTCAGCTCCAGGTGAAGGTGTAACACAGTGGTTCTCAACCTTCTGGCCCTTTAAATACAGTTCCTCATGTTGTGACCCAACCATAAAATTATTTTCGTTGCTACTTCATAACTGTAATATTGCTACTGTGATGAATCGTAATGTAAATATCTGATATGCAGGATGGTCTTAGGCGACCCCTGTGAAAGGATCGTTCGACCGCCAAAGGGGTCGCGACCCACAGGTTGAGAACCGCTGGTGTAGCCAGTATGGGAGGAAGAATGTGAGCTCTGTGGCCAAACAGACTTCCGTGCACACCCCACATCTACAGCGTTGGTTTGGGCACGTTGTCTGATCTCTCAGACTTTCAGTTTTGCCATCGACAGAATGGGAATAACAGCGCTTGCTTTCCAGTTACTGTGAGGATGTGATGAATGGACACCATGAGTGCTCCTGAATATTCCCTCTGACCTCTTCTCCGAGGCTGCTCCTCCTTGTCACACTGGAGATCTCCACCCCACCTGCTTTCTCCTGTCTCCGTCCCAGCTTTTCACTCTCCCCCTTTCCCCATTCTCCCTCTGTCCCATGTGGGTCCCTGAGGGGTTCAGAGCTGTGGAAGTCTCTTTTTCGCCTTGGTGGCACCCTCTGTTAGAGGGATATAACCACTAACGAGTTAGTTTCCTCAAAGTGAACTTGTCAAGTGTCAAAGCGTCTCCTCTTCATCTCATCCTGTGGCTTCCTCCCACCACTGTGATCATGAATGACAAATAAACCTCCATGGGGTTAGGCGAACGTGATAACCACTACACTATGGAAACCTGGGTCCTCCATGGGGTTTAAGCTACTGCTGTTTCAGGTTTTATGTCACTCATAGCCAAATTTCCCCATAACAATAAAACGCCAATGCATCACATTCAATAGAAGATGGGCTCTAGCTGGTTTGGCTCAGTGAATAGAGCTTCAGCCTGTGGACTGAAGGGTACTGGGTTCGATTCCAATCAAGGGCACATGCCCAGGTTGCAGGCTCAATCCCCAGTATGGGGCATGCAGGAGGCACCTGATCAATGATTCTCTCTCATCACTGATGTTTCTATCTCTCTCTACCTCTCACTTCCTCTCTGAAACCAATTAAAATATATATATTGTGGGATCTTGGGGCAAGTGTTCTATTCAACTCACAAGGTAGTTTTATCACGTGTCCAAAGTATATGCCATATCACCTCCAAGTCTTCATCTGTAAACAAGGGGCCATGCGTGCACCCTGCTCTCTCTCCTGCCTGCCTTGGTCTAATTCTCCACCCTGAGGCCACAGGGACCCTCTCACAATGGAAGCCAGAGCCATTCGCTGCTGTCACTCCTTTGCTTAAAAGCCCAGGATGGTTCCCATCTCAACCCCCACTCAGAACAGCATCCAAAGTGCCCAACGTGGCCCGTAACAATTTGCCACTCAGTGCTGAGGTGAGCACCCTTCCCCTCGGCTGTGCCTGGCTGTGCCCTTGGCCTGAGGCCTCAGCCCCCGACATGGCACCGCTCTGAGGCCTTACCTAACTACACCCCTTGCTGCCACTGAGGTAGCTGTGCTATTCATCCCACTCTTTCTTGTCTGCTCCCCACTAGGAGGTGAGCTGCATGGGAGCGGGGCTTGGTGTTTGTTTGCTTCTGTCTCCCCAGGGTCTGGCACAGTGTCACCGCCCACACCATGTGTTGGGTAAATAGCTGGACAGTACCTATGTCACACATGTATTGAGAAGATCGAATAATAGCATTACTGTATGTGCAGTATTAGGTGCAATGAGTTGGAAGTTTTCTTTCTACCCCAACAGTCCTTGTTCCAGACTCTCAATTAGAAGTCCTTCCCAGAGCCTATTCACCCCGGGCCCCAAATGCCCCATGAGGCCCTCTGCCCTGCCTGCTAGCACCCACTCTGTCCCCAGCTGGCCATCCTGTTCTGAGCTGCCACCGAGCTGGATTGGCTGTATCCCCCGAGGAGACGGGATGTGCCACGGCCCCCATACATTGTGGCTGAGGAGGTCAGCAAGCCTTGGATCTAGTCACTGTCCTACTGCCCCTGGTCCCTCCGTGGTCACAGGGCCTGAGTGTGGCCTTCACGCCCAGGTGGCGCCAAATGGATGCCAGGCCATGTAATGAATCGGGACCATTTTTTAGGAGCAGAAAAACAAGGACCTTCCTTAAGCCTTGACCCATGGCTTCTTTTCTCCTGACCCCGATACAAACACAG
Source organism: Myotis davidii (assembly GCF_000327345.1). Classification (NCBI taxonomy): domain Eukaryota; kingdom Metazoa; phylum Chordata; class Mammalia; order Chiroptera; family Vespertilionidae; genus Myotis; species Myotis davidii. The sequence goes on from NW_006299715.1 coordinate 3,723,891, forward strand.
TCACATGCTGCTTAATGACAGGCATACGCTCTGGGAAATGTGTCATTGGGCGATTTTGTCACTGTGTGAGCATCACAGAGTGAACTTACACAAACCTACTGCACACCTAGGCCGTATGGTAGAGCCTGTTGCTCCTAGGCCACAGGACTTTATGGCAGGCTACTGCACGGAATACAGCAGGTAACAGTAACCCAATGGTAAGTATTCATTCATCTACACATAGAAAAGCTACAGTAACAAGGCGCTAGAAAACATAAGAACGGTGCACCTGTGCAGGGCACTTACCATGAACAGAGCTGGCAGGACTGGATGGTGCTCTGGGTGAGTCAGGGCGTGAGCAGTGAGTGAGTGTGAAGCCTAGGAGACACAGGACACTATTGTGACTTTACAAACACTGTCTCACAAGCCTCCCTCTGCTTCCTTGGACAGCGTCAGAACTAGAGCATGGAAGCCATTCATGCTACTTCATGAACAGGGATGAGGGCTGGATTGACCGGGAAAACCCAGGAGAAACCAGCTGGGTGAGGCATGAATTGCCATCACAGTGACTGTCAGGCGGGAGTGAAAGGTGGACTGGGGGTCAGTAGGAATCAGAAATCAAGATGGAAAGGTAAAGGGACGTAGGATTTGTCATGGCAACGTGGTTTGGGCCACTGCATGTTGAGCAGTGTCAGGTTAGGGAGCTTTGTGGAATTCATCTTGTTTTTTGTAAAAAAAAAAAAAAAAAAAAAGAGGGTGCTTAACATGGAATGAGTGTAAAACTGTGAGGACTGTATTTTGACTTTGGAGATTGGCTTTGTTTTCATTGGCCTTGTCTAGCACAGAGGAGAAACAGGCCAGCAGCTGACTGACTGGGACGTAACCTGTGCACTCAAAACTGAGGTCTTGTGAGAGGGGATCTAGCTCCAAGCCCCACAGATATTGTTCCCATCAGAGAAAAAAAATCTTCCTGAACCACACATCCTTCTCTCTCTTTTTTAAAAATTTTCACCCCAGGATATGGTTTTCACTGATACTAGAGAGAAGATGGGAGCGGGAGAGGGAGGGGGAGGGAGAAGAGGAGAAAGAGAAAGGAGAGAGAGAGAGAGAGAGAGAGAGAGAGAGAGAGAGAGAGAGAGAGAGAAACATTTACGTGAGAGAAACATTGATTGATTGCCTTCCATACGTGCCTGAAGAGGGATCAATCTCAATCTCGAACCCACGACCCTCAGTGCATGGGACAATGCTCTAGCCAACTGAGCTACACTGGCCAGGGCTCCTTCAATTTCTTACAGGAAATTCAGCTCCTTCATGGTCTTATGGGGCCATTGCTGTATATGTGGTCTGTCACTGACCGAACGTCGCTCTGCGGCGTATGGCTGTAGGCCAAGCATGCATGCGGCCCGCCAGCCGCGAGTTTGACATGCTTGCTGTAGGCTGTTTGATCTGGGTGTCCCCAGCAGAATGGACACAGGATTGTGCAGACAGCCTGCTGACCTCCCTCTGCCTGCAGCCTGCCTATGAGATTCGCAAAAGAAGCAGGTGGCAGGGGGAGGTGCAGGCAGTGTGCTGGGAAGGCTCTGTCTTCCTTCCCTCTTCCTCCCCAGAACTCCCAGGGCCTGGCAAAAGCCTCCCTGAGCAGGCAGAGGTGTAAGCTGCCAAGGGTCTGTAAAACCACCTGGCTCCGGGGCCTTGAACCTGAGGCTCTGGGTGGGTTAAGGATTGGGACATGGATGCTGAACTTGTATGCAGAGAGGTGGGGGTCTCTGTGCAATTTTGGACAAAGGATCTGTTGCCTTTCCCCCCCCAGATTCTCAGAACTGACCTGTGTCAACAACCTACCTATGTACACATTGGGCGTGCAGGTGAGAAATAACTCACCTAGGATCGCAGCGATCTCAGATCTCAGCTTGGACCTAGCTCAGCCGCCTGCCCCTCCTTTGACCTCCATTTGCCAGGTCACTGAGAACTGTTTAGAGCAAAACCAGGGGCAGAAAACTAAGAGCAAACGCAGAAACAATAGAAAGCAAGCTTAGAAAGGCACAACAAAACCAAAGGAAACACCCCATCATGTTAGCCACGACTGTCTCTGGGAGCAACTAGGTGGCGAAAGTCTTTTACTTTTCTGTTCTTTTTAAAATTTTTTGCAATTCCAGATATATATATATATTTTTAAAAAGCATTTGCTACTTTATCATCACAAGAAGAAAACTTTCTTTGAAGGAAAAAAAAATCACTGTAATTATATATAAAGTTATCTCTATCCAACCCATTTGTGTGTGTGTTAGGTTTTTTTCATTGTTTAGGTTTGTAGGTAATGCATTTTGCTAACCAACTTTTCTGGAATAAAGCGTGAAAGTTTAAGAATGCATTAGTTTGTCACTTAAGGAGTTCATGTAGATGCTTTAAAGATGAATTTTCACGTTCTGGTAAGTCCCTTAAATAGCAGTGTGTTATTTGGGAAGATGCTTTTTATGGATAGTTGTGTTTTTTTTTATTTCATTTAAACTGTTGTAAAGTTATTTTTCTTCAGGAACTGAGCTAAATCTTCCACAAGATACAAACCCAGGGCAATGCTCTTATTTTTCTATTCTTAGCTCCAATGGAGGCTTTAAAAATATAAATTTTAAACAGCAGTTTCAGCTGACAAGCTACTGAACTCGGTAATTTTAAGATTTCCTAGAATAAATTCAGTTGGCATACAAAGACTTGCAATCAGCTGTTATTGTTGTTATAAATCCTTCTCTTGCCCTTTTAAGTCCTGTGTAAGCCACACTCGTCTTTCTGGCCTCCCAAAAACATGTTAATCGGGCATCACTGATTTATAGCATCTCATTGTGGCCAATGGTCGCGATTCATTGCAGGCAGCTGTCTATGGCATTCAGAGACTCCCCAGACAAAAAGATGGCGTTAAGTTATTCTCAGCCTTGTGGAGAAAAGACACACTATTTTAATGTACCCTTGGGCATATTTGAATCCGGTTTACAAACCCAGGCCTATTTATATCCAGCTGTGTCATCTTCTAGAACTCTCCACCCTGAGAGCAGGGCTCTGGGTTTCCAGGGAAAGGAATATTCATTCTCCTGGATAGAGGCGGGTCTCCCTGTGCCCTCACACCTCTGACTTACCAAGCCTTACTTGTTCTTTTTTTATTTTTGTTTTTTAAATATATTTTTATTGATTTCAGAGTTGGGGGGGGGGGGGAGATAGAAAGATTAATGATGAGAATCATTGATCAGCTGCCTCATGCATGCCCCCTACTGGGAATCGAGCCCACAACCCAGGCATGTGCCCTTGACTGGAATTGAACCCGGGACCCTTCAGTCTGCAGGCTGATGCTCTATCCACTGAGTGGAACCAGCTAGGGCCCTACCTGTTCTTTATGTTCCCTGGCCTAGCCGTGAACACAGGTGCCCTCCTTCAATCCGGGCTGGACTGAGGGAGGGGGCCTGTGTTCTTAAACAGAATAACTTACAACTGCCACCTACGTGGCTGTTTTCAGAACCTTCAAGGCCACCCGAGAGTGCCCTCTGCCTGGCTCAGTTTCCTTCTGGGCAGTGGCCACTGCCCCATAAGACCTGATACCCCTCCTTCCTACACCCGGGGTCCAGGTCCCCACAGAGGGGCCCACAGAGAAGAAGGTGGCAACTCCTTACCAGTTTAGGGCCCGCCTTCCAAACTGCTTCCTGTCCCAGCATCCTCCTCTTCCTGCCTGATTGACATTGGGAATGTCCACTCTTGTGGGAGTCTCTGCCCAGCATCCTGGTCATTGGAGTCCCCACTTATCATGTTAGAGCACTGTCCTCTCAATGTCCTTCAGAGGTCTTAGAATAGATCCTGCTGTGGGGGGTTCCTCACAGCCCCACCTGCTGTACCTGGACTAGGTCTATCCCTGGCCCTGAAGCTCATCCCTGCTCACCACTGGCAGCACCAGGGCTGGGAGCCTGGCAAGGCTGCTTCCTGTCCTGGATGCTGTCCACCTACTGAGCCCTGCCAGGGCAGAAGCTGGTCTTTAGCTCAAGGGGCACAGTGGGCTCACCAGGGATGTCCTAGAGACCTACTAGTCTCAAGATGGGGACAGAGCTCCTTTATACATCATGCCTTGGGCTAAGGAACTCTTACCCTGTTTACAACATAAATATTAAAGCAAATGGTGCAGAGCAGTCAGCCAAATTCAAAAGGGACACAAAAGAAGCACAGCCAGGAAGACAGAGACTGGGAGGGGACATGCTATATGGCAGAGGACAGATAGAGAATGTATCTAAACCTGATAGAGGTGATTCAAGATTGTATTACATCCCAGACACAAGTATGTGATTTTCTTGATTCCCAAGGTTATCAGGCTTTGGCAAAGTGTTACAGATGAAGGGGGGTGGGGGGCGGGGCATTAGAAAGTGGATTGGCCTGACTCTGGGCCTGGGAATTTGGATACCACACAAGGCAGCTTGTCAAGTGAAGAGGCCTGAAGCTTGGGGAAGAAAAAAACAGGTCTGAAAGAACTCACTGAGCCACTGTGACATTTTATGCCAGCTCTTGGCCCATGTCCATCACAAGTGCATGGTGCAATTATCTGGAATATGCTGGGGACCCACTCAATAAGAGTCCTACAAGTGTGGCTTCTAGCCCAGCTGGTGTGGCTCAGTTGGTTGAGCATCATCTCATGTACCAGGAGATTGCCAGTTCGATTCCCAGTCAGGACACATGCCTGGGTTATGGGCTTGATCCCAGTAGGGGACATGCAGGAGACAGTCAATGAATGTTTCTCTCTCATCAATGTTTCTATCCCTATCCCTTCCTCTCTGAAATCAATAAAAACATTTAAAAAAAAAAAAGGGTTGCTTCTACTGCTCAGTGAAGATGAGGACAATAGAAATGTCCCCAAGAGGAAGGCTCCTCTCCCTTCCAGGAGAATAAAGGGAACGTGTTCATGAACATTTCCTCACCCTGATCTCCTGTTGCCATCACAGCCACCTTGTTATGGATTGAATTATGTCCCCTCCCCCCAAATTCACAGTGAAGTCCTAACCCCCAATAATGTACCTTATGTAGAGATAGATCTTTACAGAGGTAATTAAGGTGAGGTCATTAAGGTGGGCCCTAATCCAGTATGACCGGTGTCTTATAGAAGGGGACAATTGGACACAGAGACAGACACAGGACAGACACACAGAGGAAGACAATGTAAAAGGTACAGGGAGAAGGCAGCCATCTATAAGCCAAGGAGAGAGGCCATGGGTGGGTCCTTCCCTCACAGTCCTGGGAAGAAACCAACCCTAATGATACCTCAGTTTTGGACTTGGAGCCTCCAAAACTGAGACAATAAATTTCTGTCATCGAAGCCATCTGGTGCGTGGTACTTTGTTAGAGCAGCTCTCACAAACTGATCAAGGCCCCTTGTGAGGAAACTGAGGCTCGGAGGCCCTCATTTTCACTAAGAGGCAGAGATTTTGGCTGCCAGGCCTTTTCCCACTGCACCAAACTGCCTCTCCCAGGGCAGTGGGGGGTCAGGGGCTCTGGGATTTCCCCACACCCGGAACAGGCTGCATCCTGGAGCTGTAAGGGGAGAAAGTTTTATGTGGACTAGTAATTATGACCACCCGCTGCCCTTCTGCGGTTAGGTAGTAACCATGCTAATTAACCCCCCGGGTCCGCACATGGGCAGGGTTCCTCCTTGTCCTTCTCTCACCTGATTCCTGCGGTCAGGAGGAAGAAAGGCCCAGGAGCACATTTTCTTATTTACATCGCAAAGGCAGCAAAAGGCCCTGGCTGGTTGGTTGCTCAGTGGTTATTGCATCCGCCCACGGACTGAAGGGTCAATGGTTTGATTCCAGTCAAGGGTACATACCTTGGTTGCAGGGTCCATCCCCCATCTCGGGCCTGGGGTGCCTGCAGGAGGCAACCAATCAATGTGTCTCTCTCACATCGATGTTTCTCTTTCTCTGTCTCTCCCCCTCCCTTCTACTCTCTCTAAAAATCAATGGAAAGAACATCCTCAGGTGAGGGTTAACAACAACAAAAAACACAAAGTCAGCAAAAGACTTGTTGGGAGGTTCCGGCTCTTTAAGCCCAGGGAGCTTAACCCTGGGAAAATAAATGAGTCGGCCGCAGCAAATTTGTCTAAGTGAAAATGCTTGGGTCTCCGTGGCTGCCCGCTTTCCCATTCTGGTGTCATTACAAACAACTTAGCTCTGGGTTGACTGACCCCTCCAAGGGGCCTGGTGGCTTCATCTGTCCACCCATCCAGCCTCTCTCTGCCTCGGGGTGTATTTCCTCCTTTTACAGCCAAGAAAACCCAAGCTCCAGGAAGCAGAGGACTAGAGTCATCCCGCTGGTTAGTGGCAGAGCTGAGATTCACACACGACCCTCTGCGTCGCTCTGTAGAGTCAGAAGAACGGTAGGGAAGGCTGTTTGTAGGAAGGAAGAGGGGAAGACGGAAAACCTCCCCTTCTAGACCAGAGCTGGCCTCTGATGCCTCTTTCTCAGCAACTCGGTTTCCCAAAAGTTGTTGAAATCAGGAATGAGGACGGTCCCTGAACCGAGGTCCCTTTGCCATGACAGAGGTCCAGCGTGACCAGCGCACCTGCCACGTTTTGAAGAACAGGCTTCCCCCCAGGGACAGCAGAGCGGGGAGACACCAGGCCCTGAGGTGCAGGGAGCTTCCAGGTCCTGCCACCTCATTTCCCTCCTGTTAACCCCATGAGATCAGCTCTCCAGTTAATGCTCAGGGAGACCCAGGGGGTTAAAATTAAAGGATGGAGGGTGCTTCAAGGGTAGAATAATTCACCTCCAGGGACCACATCACATCACAGTGATTAAGTCCAGAAAAGGCACAGCATTCACTTGTGGGCAGCACCCCTCACTCTGCTGGGACCCGGTGGGGGGCTGCCCCAGAATGAATTAGATGGCACTGTGGAGCAGAGTGCAGTGGGAGGACAGACTCCACGTGTCTGATTAATACCTCCTGCTCCCCAGGAGCCCTGGGGCCCACAGTGGGCCCTGGCCTCTCTGAGGGGTCAGGCGAACCCCAAGAGGAGGAGCTCCCAAGTGAAGCTCCTGCTTGAGGAGGAGAGAAGGGGGCTCATTCCAGCAGACGGAGCCACTGAATAGGAATAAGCTAGGGGTTCGACCTTCATCTCTCTCTTTTTTTTTTAATTGAAGTAACTTTACATAACATAAAATTAACCTAAAACTAACCATCCTAACATGAGCAGTTCACTAGCATTTAGTACATCTATAGCATCGCACAACTACCACCTCTGTCTACCTCCAGAACATCCTCATGACCCGAAAACAAAGCCCAGTTCCCCCTGCAACCACCAGTCTGCATCTGTCTCTGTGGATCTTGGGTGCCTGTACATGCCAGGTCATTGCCACTGCTGTATTTTACAGAGAAGGAAACCGAGGCACTGAGGGGTGAGGTGTGTCCAAGGTCACACAGACAGGGGCAGGGCTGGCTGTCTTGGCAGGCCGGGGATTTAGAATCCCTAATCTGGGATTTAGAATCGCGTGGCCAGGGCCCCTCACCTCCACGCTGCTGATTCTGCCTCCTGGTTGCCCAGGGCTGCTGTTTGTTTCCTCCTGGCTCGCTGCTCAGTCATCTCCTCGCTGGAACTGCAGCCGCTCATGAAGTGCTTCCGAAACCAGAGCAGGGGGAACCCGCAGTGCAAGCAGGCTTCTAGGTCCCTGGGTTTCTGCTGCCGGAGCTGCTCAGGTCCTGCTCAGAGACTCTACGGGGCCCTCTGGCAATGCCTGGCCAGGATACCCTGTCTGCTGCCAGCTCCATGCCAGACATCTGGTCTACCCGTCCATACACCATCTCAACTCCAGGACAAGGGGAAACGCCTCAGGCCTGAGATAGCAAGGGAGGCCTCTCCAGCCCAGCTTCTCGCTGTCCAGCGGCACTGCCTGCTCACCATGGCCAGTCTTTGATCCTGTTACCAAAACAATTCAATGGGCCTATAGAGCCTTCCCTGAGCCACAGTAGGGCTATGAGGCTGCAGCCTTGTCCCAGGATGCTAATTAAAACCACAACCCAAGCCCTGACTGGTTTGGCTCAGTGGATAGAGTGTCGGCCTGCGGACTCAAGGGTCCCAGGTTCGATTCCAGTCAAGGGCATGTACCTTGGTTGCAGGCACGTCCCCAGTGGGAGATGTGCAGGAGGCAGCTGATCGATGTTTCTCTCTCATTGATGTTTCTAACTCTCTATCCCCCTCCCTTCCTCTCTGTAAAAAATCAATAAAATATATTAAAAAACAAACAAACCCGACCCGCACAGCATCATAAATAACTCAACCTGGAGGACCCCAGGGACCAGGGTTCACACTGCTGCTCAGATCCCTCTGGGGAGCATTGTTCTTACTATTCTGTCTTTCTGGAGATCTCCCAGAGATGCTCTACCCAGCAGGAGTTGCTTCCTCATCGCTGGGAAACCTGGGACCAGAGGCCCACACAGTGCCTTGGCCCTGGCAGCCCCTGGCACATGGGGATGCCCGTGGACCAGGCTGCATGTGGGGACTGCTGCCTGGTTGGCCTATAGAGGAGGCTGCATAGCTTGTCAAATGGAAGCCAAGTCTGGAACCAGAATGCCCTCCCTTCAACAAAGTTCCCAAATGTCCTCCAGCTGGGGGCTTGCTGGTTTCTGAGTGATCCTTACTCCTAAATCTGGAAATTACAAGTGCCTTGGAACTTTTTCCTTGAGAATGGCAGGCACCCACTAAGTGATGAGATAACTAAGCACCTGTCGAACTATCATGATGTTCTGCACTGATAAGGGAACAGTGTTGGTGTTGTAAGTACAGCCTTGACAATGGGAAAGGCTTGGAATATCCACACTAAATAGACCTCTGGCCACTCAATCTCTTTTCGTGGCCCTTCCAAGCTAACCAAAACTCATCTGATGCACCTCAAGAAATCTCTATCATTCATGACTCATTGGGTGAAGTTCCTGAGACATGGAGAAGGTTCCCAGTACTTGGACTTCACTTTGATTGAGGGAGCAGAGTGGCGAAGCAACATGACTGCTCCACACTCAGACTGCACTCCTATTATACGTATGGCAGACCCTCCTGGTTGTATTCTGTAGCTGTCCCTACCCGCCTCCCTGCTGGCTAAGCTCTGACCAGGTCTGGGTAGACACTCTCCCACATGCTCAGAGAGCTGGCACCTTTGCAGCCACAGGCGATGAAGGTGGCTTAGTCTAAGCTATTTATGGTCACTTTATTCCCATGACCATGATTGTGTAGACATGGGCATGGGATGCAACCCTAGTTTCTGCGGTGAAAAGAGAGGTCCTTTGGGGACTTACGGGAAAGGATTTCCTCCCTGATGAAAAGAATATGCAAGGAGAAATTGCCCCTCCTGTTCCTGGTCGTGATATGCTATAAGTTCAGCTATAGGCTGAGGCCACCATCTTGCAACCATGAGATAAACCCGAGGACAAAGTCATTAAACCAAGAAGCAGTGTAGAAAGCCCCCAGGCCCTTGATACAATTAAACAACCTGCTCCCGGCTACCTTTGTAATGTTTGTTATGAGATAAGAAATCCTTTATTACTTAAGTCATTGATTTCCAGACTTTAGTGTGCATAAGTATCACTCGGGGAGCTTGTTATAACACAGAGATTTAAACTCAGAAGGGCAAGAGTGAAGCCCATGAATCTGCATTCCTAACAAACTTCCAGATAATGCTGACATCAGTCCATGGACCACACGTTTGAGCAGCCATGGTTGAAATTAACTTAGATTGCATGCTTTATTTTCTTTTAAAAAAGAATAAGTGCATGTTTGTTTTTTATTTTAGAGAGAGGTGGAGGGAGAGGGAGAGGGAGAGAGAGAAGGAGAGAGAGATAGAAACATTAATGAGAGAGAGACACATCTTCGGCTGCCTCCTGCACACCCTCTACTGCCGATTGAGCCCACAGCCCGAACATGTGCCCTGACTGGGAATCTAACTGGCAACCTCTTGGTGTATGGGACTATGCTCAACTCACTTAGCCATGGTAGCCAGGACATGTGCTCTATTTCCTGGTTCATTAAGTGCTTTTGGAGGGTATATGACATTGAATGATTTTACTTTATACTTACAAAGCTCTGGTGCAATATCAGTTCACTTGATCCTCACAACAGGCCAAGGAGGTAGCTTATTTTGCAAAAGAGGAAACTGAGAAAATTATATCTGTCAGAACCCTTTTGTTTGCAAGTGACAGAAACATGACTCCAAAGGAATTTAAACACAAAAGGAAGATTATTGTCTTAGGTATCCAGAGAGAATAGGGGCCAACCCAGGCACAAACTGAATCCAGCAACTCAAATGATGTCCCAGGGCTGTGTTCATTTTATTCTCCTTGACTGTCTTCAAGGAGCAGAGAATTGACTACCAGCTCTCAAGGCTCCCATCCCATCACACTGGTTTGGGACCCTCCAGGAGAGTGTTTCTTTCATCCAGTGTCCACATATGAAATTCCTGAGCCATGTACAGAGAGCTCGGGACGGAAACAGTGAGAACAGTCAGGGAGTGACCACAATAGCCAGGCATGAGACCACGTGGTTGTTGTTAGTATGGAAGGCATGGAAGCTGTAAAAAGCAACTGGATGTGTTGAAATACTTTTGAAAGATTTTCATTTAAATATATTTAAACATTAGAAAAAGAAAACTTGATCATAATTTTTGCAGGGCTTGATGCTGAACACGTGATCCCTATGGTTGCAGCTCTTATTTGATCCTACGGCTTATAAATGTTAATCATTACCTCCGCCACTAGCCATAGGGGCCCTCCCAGCAGGAAAAACATTTCATCCATTCATTTCCTCAACAAATATTTGTTGGCTCTGCTGTGTGCCTGGCTGGAGAATGTCACCAGTAGCTCAGTCTCTTCTAATTTGGTTAAGAGATAGCATCTAACCCTGGCTGGTTTGGCTCAGTGGATAGAGAGTCGGCCTGTGGACTGAAGGGTCCCAGATTCGATTCAGGTAAAGGGCATATGCCTGGGTTGCAGGCTCAATTCCCAGTAGGGGGCATGCGGGAAGCAGCCAATTAATGATTCTCTCATCATTAATGTTTCAATCTCTCTCTCTCCCTTCCTCTCTGAAATCAATAAAAATATAGATTTTTAAAAAAGAGAGAGATAGCATCTAGTTAGGAGACAGGTGGCCTCCCTGTGGACCAGGCAGCCTCATGGCAGAAAGAACCACTTCATCACACTCTCCTAAAACTTCATTCTATGATTGTAATGTTCGGCATTGCCTTGACTTTAATCAAAGACTGATTTTACCATCAGCCAATTTAGAATCTGCATATTGAATACACTTCCAGAATGCACACACACTTGAACAGACACACACACTGGTACTTCAAGCTCAAGTGTACACACACACACACACCTTGTTATCCCAAAGTCTCCAAGCCTCACCAAGCTATAGTTGTGATTATATTGACAATAATTCTGATGGCTTGCAAATAGTTCCAGGCCTTCCCCGTCTCAAAATGTGTATTACCTGGATCAGCATGAATCTCAAAAGTCAGCTTTCAAACTATTTTTAGATCCCCGGTACTTCACTCTGGACCCAACGTCTTGATTCTGACTTGTATTGTCAATATCCCACCTTCTTTTTTGAACTCTCTTGCAGGGTCCCTGAGCAGTTTTGGCGGCTGTGTAAATTTATTCATCTCTTGATTCATGGAAAGACAGGAAAGTCACAATTAGAGCTTGCCTGCAATGTCTGGGACTCACTTCACATCTGTATCATTTAGGCCTTAGGATTAGGTTTCTGACATAAGACTAGATATACACGGACAGTAGCTTAACCAAGACAGATGTTATGTCTTTCCCATGGAGTGGAGTCTGGAGGTGGGCTTCTCAAGTACAATGATGGTTCCATGGCCATCGAGGCCTAGGCTCTCTCTATCTCTGCTTTTCCCATCCTGATATGCCCGATCCAAGAAGGCTGTTGGAGTTCCAATGCATGACATTTGAATTGGAGGCCAGAGGGAGGGACAATGGAAGAAGCAAAAGGGTACACTCCCTGCCTTGCATTGAGCCTTCCTGGATGTTCGCACAAGACTATTGATTGTATGACTGTGATAGAGATGCTATTTGTTCACTAACACTAACTCCTGAGGAATAGGACATCCCATCATTAGCTGCGGTCATCACTGTGTGGAATAAAGACTGTCTCTTACAGTTCAGATAGCTGGTCAATGGAAGGGAGAGAGGATGTCATGTTCAACCTCTAAGGGAGAATGCCCTTCCTCCTCTCTCTCCCTCCTGCTATCTGGAAGGTAGAAGTAATTGCTAGAGCTTGGAAGACATTTCAGACTATGGCAGTGATGGCGAACCTATGACACACATGTCAGAGTGGTTGGCATTCATACGGACTGTATTATTACAGACATAAATGTCTATCTTGATTGTTATTTTGAACATTATTATAGCAGTTGAATAAATATCATAATGATATGCAGATGGCCACCTACTCCTGGGCAGAGATTCTAAACTGGAGGTTTGGGGATTAGATTTGGAGAGAGTCAATGTCCTCTTTGGAACTCCTGACAGAAGCTCTAGAGAGCTTTTGCTGATTTGATACCTTTCCATCCCAGCACCCTGCCCAGAGATTCTGATATATCCCCGCACCGCCCCCCCACCATAGTGGAATGTTTGGAATAATTGTGGGAATGATGGCATTGACATGTATTGGATATGATAGCAATACAACGGCAGGAACATCAAGCCCAGTTAAGCTAGAAGGCTGATGGTCACCTGGGCAGAACCAGGAGGGCAAGAGGGGAAGGAGGCCTGAGCTGACGACATGGGGCTTGGACCTGCGGGGGCAGCCATGTGGTGATGCCAGTCAGAGCACCCACCCTGGAAGCCTCTGCAGACAAGTCCTGCGTAATGTCTGAATAGAAAGCTGATGCACATGGAGAGGAGACACAAGAGGGAACTTACCCTGGGGGTACATCCAGGGTTGAAGAGCAGAGAGGAAGTCAAGCAGATGGAGCCAACGAAAGAGATAAAGAAGCAGTAGCTGGAGAAAGGGGTAAACCAGAGCCGTGCAGAATGGCGAGGTTCAGGGTAAAAAGGAGAAAAAAGGAGTGCAGGCACCAAGAGCTCCAAGGCAAAGTGATTGAGGAGCACAGAGCAGGCACATGGGTGTGGTGTTCAGAAAGCCTCTGGTGCCCACAGAGGGTGTTGCTCAGGGGTATCTTACAAGTGGAGCAGGTGGTACTTTCATTTAGTCTAAGTAAAAATAAAGACTGAAAACACAAGAGGCAGCTGTGAAAATAACTTTGATGGACCGGATGATTTGTTAGTAAAATAAAGGTTATACGCAGCCCCCGTATTTGCATGATGCTTGATGCCTTTCAGGACAGGCTACATAACCTGCAAAGCCTGGTACCAAACCAGACATGGGTCCCTTGCTCATAAATTATTAAGAATTTCAAGATGGTGACAGTAGAGCATGAAAACAAGTATGTGGTCCAGTGCACATACGTGAAGCCAGCTTACTTTTAAGCAGTTTCCTTCTATTCTTTAACTTCTGACCATCTAACACTTTTGGAGTGGGTAGCTTTTTTGGCTGCTCAGCAACAGAACGCCCCTCCTATTTGGGGGATGGAGGGATGTCCCATTGTATTGATCCAATGGGAGACATGGTCCCTCTACCACAAAAACCCTCTTCCAGTCCCTAGGAAACCAGGGAGCAAGCATGTGATCCAGACTCGGCCAATCAGATGCTCCCTACCAGGATTCCAAGTCTGAAGGGAGTGATGCAAAGATGCAGGGGCCTTAGGGACACTTCTCTGTGTTGGTGGCAGGAACAAGGGCCTGGGGCAGAAGGAGCAGCAGTGAGTGCCCAGTGGGAACCAGGGGTAGGGCCCACCCACTTTCCTGGGACCTGCTCTTTCATCCTCTGCCACTGAGCCCTCCTTCATGTTGCCCATTTGCCAAATGTCAGTTCAGCGGGGCCCCAAGACCGTCTTACTTAGGTTCAATAATTCATTAGAAGGACTTGCAGAATCCAGCAAAGCTGTCATACTCCCAGTTGTGGTTTATTCCTGCAAAAGCTCAGATTGTAATCAGCAACAAGAAAAGGGCAGAGGGAAAGGGGCCAGGGGAGTTCCAGGTATCAGCTTTCTGCTGTCCCCTCCCAGTGGACTTGTGGACAGCGCTCACTTCTCCCAGACCATGTGAGACAACACACGCAGTATTGCCAACTGAAGGCATCCTCCAAGCCTTGATGTCAGAGTTTTATGGGGTCTGCCATGTAGACACCCACATGTCTGACTTCAGTATTCAGCCCCTCTAGAGGGTAAGTTGAGGCTGCTTGGGTCAAGGCCCCCACCATAGATCACATTGTTAGGGTAGACCATCTGGTGTAGCCCCAGACCACCCCAGGTGAAAACACCACTTATCAGGCAGAACATTCCAAAGACTTAAGGTTACCTCCCAGGACTGGAGGCAAAGCCCATACCTTTCTTTGGGCAAGGTTAACCCTTCACCTCACACCAAGCCTCCTCCTCCAGTTTTCCCATCCATTTTTCTGGTGCCCCAGGCCCTTTCGTAGGAAGTCTTGACCAAAAGCCCTGCTGTCCAGATGCCTCCTGAGGCAGGCACAGGGGATGCTGTGAGCTCAGTTCCCCAAATGACTCAGCTGAGGCACAGAGATCTAGGAGTGTCCCAGACCCACCCAGGTCATCCCAGCGCTCACATGTCCTAGGACCTACCCCGCTGACCTCTTGGCTCCCCCCAGCTGCCAAGGACAATACTCACGCCAAGAAGAATCAGTCACTGGAAAGGCCAGAGGATTGGGGTCAGCTGAACTACAATTCAAATATTTGTGGCTCTGAATTCTCTGAAAACACACGCACACCTGCTGAAATTAGCTGAGACTTGGCCATCTGACAGTATTCTCAGGAGAATACGAAGTTTGTAATTTCTGTAGATCTTTACAAGTTTCCAAAAATAACCTCCCCTCTCTGTGTTTTGGAAACAGCCAGACTTCTTAGGAGATATGGCAGCATCTAGGGTCTTCTCTGCATCCACTCAATGGGGAGCAAGCCTTTGGCACTGAGGTGACTTCCCTAAGCTTCTTGTCCCCAACCCTAACCTAGAAATAATGTCCTAGGAGACACACAAGGTTGGTTTCCCAGCCAGGGGACGATTCACCCAGCCCTGGACCAGCTGGTCCCATCTGCTGCAGGGAGCCCTGGGAGAGAGGGGATTACTAAGGTAACCACAAGGCCCCGAGGGTGGGCAGACGCAGACACACAGCAGCTGCCACTGCTGGGCACACACAGCCTGTGCCCTCCTTCGGAGGAAGTCCCGGGTCCCTCTGCCAGCTGAGGCCTCAGGTCAGGGGGTGCAGGGCTGCCTGGAGAGCTGCTGGGAGAGTCTTCTTGTCACTTCAGTGCTCTTGTTGGGTCACAGAGGCCCTAAGGACCCTGGAGACCTTCTCTTCCAACGGAGGAGACTGAGGCCAGGAGCAGGAAGTGACAGATAGCAGCAAAGCTGGGACCTAAACTCAGTGGTCCTGACACCTCCACCTCCATTGGGGGTAACCTCTAGATGCAACGGGCTCTCCAGGATCCCACAGAGAGGAGCATATATTGCTGCAGCGGATGAGGCATTCATTCATTCATTTATTTGGCAAATGTTTACTGAATTTCTGCTGTATGAGTTTCCCAGGGCTACCTAACAAATTGCCACAAACGTGGTGGCTTAAAATAACAGAAATTTATTCTTGTACATTTCTGGAGGCAAAAAGTCTAAGGTGTTGACAGGGCTGTGGTCCCTCCTGAGTATGGAGGTCACAGGGCAATGGCACCCCCTTTTCTGGGGCCGTCTGGGTGACAATGAGGAGGGAGGGCCTCAAGGGGAGCAGCCTGCATCCCCAGTGGTTGCCCAGGCCATGGGTATGTGAATTTTCTTCTGCACCAAGGAAAGCCAAGGAAGGAACCAGACTAGAGCCATCCTGGAAAACCCCTGCCCAACAGGGCTGCTTGTCAGGCAAGGGACTTCCAGGGTCAACTCTTGGGCAGGAGATGAAGAGAAGAGAAGGACCTGTGAGAGGTCAGACAGAGCATGTATCTCCCATACCAGGAGGTCCCTGGGGATGGCAACGATGGGGATGAGAGGAGGAGGATATCTCTGAAGAGCCACAAAGCGCCCCATAAAAGAGAGAAGAGAAAGAGGGCTCTTATGGGTGAATTGTGTCCTCAAACCCCCAGCCCCTGTAAATGTGATCATATTTGGGAACGGGGGTGTTCTTAATGTAGTAAATAGTTAAGATGAGGTCATGCTGCAGTCCTGTGTACTGTGAGTGGTGTCCTTATAAGAATAGGGAAATTTGCCCTGGCTGGTGTGGCTGTTGGTTGAGCGCCCTCCCACGACAGAAACAGAGGAAAAGGCCATGTGAAGACAGACACAGAGACTGGAGGGATGCTGCCACAAACCAAGGAATGCTTGGAGCCCCCAGAAGCTGGAAGAAGCAAGGTGGGATTCACCCCTAGAGACTTCAGAGGGAACATGGTTCTGCCAAAACCTCGATTCTGAACTTCTTGCTTCTAGAATTGTGAGAGGATAAATTTCTGTTGGCGTAAGTCACCTAGCTTGTGGTACTTTGTTAGGACCATCCTAGGAAATTAGCATAAGGGCCAACCTCCGAGCATCTACCACATAGCAGGTCTCAGGGCCCAGGTACTCATTCCAACAGGAGCTCAACTGGACTTCCCTGTTGTCACAACTCTCCCTCTGCCCATGCTTCCCCCCAGACTCCGGAGGAGCCAGGCACAGCAAGGCCTATGGGGGAGAGGGGTGGAAAGAGATGAGCTTAAGGGCACACACCATCTGTCCCACCTGAGCTGGGGGAAGGGCCACTGCTTCAAATGAGATATGAGATGAAAAAGAAGACAAAAGAAAGTTCGAGTTGAGACGGGACTGGAATATTTTTTGCAATCTGAAAATGAACAGAACAAGATCCCACCATCCATTTGGGCTTTCCCAGAACACTCAGCTCAGCTTCTCAGAAGTCTTGCATTCCTCTTCTCCAGGGACCGCAACTTAACCTGAAGCCCAGGTCACTGCAGGGAAGTGATCCAGGCTTCAAGGAATTTCAAACACTCTTTTAGGCAACAGCTTTGATTGGAGGCTGGCCAAAATAGGTCACAAATGGGGAAAGTAGCTTACCATCAAGGATAACTGCAGGCAACAAAAACCCTAGTGGTTTCTAGACCAGAAGCAAGACAGTAGAGGAAATTAGGTGCTTACCCAATTATCTGAAGGATGTTGAGGACAGGGGCTCTAGACTGGGTTTCCAGAAGTGTTTGAAGAGTAGCTGGGATTTGTTTACCCAGGTTTGTAAGACACACCATCATGGAAGTGACTGTCATGAGGAAGCATATTATCCTCACAGATCCCTGGAAACAGTAGGTGCGGGACACTATGAGGGGCCACACAGGGCCAAGGTCATCAGGAGGCAGAGGGAACAAGGGAGAAATGTGGACAAGAGCCTCTATCATGGTTTTCACAAGCTTGGAGGTGGCAAGTGAGAGTAATTGCAGTGAGCTCTGGGACACAGGGCCTGACCCTAGCTGTCTAGTGCCTGTCCTTGCATATGAGAGCCTAGAGAAGAAGTGGTTGAGGGTACGGGCTCTGGATTCACAGGTCAGTCATTTGCTAGAATTTGCCAGCTCTAGGAAGGGCAATCCCTCCAGAGTCAACAAGGCTCAAGGTGTCAAAGCATCAAAAGTACAAAATAAGCCCGGCCAGCGGCATGGCTCAGTGGTTGAGCATCTATCTGTGATCCAAGCGGTCAAGGTTCGATTCCCAGTCAGGGCACATGCCTGGGTTGCAGGCTGGATCCCCAGTGTGGGGCATGTAGGAGGCAGCTGGTCAATGATTCTCTCTCATCACTGATGTTTCTATCTCTCTCTCCCTCTTCCTTCCTTTTTGAAATCAATAAAAATATATTAAAACAAAACAAAACAAAATAAGAGCCCTAGTCAATATGGCTCAGTAAATAGAGCATCAGCCTGCAGACTGAAGGATACCAGGTTCGATTCCAGTCAAGGGAACATGCCAGGGTTGCAGGCTGGATCCCCAGTGTGGGGCATGTAGGAGGCAGCTGGTCAATGATTCTCTCTCATCACTGATGTTTCTATCTCTCTCTCCCTCTTCCTTCCTTTTTGAAATCAATAAAAATATATTTTAAAAAATACAAAATAAGAGACATGGTTAATACTCTTACTACTGCAGAACTGACCAGCTGGGTGAGAAATGGCTTCTGCAACATTCTGAAAGGCAAGGAAATGGAAAGCCACACGAGTGGGTCCAAGACAGTAAAGGGAATCAGAGAGGTGCAGCCACTGTGGAGAATAGTATGGAATTTCCTCAAAAAACTAAAAATGGAACTTCCATTTGACCCAGTGATTCCACTTCCAGGAATATATCCCAGGAAACTAGAAACACCAATCAGAAAGGATATATGCACCCCTATGTTCATAGCAGCACAATTTACAATAGCTAAGATTTGGA
>NW_006299715.1:3742545-3802756 GCF_000327345.1 Myotis davidii
GAAAAAAGGGGGGGGGGATAGGTAAATATCAAATTATGAGTCAGCTATGTGGTTAGATGCCCTGGGGCTCCAGAGAGGAGAAGGGGCGTTCTCAGGACAAGAACAGGTGTTCAGTAATTAGTAGTTTGCCCTGCCCTACTGATAGGTCAGAAGGTTATCTCTGATCATCTCTCATTATGGGCCACTAATTTAAGATCTTCTAGGTAGTTAAGGGTCAGGGGTGCAAAATTTCTCTAGAGACCACAGGGTCTCAGTTGGTTGGCTTTAGCTCAAATAATGGCAGTTTTGCGGGAAATTACATTTTGAAAGAATTCCAACTCCCTGCTGCTCGTCCAATCCTGGGAATGTGTTCCTTTGAACTTGCTGCTTCCCCTGAAGCCTCGAAATCTTACCTATAAAAGTAGACATGACAGAAATGTGAGTGCAGGATGAAGGAACTGAAGCACCTACAGTCCTTTAGCGGTGTCCAGACGTGGGGAGAAACCCCCACAAACACAAACGAGTCCTATTCCTTACAACCTCGCAGGCCCCTCAAACAGCCCGTGGGCTGTGGTTACAGGCTCTTGGTGAGCTGTAAATGGCTAGTCTACTCAAAAATAAAAGCTTATTATCCTTTGATCAAAACAGCAGAGGGGAAATGGCCCGGTCTAGGGTGACCCCCAGGGGCTAGGAGGCTGCCTTTTGAGTGGAGGCTGAGTTGATGGACACAGAGAAGGTTCTAATCCACAGTTAGGGTCTCTTTTCTGCTTTTTTAAACCAGGTCAGCCCTTGCCAGGGGGCTGTTGTGCGACCCAATGAAATAGTGGGAAGTAAAAGGACTTTTGCAAAGAGGAGGAAAGACGACATCAAGAGCAGTCATCTGTGCTAAAATGACAGCTCATTAATGCAGATTTAATTAGGTGATCGTAGGAGTTTAATTTTCAGTGGGAGGAGGGTGTTCTCCTCAGGGGACCCTGGGACTAACTCGGGGTGGTGGGTAAGAGGCCTGGGTTTGTCTCCATCACTAGCCAGGTGTGCAGGGCCGATTGTCCAACCTCCCAGGCCTTGTTTTCCTACTTGGAAAAATGAGAGTCATTGAGCTGATTTCCTCCACTAAACAATGGATGGGAACACAGTCCAGAAAGTATCAGGTCCCCCAAAAATACAAGGGTTAGCATCGTCACATCATGATCATTTGTTTCTCTCAGCTGGCAGTCCAGGGGAGCCCAACTTTGCCAGAGAATGGAGGTTTTGTTTCTGTTTATTAATTCGTTATTGGCCACCATCTCCCAAGGACTCAAGGTAGCACATAAAGACACATGCCTAGTACAGCATCATTCCAGAAAATACCGCAGCGAGTCTCAGAGGCCATGCTCATAGGCAGCACAATGCAGAGATTTTTTTGGGGGGTGGGTGGGTGTGGGGAGGGGGTTGTCTTCCTGCTTCGTTTTTTGAGTTTATTAATGGAAGATAATAAGTAAGATTCCTTTGTTCAGGGGGTACACATCTCTGCAGTGTCTACAAAATGTGTTAGATAATCTCCCCTTTACAGGCAGAGTCGCAAAGGCATCATGGGAATGGGACCCCTTCTGGGTCCATCCTCACCGACCATCACCTTCATGACAAGGAAGCTGACACCTCAAAGGGACAGGAGCCGGACTTCACTGCAATATCAGGATGGGGCACCATCGAAGACGCGGTGGAGTGCTCCTTCAGTGGATGGCGAAGGCCACTGGTGAGAGCAGAGGTGCTTCACTTCTGAACATAAAGGAGACTGAGCCCAGCCCTCTCTTAGGGGGTCTTGTGTCCAGTCTAGACAGAATGGGGATCATTTCGTGCCCGACTGCTCTGTCCTCAGCCTGTTGGGGCCCCGACGATGAAGGGGAGAGGATGCTGAGTGCTGTATCCCCCGGGCAGCACCCAATATGTCCGATGCTCTCCATGCCTTGGCCCCTGGACAATGACTCAAGTTCAAAGCCACTGGGGGAAATATCCAGAAGACAAGTGTCAGCAGAGCTTGGTGGAGCATTTGCAATGACTGTGCATGAAAGACACCAGGAAAATGTGTCCTCCAGGAGAGAAAATCGCAGGGACACAGTCTCAACATGAGCACAGCTGGAGAAACAGCGCCAAGCCAGGCCAACAGCCCTGCGGTGGGTCGGCCTGTGAGTGGAGAAATGCACTCTGGGAGGAAAGGCTGCTGGAAGCTGGGCCTGGGCACGCCTGACCGAGGGCAACTCTCTGCTATGGGCTCTCCCCTCCCCCCTCCCCCAATGTATATGTTGAAATCTGTTAGTACACCCAGACCCAAGAGGAGACCCCTAGCCTGAAACTCTACCTCCAAAAGCAGAGGGCAGGGAAAGACAGGAGAAAGAGGCTGGGCACTCCATTCTGGTAATTGACCAAGTTTATTAGGGAAACTTATGTACAACGCACACTTTGGGCAGCTGCAAGATGAAATGGGTGTCTGCACCTCTTCGCCAGAGTCCAGGAATAAGGTAAAGGGTTGGGGGCAGTCCCGGGTACTAGTACGTGGATGCTACCAGGTGCACGGAATCACTTGACTTGTTTGACCAGGTCAGGACACTGACCTGTCCCAGGATCCAGCTCAGTGGGAGGCTGAGAGGGGGACTGGTTTATGTCAGGACGAGCACTGATTACGATCAGATACTCACCCAGCAGCTGCTGGAAAACACCTGCTCACTCTCTCACAGCAGATTGAACTGCTGGTCTCTGCCCGAATGAGGCTCCTTCGCAGCTCACGTATCTATCACTTTTTTTTCTTTCTCTTTAAAATATATTTTTATTGATTTCAGAGAGGGAGATAGAAACATCAATGATGAGAATCACTGATCAGCTACCTCCTGTGCACACTACACTGTGGATCGAGCCTGCAACCCGGGCATGTGCCTTGGCTGGGAATCGAACTGTGACCTCCTGGTTCATAGGTCAACACTCAACCACTGAGCCACACTGGCCAGGAATGTATCACCTCTTAGAGGCCTCCCTGACCGGCTAGTGTCAGGAAAGCATCATGTCCCTATTATCATATTACCTTGTTCTCTCCACAGCATCCATCAACCTCCTCAAACCTCAACTGCTCCCACTTGTATTCTCTGGTTTCTCCACTGTAATATATGCTTCTGAAGAGAAGAACCTTGTGTTCCTGCCTTGTGTGCTCCATCTCAGGATCCTAGAGCAGACATCGCACTCTGAGAGCCAAAGGAATTCTCACAAAGGGTGCTGGTGCTCACCTGCTCCACCTGGTGGACTGTGTCCTTTCCTCCGTTCTCATCTTGGCTTGGTGATCAGAGCTCTGGAGCATCATGTGGTGCCTGGACCCAGTGCTCTGGGGGCTCTGCATGGCTAGTGTGGAAGGTTCCACAACTGTGGGAGGGGTGGAGCCTTGAGGGTATGGTGGGCGGAGCGCTGGCGTTTGAGGACATCTGGAACCCCTGGTTCTGTCCAGTTACCTGGCCTTGAGCAAATGACATTAGTCAGAAACAGAATTTGACCCCAGATTCTATTTTCGTCTCTCCAGTCTTTCCTGTGAAAAGCAGATGGAGCTGTGTTTGGCCCCCTAATTCTCAGGTCCAGATCTGGGTCAGCGGTTCTCAAACTTGAACATGCGTGCAAATCCCCTGGAAGGCCGTAAACACAGGTGGTTGGGCCGCCTCCCAGTTTCTGACTCAGCAGGTCTTGGTAGGACCAAGAACCTGAATGTGTAACGTGTTCCAGATATTGGGCTGCTGCTGGTCCAGGGACCACACTTTGAGGACCACTGAACTAGACTCTGAGGCTTCAGGCAATGATGGTCAACACAATGTGGTTTCGTACAGTTCTGTGGCATTTGTAACCCAAGTTTCAGATGCATTCTCCTTTGCTCCTCCCCAAACCCTGCGAAGTGGGTATTAGGCCCAATTTACAGATGAGCAGACTGAGGTTTGCTGTGTCACATAGAGCAAGTCCTGGCTCCAACACCAGCTGGCCCTCTCCTGTACTTCCTGGAGGGGTGAACATCCTACACATTTGCTATCCACAAGGTCACTGCCCTACATCCCAAGTCCTACTAGTCTGGCATGCATTACGGCAGTTGCCTCCTTAGGGGGCCTGTGCTTCCCCCTCTTCTCACAAGCAGCCTACAGCACAGAGGAATGGATGGGGTTTCACTTCTGCTCTGATGGGTGCTCCTGTGTGATCCTGAACAAGTTATGTAACACTTTATAGTTTACAGTCATTTTTTCCATTTATCCTCTCATTTGGTAGTTACCGCAATCCAACTTCAGATTCCACTTACGCTCCCCCATTGCCTATGGCAGCCGTGGGCAAACTACTGCCCGCTGGCCGGATCCGGCCTGTTTGAAATGAATAAAACTATTGAAAAAAAAAGACCGTACCCTTTTATGTAATGATGTTTACTTTGAATTTATATTAGTTCACACAAACACTCCATCCATGCTTTTGTTCCAGCCCTCTGGTCCAGTTTAAGAACCCATTGTGGCCCTCGAGTCAAAAAGTTTGCCCACCCCTGGCCTATGGGATCGAGCCCAGGATTCTCGGTAAGGCATTAAAAGTTCTCCAAGATCCAGCCCCTGCCTCCTCCGCTGGTTTCCCTAGAACAAAGCTATCCTTTCAAGTGTTCTCAGCATGTGTGTTGGCACTGGCCAGGCACCCAGACACGTACCTGAGTGGAGGAAGTCCAGTGCTGCTCTTCGGACATATGAAGTCCTTCTGCCTCCACGTCTCTGTGCTGGCGGGCTATACTCACCTGCTCTGTGACTGTGCACCCCACTTTCCTGAGGAAGAAGGGGCAAGGCATGGCTGTCTGGTAGAGCATCTGATCAAAGAGGACTGTGCCACTGATGAGCATGCTCAATGTTCAGCTAAGACGAACCAGGGTGCCGGGAGGCTGACCACATAGTAATTTTTATCTTTTCCTCTAAAAACAATGGTAAACGTGAATCCAAGAGTATTTCAGAAGCACAGGTTTTAGAGAGTCAGGCCTAACCCGCACTCCTATATGAAGATCTCTCACTGGGCCCTTTCAGAGTCCCTGGCATATGGACGTGGGCTGTGATAGCCCCTCCACACTCCGTGGCTTGGAAACGAAGGCATGCGTTGCTCTCGCTGTAGGCAGAGCTGTGTGGAAGGCTCTGCAGAGGCCTCCGTGGACCCAGGTTCCTTCCCTGGGTGCTGAGAGCGCCAAGCATTTGTCTGCATGGCTGGCTGAGGGCACACCGCTGGGTTCCTGCTGGTGGGAAGCAGAGAGAAGGTGGAAGGGACCTGAAATGGCATACACCCCTTCAACTTCCATCCCTTGGTGAGGATTAGCCCCTTGGCCACGTGGAACAGCAGGACGGACTCGGGAAAGCAGTCCCTAACTAGAAAGCTCGGTGCCCAGCTAGCACTCTGTCAGTATGGACAACCAGGGTCTTCAGTAAAGGAGCATTTTATTTCTTTTATTTTACAGAGGCACTTGAAACCGCTACTCAATTATCTTTTTTAAGCAAATTCAGTAGAAAAAAAATAAGACTTAACTTACATAAAAATGTTAAACAACTGGATTTATTTCAGAATGAAACCAAGGGGAGACCACTTGGGCTTAGCTGTCTCCAGCACACTAGTTCGCTGACGTGTTTGCTATGGGCCTTCCCCAGGAGGACAGGGACTTTGTCCACTGCTGATCGCAGCATCCAATAGTCCTGACGCACGGGCGATTAATAAATCTCCACTGAAAGAAAAAATAAAGCTGAGACATTTCACAATGCAGTGGTTTTAAATTATTTTATGATGTGTGTGCTCTGCTTAGTCACCAAGAGCAGAAGGAATATTTTTGAGGATCTAATGATAAAAAGGTTCTACCATGTGTAAAGAATATAACATCCACATGCTAGACAAAATACAAAAGTACCAAGTACCAAGAAGGTCTGCACAAGCTCCTGAATGACCCTGTGTTACGTTTCAACTCCAAAGGAAAGCTAGTAAGAGTCTGACCCTATGTTGTGGCTGAGATTATTTTTAAAACCAAAGCACTGTCTTTTTTAAAAAATATATATTTTTATTGATTTCAGAGAGGAAGGGTGAGGGAGTGATAGAAACATCAATGATGAGGAATGATCATTGCTCGCTGCCTCCTGCATGCCCCCTATTGGGGATTGAGGCGGAAACCCAGGCATGTGCCTGGGGAATCAAACCATGACTTCCTGGTTCACAGGTTGATGCTCAACCACTGAGCCACATTGGCTGGCCCAAAGTCCTGTCTTAACTCCCAGATGTGAAAAGCATATTGTGTGACATTACAAAGACTTGTAAAATGCAGGTCCCTTCATGTACTGACAGATATTAAACGGTCTATGATCGAGACTCAGCCTTTTGTTTCCTAAAGACAAATTCAAACATTTTGCCACCATTATGACCAAAAGAATAATTCAAACTAGTCCTGCCACTTGTAAATTAGAAATAAATTCTTACAGAATGGGAAATTCACTCTACCAAATATAACAGTAAACATTATGAAAATA
This sequence comes from Myotis davidii, assembly GCF_000327345.1. Classification (NCBI taxonomy): domain Eukaryota; kingdom Metazoa; phylum Chordata; class Mammalia; order Chiroptera; family Vespertilionidae; genus Myotis; species Myotis davidii. The sequence continues at coordinate 3,749,046 of NW_006299715.1, forward strand.
AATTCAGTGACCTTTTTAAAAAAGATTACAAAATTGAATTTATTGAGTTTCACACAAGATGCACTTATAAAATTAGTACTGAATGCCATTTTGACAGAAGAAATGAACATCATTCCGAACTCCCAATACATCCTGCAAAGGAAATTAAAATCTTGCGGAATTGACAGCACAGTCACAGAATAATTCGAGCTGAAGTGGAAGATACACCCCTGCCGTATTTTTGCTCTGATTAGGGCTCTGTTTGGCAAAGTTTTCCCCAAAACTATTCCTATTCATTGTGGACATTGTTCTTTTTGATGGAGGAGAAAAGATGAGAACAAAATAATTCTAAAATGGTGCTTCATTGAAACACACAAAGCAACTTAAAAGTCTTTTCATTTTTAACGCGAAGTACTTCGCGGTCTCACAAAAGCATTTCTGTACAGTTTCCTTTTATCCCACGTGAACATTAACCTTCAGATTTCTTCACTTAACGCAAAACATTAAAATTCACTTGTATGTCACAGGAAAAGCCAAAGCATTCAAGCTAGCTTTACGTTTCACCCAGGAAACAAACCCCCTGAAATTACCTCCGCACATCATGTGCCTGAAACAGCAGCACAGGAGCCGAACTTCAGAATGAAAAGGTCAAAGGAAAGAACAGTGACATCTGGACACTCTGAAACTGGAGGCTGCAGAATTTTTATAAAGATGCAGGAAGGGTTCTCAAGCTAAAATGTAGTGGGAAACAGCTTGTCTTATGAGGCAGGCCACAAACTAATAAGCAAGCAGACATGGAATCTTGACCTCAACCAACCAAAAAGCACCTTTTGGTTGCTGTTCCCAACATCTACACACAAACTCGTCCCCACTCCCAGTCAGCCACCCACACCCCTCACTGGCTTCCTCCCCCAGCGCAGGCACCCCAGGCAGTGCCGTCCCCACAGACGCTCCCACAGGACACAGGCCAGCCCCAGGCACAGGCACAGGCACTCCAGACAGAAAGGCTAATGCACTTTAAAAGCCTGAGCAAGACGGCTGCTCAATCCACTTATTTACTTTAAAATTGTCACTTAAAAATCTGTTACAGGTTGACACCTTTGAATTGAGTACAATTCTTTAGCCGATTCAACACCAAATCCTTTTAACTGTAACAATTGATGAAGCAATTAGTTTTAAAGTGTAATCAGTTATCTATACAGTAAAGTTAACCCCGCTCTGCTTTTTTCAGTATAAAAAGTACATCTTTGTAAGGTAATTTCTATTTCACCCACTGCAATTAAACAATGCACGGCTCACATTTTGCTTTAAAGAGTAAACTGAAAAATTATAAACATATTCTGTGATGCATAACCTTCATTAATTAATATTTTTTAAATAGACAAAATGGCTTCGGGCTTGTTTTCCCCTATAAAATGCTACTATTCATCATGTCTTATTTAAGGTAGCCTTTTATTCTGATTAATTCAGATACATCTTCCAGGATTATTCTGTGGTGAGAATATTTATCTTGACTTAAGTGTAATTACTTTTTTAAATGCTTTGGCAGATGAAGCAGTTTGAAACTGTCTGTGGAACTAGTATGGGACAGGGCAGGTAACGTTGTGGGGAAAGCTTCCGTTTCCCAGGTAGATCCCCTTACATTGCAGAGGCCGGCGGCCAAAGCCAATGTTTTGGAAGCACAGACGGACCGAGTTGAAGTGATTCGAGGTTGTTCCCATCGGGCCGGAGTGACTGCTGCTTCTCGGGGGAAGAGGGGCTCCCCACGCCATCCAGGCTGGAGGTCACTGCTGTTCCGTGACCTGACCTTCAACCAGGCCACATTACTGGAAGAAAGCTACTCAGATTTGCTTTCTGTTAATAATTTAAGTTTTAAATAAATATATAAGTGCCACGTTTCGCATCTGTCCGCCCCGGCAGCACTGTGGCTGCCCCAGGCCTCGGCGCTTGGCACAGGGAGCCGCAGAATTCAGTCAATTCGGTTTCCGCAAATTGTGAACCTGTCTATGTCCAACAGATCTTTCTTTGAGGACCTGTGCTTCAGTTCAGAGTTTTCCTGTGTTATGTCCTTCTCCTCACCGTCTGGAGTTGTCAGGAACTGGTCAGAATTACTTGTCACAAGTAACGGTATGACATTTTCCTTCTGATGGCTAGGCTGGTTGGTGACAGAGGCAGACAAGGTTTCTTCTGTGGAAAAACAGGGCCTTTAGTTAGAACAGGATTTCCTCCAAACGTATACTAAAGATGAGCTTACCAATACCATGGTACTGAATAAAAAGTATAATGATAACCAAACAGCACATTGCAGAAGCAGGCATCTATCCTATATAATAAAAGAGAAACCTGTTAATTGATTGTCCCTCTGCAATGCTCACCAGCCAATCAGGAGTGCATATGCAAATTAACCTGACAAAGATAGCAGGTTAATTTGCATACACAGGCACCGGGTGGAGAGCAAAGTGGGCGAGCTGGCAGCTTGGGAGGCCTTGGCTCCCTCAATCGCTCCCCGGAAGCCGCCAGGTGGAGAGCATAGCAGGAGAGCTGGCGGAGCAATGGAGCGGCTTGGGGAATTTGGTTCCCCAATCCGCCAGATGGACAGCAGAGAGGGAAAGCTGGTGGCTTGGAGGTCTTGGGAGAGGGTGAGGCCATGGGACGGAGTCAGAGCAGGAAGGGAAAACCAAGAGCTCGGGTAGCACCAGGAATTCTGGGAATAATTCTGGTGGCAGCTCCAGGGCCAGAAGCGGAAGCCCAGAGTGCAGGGAGCACCAGGAATGCTGGGAATTGTAGTTCTGGTGGCAGACGGATCTCCTAGACACTAGAGCAAAGTGAGCCTGGAGCAAGTTACCTTTACGGTGGGAGATAGAGGGAAAGCAAAGGTGAGAGACATAAGTAAAATCAGAGTGTCTAGGAAAAATTAAAGGGAATATATCCTAAGACTTCCAGGAAGTCTCCACCAATGAAGCAAAGAAAAAAAAATGCCTCTATTATTCTGTGAGCAACAAACCAAACTGAGTTGGGGTCTCAGACAATTGGCTCATATTATTTCAAAGACAGACAGAAATTCCCGGATTGGAGAGGGTTCCCAGATTGGAGAGGGTGCAGGTCGGACTGAGCGACCCTCACACCCCTCAGTGCACAAATGTTGTGCACCGGGCCTCTAGTGTACATATATATAAAAGGCTAATACACTAAGTGTCCCTCCCACTGTCCAACCGGTCACTATGACACGCACTGACCATCAGTGGGAAGACGCTCAACGCAGGAGCTGTCGAGCTGCAGTGACTTGGCAGTGGCAGTTCTCAGGTGATGCACCCCGAAACCAGAGAGGATGGTGTCCAATTCCTCACGGGGCTGCGTGATTCTACCTTAGGCTGTGGGTTATGTTGTTGCTGGGGCACTGTCAGCCCGAATCTGGTTTACTACACACTTGTGTTTGTGTTCCACACCCGTATGACAGCAACTTCGCCGAGTGCCCTCTCAAACTCTGGGACCCCTTGGGGGATGTCAGAGAGCCGGCTTTGGCCCGATCCCGCAGGCCAGGCCAAGGGACCCCACCTGCCGGAGGGACCCCTCACTCTGCAGACACCCGGGAGAGACTGTGGGAGGTAGCTCCAGGGCGTGTCTGGCCCATCTTGCCCAGTGCTGCCGCGCTGGCCACCTTCTAATTTCCTCTCAATGTGCACGAATCTGCACACCGGGCACTAGTGATGCATAATAGAACGCAGAAGCCATGCCATTACTGTTAGTTAACCCGCGTTAACAGGTGCTCACTGCAGATCCACTGAACGTAAAAACTCAGAGCACTGCATGGGGTCATCTGTGATGGGATCTAAACAGAAACATTAGCAATAACAACTAATAAAGTGAAGTCAAACCCTGAAAGCACAGTGATTTGTTACAGGGAGAGGGAGGACAGTAACTCTCCGGAAGATGAAGCAGAGAAGCGACGAGAAGGCCCCGCCTACCTTGGGAGGGCTTGCACTTGCTCTGTGGTTTACTGGGCGGCTTGCAGGGAGTGCTGGAGGGGGGGGGGTCAAACAGCTTCTCTTCCATCTTGGCCTCCTTCACATATTGGCAGGATTTCCCCAGCAGCACAATGCTGTTCAGTACTTTCAGGGATATCAACCTAAACACAGAAAGAGACAGCGACCACTGTTGGAACTCATCTCAATCGCGGGGAGTGCCACCCACCACCAGGTGAACAGAGGACCCGGGAGTCAGAGGCCCGAGTCTGAGACATCCCACACCGAGGGCCTAGCGCCGCACACAGGTTTCCCTATCACGGGGGAATCTGGGATAAATGCCTACTTCTCATGTAAGAAGTCATATCATTTAAAAGTTATACCTTCTGACTATTTAACATTTATTTTCTTCCTATATCACTTAGAAGTTTCACCTTCCGAATTATTTAATTTTTTCTCTTACTACAAAACAAATACATTTAGTAGCTACAGATGAACAAAAAACATATAAAATAACGTATAGTCCCACACTCTAGCGCTGATCCCTGGGACACCTGCTGCATCCCATTCACCACGCTGCTGTGTGCACACATCTATTTGAACTTTTCCGCTGTTTGGAATGGGGCTACGAAGCAGGAGGGGCTGGAGTTTGGAATCAGTGCACAGACCTGGGGCCCAAGAGTTTGAGTTCACATCTGACTCCACTGACCCAGCGGTTCTCAACCTGTGGGTCGCGACCCCTTTGGTGGTCGAACGACCCTTTCACAGGGGTCACCTAAGACCATCCTGCATATCAGATATTTACATTACGATTCATCACAGTAGCAACATTACAGTTATGAAGTAGCAACGAAAATAATTTTATGGTTGGTTCACAACATGAGGAACTGTATTTAAAGGGCCAGAAAGTTGAGAACCACTGGCCTAGAAGCTGCCAGTGGACCTGAGTTGCTAACCTGTCAGTCCACAGAGGAGATGCCTTTGATGAGGTGCTCAGAGCAGCGCCAGGCACACAGAAACGTCAACCAATCTTGTTATTTCATTATCATAATTGTTGTTTCACATAAATAGCATATGATAAATATTTTCCGCTATCAGTTCATGTTCTTCAAGGGCACTACTAGTATTTTAACGGACCTAATTATTGTGCTGTATGGGTTATCCTATAACAAAGCCCCCTCAAAGCCCCTAGTTTCTGGATATTTAGATTATTTTAAGTATTTTTCTTCTATTAAAAAGTTTCTGATTAAGAACACTTACATTAAATCTGTATTTCCTCAAAATAAGTTCCTGGACAGCTATAATTACAGAAGTCAGATTTCTAGACCAAAGGTACATAACATTTTCAGGTACCTGACACAAATCTGAAAAAAAAAACAAAAACGCCAAACCAAAACAAAAAGAACCCTCTTCCTACTGGAATCTCCTCACCTACGAGGCCCTAAATGGCCCTAAGTGTCCAGGACCTCACTGCCCTGGGTAGGGAGTGAGGAAGTGGGTGCTGTTTCTGAGGTCTGAGATGAAACGTGGCAACGACAGGTCACAGGCCAGGGGGGCAAGTGTGAGGCAGGGCTTAGCAGGCCCCTGTGGACTCTACTCCAGGAGACAACGCTCCCACCTCGGGCCTCACAGCTCCTTGGCCAGCTGGCTGGGGGCCGTCTAACTTACGAAATCCGAACCAGAACTCTTGATTCCAGCCCTGACCCTCCAAACACAAAACAAAATGAACCCCACATATATATGTCACAGGCTTCCCCGTCACAGTAAGTGGCAATTCCATAGCCCTAATTGCTTGGGTCCAAACTCTGTACTCACATTTGATTCTTTTTCATCCCCTCACACCGCACATCCCATCAATCCCTCCACCAGTCCTGCCTAGCTCCACTTGCAAAATATGCCCCTGACAAATCCTCCCACTCAATTCCAGCTACGGCCACCGGCCCTGAAAGAACATAACAATTACCTCTTGACCCAGCCGCCTTATGCTCCTCCTGTCGCCGCACTCCAGTCCCCTCTCTGCCTAGCAGCCAGGGTGGCCCTGGCAAGAAGCCAAGGGAAGCAGTGCTTCCTTCTGCACAGGACCTTCCAGGGCTCTCCCTCCTGCAGAGCTGAGGCTCCGGCCCTGCCAGGGCTGCCAAGTCCTCTCCCGTGTGCCCCTGGCATCAGGCCTGCCCTGTGTCCCCTCTCTGAGCCTGCATGGACTTCCCCTTACTCCATCGTCAGCAGAGAGGCCCCTGCTCTCTCCAGGGCAGCCACCTCTGTGGCTCTCCGTCCAGACACTACCATGCTTTTCTTCCTGACACTTGCTACCAATTTGTCTTTCTGGTGGTTGCCTACTTTCCCACTGGAACTTAGGACACAAAAGCAGGTCCTGTGTCCTTTTCAGTTGGTCCCTAGCCCAGCACTGGGAGCAGCCACGAGCACTGCTCACTGAGGAGCGCAGAGTGGAGGACCTATGAGGGCAGGGCTGCGAGCTGCCCCACAGCTCAGTGAGAACAGTCTGGAAGCATGTTCCTGACTCATGATGCTCCTGAGACAATGACAAGTGACAGATGCTGTGCTCCTGTGGCAGGAGCTTCCGGGCACTTGCCATGTGCCAAGCACATGGGAAGGGACAAGGTAGGAGACGCATGTGGGAAACCAGGACAACACAGATGTCTCTGGGAAGCAGACCTCAGCCCAGGAGACGATTCTGAGCAAATCTAGGGCTGAGGTGACTGCTGCCCTGCTTGGTCTCTCCCTTTTCTCCTCGAGATACTCAGTTCTGACTGTCTCCCACACTGACACTTGCAGCGAAACTCTTCGTGCTCCACTGAAGCCAGCGCTGGAGGGTCCCTTTTTCTTTCTGGGCAAGTAAGCCTAAAGCTGGGATCAGCTGCTTTATCATAAATTCACTTCTTGAGAAAACTGAGACAAAAATGTATCTTTATATTGTTATTTTCTTATCATTTCTCTTCCCCAACCAGAGTGTAAGCCACGCAAGACCAACAAATCTGCAAATAAAAATTCAGCCAGTCACAGGCAGAGCAACTACACTTCTATGACACAGGCCTCGAGGATGCGAAACCATTAACGTGGCAAGCACAGGGGAAATTCAAAGAGGTTTCCGTACATACAGAGATGTTTGAATGCAACGGCAGATTTTATTTTATAAAATATGGGTAAAACTTAACTTGTAAGTAAAAAGAGCTTTAAGTAAATGATTTCACTAAAGGTTAAAATAAAATCTAAAGTGCTATTAATACTACTAGCAAATAGCAGCAATTTCATTGAACCAGAGCTTAACCGAGTCACAAACATATTGGAGGTACAAGCCGTTATGGGGCCCCAGGACAGTTAGAATGGGTGTAGTCTGACTTGATTACATCTTGCATTTATACTTTACTGTATAACCAAAAACATATTCAAGAATAGTTCATCTTACCCAAAATAGAAGAGTATGACACAGGCATAAGACAGGATCCCTTGAACTTTAATTGAGCTTGTTACAACTCTGATGAGCTAGCCAGAAACAGACCAAAACAACAAACACACAAACAAAACACACAACCAAAGAGTTATTAGTTCATATTTAAGTAAAGTCATCTATACTGATTTTAACACTTTAGGCACACACCTGTAGCCTGTCTAAATCCAAGCAGGCAGTTCTAGATCTGTCGATTCCTAACAAACTGTGGCAACTTGTGAAACCTTTTGTGGTAGATTTGGGTGGTTCAGGCAAATCTAGGATGCCCATAGCTAATGCCAACCATTCAGGCACTGTGCCTAGTTCATAAATGCCACATCTGCCTGGCCCTAATAGAGAAGCAAGTCCGGTGATTTTTAACATGAAAAATTATTCTGGAAAATACAAATGGATTCATCATGCTGTTTGTGTCCCTGCCACGGCTAGATCCATTGCGTGGGCATTTCCATTTTTCTTGCTTTTTTTGTCCTTTGTCCTCTGACTCTTTTTAAGAATCCTCAATGACTCAGGGATCATAGAGAAAAGGGAACCTTAAAAGAACTAAAAGCTATTGCACAATCAATTATGTAAAGACTGAACAATTTCTGTCTCTTGGATAGCTGTGGTTAAACACCCATTTTCTTTTTAACCTCACAGAAATAAAGCAGTAAAATCTTGATCTTGGGAAGCTTGATGAGCAAATGTGGTGGGATCTGTCACTGCAAAACCACTCAGCTATTATAGCTCTGGCGGAAAAATGTGCCCATATACAGGCATTCTCCGCTTTTCAAAAGGCCACTGTACACCACTTCGCTTTTACAAAAGGCCACGTTGGTACTTGTTTTCACTCACTGAAAGAAAGCCAAAGGTAATTTTTGCTTTTACTATAAAAAGCATTTGATTTGCAGGGAGCTGACATAAACACAGTTCACACCCTGAGCAGCAAGAGTGGCCGCCAAGCTCCCTTCCAGGGAACTACATCAGCATCTCGGCATCAGGCCACCACAGCTGAGCCCTGTGTCTGGGAGCGTCTGGGCTTTATCTTCATTTTTTGTGTATCCGTTAGCAAGATGTGTCCTTAGTAGCAGTAGAGCTCAGAAGGGGGTTTACATTAAGTGTAGAAGTGGACATAATTAAGCATTTTGATCATCATGGTGAACAAAATAAACACGTAAATTAATGTCCCCTGCTTCTTTGGTTTACGCTATTCAGGCATATGAGAGGTTTCATAGAAACGCTCTACGCTCAGATAGTGGGGAGACTGTATCAGGGTCTCGGGGGACTACTACATGGAAATGGAAAGTCAGGGAGAACAACAGACCTTATCTAGTACTGTTATTATCATCTAAAAGAGTTTATTAGGGTGCCTTAAATAAACATCATAAAATAAATTTTGAACATATCTTTAAAATGCTGCCAGTAAAAGAATAATTGTGAGGACACAGAGGGATGGATTGTCACATGTTCTATAAAGTTTTTGTTATGAGAAACTGAAGTCCTCATCATTTCCTCTATTGAGGAATGACCTGCTATCCAAACAGCTGTGATGAAGCTAATGTGGCTCTGGGATTTCATTATTTTACTAGAGGCCCAGTGCACGAAATTCGGGCTGAGGGGCCCGGTCTGCACTCTCTCCTATCTGGAACCCCTCGGGGAATGTCCCTCTTGCAATCCGGGACCGCTGACTCCTAACCACTCCCCTGCCTGCCTGATCACCCCTAACCTCTCTGCCTGCTGGCCTAATCGCCTCTAACCACTGTGCATGCCTGCCTGACTGCCCCTAACTGCTCTCCCCTGCCAGCCTGATCACCCCTAACTGCCTCTGCCTTGGCCCCTGCCACCAGGTTTTGTCTGGAAGATGGCCGGTCTAATTAGCATATTACCCTTTTATTAGTATAGATAAGAAAGGTTTGCCAATGATCACATTCAAGGATTAAAGGACTTCATTTTTATTTAGTATATTATCAGGCAATTTTAAGATACATTCATCCAAAGCCTCATTTCCATGAGACCTTCATACATGATTTCTTTTACTTTTTTGGGGTATGAATTCACTTGAGGACTTAAGGTAATTCGTTTATAAGTAAGCATTGCCTCTCTTGGGCCTTAAAGAACTGATCCCAAGGCCTCGGTAGGTTCCTCAGAGTTGGAAACGTCTGCTGGAGGTCTGTGAGAGAAGCCTGCAAACCCCGGCCACTGGACCACTGCACAACGCCCTGCGAAAGCGCAGGCTTTCCAGAGGGTTTGGTAACTATTCAATAAGCTTACATATTTTGGTATAACAACCATAAAAACTCATTTAAAGAAAAAAAAATCTTTAAATACCAAATTAAAAACCCTATACTAATCATGAATAGAGTTTTCTGGTATATAAATTACTAGATAGTTATTATTTAGCAAAGCAGGGCCATATTCAAATACAATCATCTAACCAATCTTTTTAGATAATAATCAGTCTGGCTAACTAGATTTATCCTCACACTGTATGTATCATGTTTCTAGTTGTAGAAGACAAATGTAGAGCAATTCAATATTCTACCTTATCAATCTTTTAAACGTTTAACAAATATTTTACTCTTTAAAATCCTCCATTTTTCCAAAATTCTAGGAGTTCATTTTCCCAAGTAAAAGAAAGCTACATTACTATATAATAAACTACCAAGATAACGGAAAACATTTAGGATGTGGTTATTTGGAGAGCTGTACTGAAATTTAAATAACATGAACTCTATTGATCATCAACCGGACAAGCTAGTCTAACATACAGCTGGTATGACCTACAGCTTCTCTCTCCACCACTTAGGTGACTTCTGTAACTGTGCATTAAGCGAGAACTCCAGGTGACCTCTGGCAAAAAGTTCGCTGCCTTTGTTTTGAAGTGAGAACAGGTAGCCAATAAGGAATATAATGAAGTACAAGTGCAGCCAGCAAACCTTAACCAACATTATTAGAGCCTGACGTGGCCAGTAACTATTCACAAGGCTGTGCTGAGCAATTCATTAAGATATAAACTTGATGACATTTTTAGTGGGTTTAGTAAATTTCAGTGCTATTATTTAAAATATACATAATTCCTAAATATAAGACTAGAAAATGTCAATGTAAAAACTTTGGAAAATGAATACAGAATATTTTTCCATTTGAACATTTCATAATTTAATCTACTTAATTTGTTTCCAAGTTTTTGCTATAAATGCCACTATAATGTGTAACTTTGCCTAAAAGTCATTATATGCCTTTTACAGCTATTTCCTTAGAATAAATTCCTAGAACTGGAATTACTCCATTACACTGTCAAATTGCCCCTTTAGAGGTGCTAGACCAACTTACACTTCAACCAACATAAGTAATACTTGCCACACCCACCCCTACCACCAGGTATTTCCATAAAAAAAACTTTGCCAAATGAATAAGCAGAGTATTCTCATTGTTAGAAAAGCCATTATGTAAAAACAGTTCCTGATATCACTTATCTATTGGATGACTCAAATGTCAAAAGGATAACAAAAATTTTCCTCCAAGTCATTTACCTTTAATTTTTATATCATCCTTTTGAAACAAAGTTATTGATAATCAGCTGATTAATATTTTGTAACGACAGTCATTGCATTATTTAAAAAAGTAAGAAAGTACAGACTTACTAAAACAGCCAGTGGGAGAGGAATGAACCCCATCCTCCGTGCCACGGAGTCGCTGTAATCAGTGTACGCCTAGACAGAAGGGAGAAGGGTTCATGGACTTAAAGCACATGTATAAAGTACCACTCACTCATCACCAGCACATTTCCTAAACAGGTGAGGTTACGAGGAAGAAGGCACCTGGCACCTATTATGCAAGTTAGCAAAATGACGTGGAAATTTAAATGTTCATAAGAAGTTTTAAATACAAAGTTGTATAACTATTACAAAGCTGCAAAAATCATACCCTATTTATGTTAAGTATTAGTATTATTTTTATTAATTTGTAAAAATTTATTGTCAAGAACAGGAATAAGTAAGAAGTTTAAGTTGATGTAGCTTTCCCTTAACCAATATTTGGAGCTAAATTAAACCACCGTCAGTTAATTTCAGATTCTGTCTTTAATATAATACTCACGTTTTTCTGTCGACTACTAACAAGGTCAAAAGCAAGGCTGGCTCTATATTCACTGTACACCTAAAAACAAATAAGAATGTAATATTAAGTAATATAGTGCAAATATCTAAAGTGGGAAGAATTATATTCTGCAGATCAATATGTTTAATAATTAACCAGTAAAAAGGTCTTAATAGTCAAGCAGACATCTGGGTAGTGTTTCTCTATTTGTTTTCCTACAACAAGAGTAAACAGCTTCAAGTCCCCAACTGTTATGTTCACAAATATTTTAAAGGTTTCTCTTGAAAGAGAGATAAACGCTAGCCCTGGGATGGGTGGCTCAGTTGGTTGAAGTGTCATCCTATACAACAAAAGGTTGCAGGTTCAATGTCCGGTCGGGCGTATGCAGGAGGCAACCGACCAATGTTTCTCTCTCATATTGATATTTCTCTCTCTCTCTCAGTCCCTTCTTCTCTCTCTAAAATCAATGAAGAAAACATATCCTTGGGTGAGAATTAAATTTTAAAAAAGGAGAGATAAATACTCAATGATTATAGTCCTGAGAGTTTAGAGTTTTGGGAATAGTGGCTATTTTAAGTAGTATAACATATATAATTTGGAAATTTTAAATAAACAGTTTAAAAATTATTATTACTCCATCTCTAATAATGATGCCTTCTTAGAAAATAGATGCTGAGTAAGATATTCAATTGAGTTTTGAAAGCCTGTTTTAATAAAAACAATGTTATTTTAAAAAGATTAAACAGGTAATGACAGGTTAACAGTTTATGATGATTTTGATCTCAACTACTAGTCAATCCACACCTCCACCCAAAAGTGTGGAACCAGAATTATTTAATGCTGAAATACTATACTTTCAGTTGGGTAATAATTTTTAGAAACTTAAAAATATAATTCTAACTTTATAGTAGCAGTACTCTTCTAGTTTCTTCATAAATGCAATAAACCTAAACTTGTTCTTTTACAACTGTATATTATTAAGTAGAAGTGAACATCAAACACTAAATTGCTTACGAAAATACATACATCTGCAGTAATGTCGTTGAACTTAGTGATAAAGGCATGTTTTACAATATCCACAGCAATTTCTGATGCAATCACCATACAGACATCAGGAAATAACACCCAGAGATGATCTATAAAGTACAGGAAAAAAGAGACAATTAAACTACTTAATATAAATAGAATCCAATATCACAGGCTATCACAGAAATCCAAAATTCACAGGGCAAAACTGTAATGTTTTCAATAAAATGATACAGAGACAGAACTAGCATTCAATAAGTTATCGAAGGAGCCATATTTTATCAAGTGAAGGGATAATTCATTTACAGATGCTTATTCTGCACTTTCTCTGTGCCAAGCACTTCAGGGAGGACCTGGTGTGAGCAGAGCCTCAGCCTCCCTGCTGGAGCCAGCAGGGACCACTGGTGGGTGACTAATTAAGCAGGCTCATTATAAACCCCTCTGATTCCAGAGCTGCCTCAGGGGGACAGTAAACAGCTAGTAGGGACATGTGCTGAAGGCAACTGAACAATTTCCCCCTCTCTGATCATGGTGACTTAAAGATATAGCTCAATCATTTATTTAACTTCATATAGATGTAATCTGTACATCTTTACATGTATAAAAATGTCAATTTAGTACCAAGTACTTGATAAAAAACGCAAACAGATAAACCCCGAAGACCTTGAAGAAGGGTATAAGAACGGAACTGGGCAAGAAGAAAGTTAGAGACACTGACAAGCAACTGAGGACCCGGGCAGCTGCAAGGCGGGGTGGAGACACTGGCGCTGGGGCTACACTTGCAGACAGGCAGTGCAGGGGTTCTTAGTGAGTCTGACATCAGGCTGAGGTTGGGGGGATCAGGGACCTGATTTTATGGTTTCCACAAGAAAATAACTTCTGGACATAGATCTCATTTTATATCTGTTTCTGATTTTTCACAGGTACCTGAAAACTAGCAATGAATCAAAACAAATTAACGGGAAGTTATTAAATGCCTAGAACATGCATGGCACTCAGGTAATAAATAAAATGTAAAACATGATCTCACTTCTTAAGAAGAAAGTTGTACAAAAATGTCTGACATTAGAAAACTCTAAGTTACTTGAGACACCTGAGCATGTGGATCATTGCCCACCAAGCTCACTGCAGCATTGCCAGACGGTGCTGTAACTACCTGTCTACGTCTCTGTCAGCCTGTGAGTCCTAACATATGTTACCGCTTTTCACATGTGCTACATAGCAGACAGGCAGTGGATGTCTGCCAACTGCATGGATGGTGAAAATTCATGGAATCCTGACAACTTGTCAGCCTCACTTCAGAGCTGTATAAAAGTAACACTTTATTACTTTAATTTATCACTATTCAAGATGCTAATAGGCAGCAAATAAAAGACAAAGGTTAGGAAAGATCAGAAGCTCTTCTGGTGAACCCCTGAAATGTAAAAGTCTGACTGCATTTATATAACCACAGCTCACCTGGAAGCTGCACGGTCCACCACCCACCAAGAATACAGCCCTGGAGACGGCGTGCTGTTTATGGGCAAGGACTATTGCACATGCTATGTCTCCCAGCCACCAATTCTCTACTGAGACAGGGAGGGCTCATACCCAGAGTGAGCAGCCTCAATGCTGTAAAGTGCTCTGCATACACATTTCAGTCCATGTAAAAGAGTAATTTTGGACGCCATGGTATTTGTGAAAAGTTACTTACCTGGATTCCAAGAAAACTGTTCCATGTTCCGTAGACACACTATTAGCAAAAGCACATAATTTGTGAATCGCTCTTTAATATCTGAAAAAAAATTTCACATATAAATATATATTGCATATAAACCATATAATAAAAGTGTATGTATAAAGTTATTTCTTTTAGTGAGAACATGAAATTATGTTATGTGTAAGTATCTGTACAATAAACATACTATTTTGTATACAGAATGTCGCTACATTGGTAAGCCATTTACTTCTTTCACCTACACAATTCTAGCAAGCAAATTCCAGTTTTCTACAAATTTCAAAAAATATTCAAACCATTAGTCTGCTCAGGTTGATTCAGATTCCCCCAATGGACTATGGGGACTTACAACTGTTTTCATTTCATAGAAGAATTAAAAAATAGAAGCAGAGAGTGAAGTACAGGACTGGGTAATGTGAAAGCCTTCTATAGCAGAATACTTCCAATTTGCTAAATAGTGAGTATACAGCACTGACCTTACAAATCCTTTAGCTAACAGAGTGTTACAATTATGAAAGCATTTCTTAAGATACACGTAGAACTTATGGGGGAGGGGGAACAACAAGGTTTCATATTTATCATGTTACTAAGCACTATCATCTTGGTCTGAATGAATTTAATAAAAGCAAATAACTAAATTCCTGCTAAGAGCTAGTTTACACTTCACTTTGTAAGCTATTTTCTTATTACAGTCTAAGATATTATGTAATCAAGAAATGAAAGAAATCCATGTCTGCAGTAAGTTGGCACACCCGTGTGGGTGGGGCTGTGGCCAGTGCAATCACTTACCTAGTAACCCACATCAAGGCCTGTATATATTCAACTGTCGTTTCCCTAATATTCTAGTATCTTAATAATTCTGGGCCTCACCTTGCCACTCAAATGTGGGACCCCCTATAGCCCTCTGCATTTTAATTTCACCTTGGTGT
Source organism: Myotis davidii (assembly GCF_000327345.1). Lineage (NCBI taxonomy): Eukaryota > Metazoa > Chordata > Mammalia > Chiroptera > Vespertilionidae > Myotis > Myotis davidii. Next base: position 3,764,199 of record NW_006299715.1, read on the forward strand.
CCCTTCCTCCAATTGTATTGGCTTCTCTTATCTTTTCTTTTTTATAACATATTTTATTGATTTTTTACAGAGAGGAAGGGCGAGGGATAGAGAGTTAGAAACATTGATGAGAGAGAAACATCGATCAGCTGCCTCCTGCACACTCCCTACTGAGGATGTTTCCACAACCAAGGCACATGTCCTTGGCCGGAATCGAACCTGGGACCCTTGAGTCCGCAGGCTGATGCTCTATCCACTGAGCCAAACCGGTTAGGGCGGCTTCTCTTTTCTTATTTCCACCTTTCCCTGCTACTCTACAGCAAGTGATCTAGACTTTCATTCTACAACTAAACCTTGGTCTCCAAGTGAGATGGCATTTCCCACATGTGCATTCCCTAAATGCCTAAACTCTGTCCAGTCAGGGACAATACCTTCTCCAGGGTAGCACAGCTCTTAGCCCTTATTTGTGAGGGGCCTGGGTTGTCATAATTCTGCTCTTGGTAGCTTAGTGGCCTTGGCCAAATCAAATTACTTTCCCTGTGTTCTAGTTTTCACATGTATAACATGGAATAATATCATCTGCTGCAAATAAATTTCTGGGTTCATGAGAAGTTTTTAAAAGTACTGACAAGGTGCTATTCAAATGTTTGTAATTTGTTATTATCTTAAAGATCCTGAGACTGCAATAACCAAAATAATAAGCAAACTTGATAAAGACGTTGAGAGAGTAAGAGAAAGCACAGCTTAAGTCAAAGAAACAATAACCCACAGGAAATGTGACATTAGAGTTTTAGAATAAACTGCAAAATAATATGCATAAGCAAGTAGAGTCTAACTGTACATACCGCTATTTGACATTTGAAAAAGATTGTTCTTCTCAAACTTCTTGAAAACACTTCCTTTAATTTCAACAAACTGAAATAGTAAAAGAAAATATCCTTATCATTATAACTGTTTTAAACATGGATATAGTATATATAAAACTTCCTGAATAAATAATGATTAGAAAAAATAATTCACCCCATCTAGAAACTGCTGTTAGAGTACCCATTTAACTTCAGAAATGTAAAATGAACCTCATACTCACATTATTAGACATCATGATGGTGAGCAAGGACTTGTTGTGTGAGTTAAACGCTACGTTGAGAGTTGTTGCTTGAACCATTATAAGAATTGCGTGCAAAACTAGCAGTAAGTGATGTCAAGGAAAAAAACTTAAGTCTGTTTTCATATTATAGTAACAGATAATACTATACAATTTTCAAAGTGAATAATGTGGGGAAAGATGACTATGTTTTCAAGTCAGGTTTTACATAAATACTTTATTCTTTGTAATTTTTTATTAGGTGGCCCAAATTTGACTGGATTACGATGTACACCACCATATGAACCAAGCAACAGCAGAAATGAACCGCGGTGCACCATTCAAGTGGACTGTGAGTCCTGTTCTTTCTGGTTCTCTGGCATTTGGCTCAATGCTTGGGAAATAGGCCCTTTAAAAAGTTTCTTAAATAAATAGACTTATGGTAAATACTGAAAGAAGACACTTAGCAATATACATTCTGAATTAAGATCATTTACATTCTAAAACAGAAAAAACATAAAGCAAAAATCTGGAAGTGATCGTCCTCTCCTGCTCTTCTGGGGATGAGGAACATAGACAATAAGAACTGTCCGATAATTAAGGTTCGTCTTCATTGTCTTTTTTGAAGACATCACAAGTTGCAGAATTATATTCATATTACACGTGGAATGGTTTATTTAAATTAGAACAGTAACTTTTATTCCATTATACTTGGAACAAGCTTTTACTCTACAGAAATCTTCCCACTTAAGTCCTTTAACTTTCCAAGTATTAATCTGATCTTTTCAAGTATCAGTTTGAGAGAGAGTATGGAAAATCATGTGGCACATTCCTGTGAATGAACCTGACCCCACTTGGGACATGTAGGCATTCACGTGTGTGTAAATATATATGAATGGGCACACACACTGTTTATATGTAATGAAGCCTTTAATCATTAAAAAAAAAAGAAGTTTTAAAAGGGCGGTGAGAGGGGAGAATAAAACCTCCAAAATTCCTCCAAACCAATTTCAAATTTTACTCCTAGACGAACTGTATACATTTTAAGCCCAGGTTATAACAAAGAATCCACAGGCTTAAAAAAGATAACCTTAAAAAATTCCATATACGTATAGAAAGCTACACAGATGTATATAAATGTAAAGTATGTAAAATACCCTTCAGTCAAAAATCCTTCCACAGAACCAGCTGCACAGAGAACAGAACTGTTAGCAGTTCACAGCAGCATGCACTGAGGCTCTTTAAGTTAACATACAATAACTCTCATAACTAATTTCTCCAAAGAAAGCAGACATTTCACACAATGCTCAGGACACACATACACATACCTTTAAATCAGAGAAACAGCTAACCAAATAAAACAATGCAGAATACGCACTGACTGCTAGAATGACTGATACGTCAAAAGGATACAGACGTAGAGAACAGCCATGAGAAAGTGAGGAATCACCCCAATGTGAGCTCTTTTTCTTTCTTTGGGCTCTGTTGCTGTCCAGTAGAGAGCATCTAATATATCTTGACCAAATGATGAAAACAGACGATCTGCTACCTAAAGAGAAAAATGATTGAAAAGATGTTTCTTATTATTCCATTCAAACATGTTACTACAATTCAGAAGCAACTCAAATACTAGGGCTCTGCGTTTATACAAAAATAAACACTTAAAGTCCCACCAGAAGGCCAGGTCCGAAAGAGCAGGATCTGTGCACTTTTTAGTATCCACGACCACGTCTTTATTCCCTGACACAGCAGTGCTCTGATCTTCGTGCTATACGAATGAAATTCTGTCTAATCAGCTATGTTTGTAACAGAACAGTCTTGCTACATGCTGGCAAAAATCAAAGGGAGAGGACACAGCAAAACCATAGTTCCTCTGGCTTTAACTCTCTAAATTCAAATTCAGGATTCAAACTTAAATCCTTTAGGACAAACATATCATTTGAACAATTCTATTCATACCTAATATTTGCCAACAACAGGAGCTGTAATTTGTTTGAGGTTTATTATATAGAATACTAGAGGCCCAGTGCACGAAATCATGTGCGGGTAGGGTCCCTAGGCCTGGCTTGTGATCAGGGCCATCTTCTGCCCATTCGCCAGTCCCCAGTCCCACCCCACGGCCATCCACCCTGGTTCCCTGTGGTTCCCCATTCGCCATCCTGTGATCGGAGCCTTCAGGCCTTTGGGGAGAGACCTAGAGATGGTCAATACACCTCATAGCGACTAGACAAGCAGTCGTTCAGGTCGTTACGCCGTTATGGTCGCTGGGCTTTTATTATATAGGATAATATGCAGATTTACTTCTTAAAGACATTTTCAGGTACTGGTCTCCAAAATATAGTATGATAAATAAAATGGAACACAAAAAAAAGAAGATATATCATTGAGTATTCAACTGAAAGGTCACATTCTGAGAGAGGCCTTTCCCAGACATCTGTCTCCTGTGGCTCCCACAGTCGGTAACGCATCAAACCGCGTCTTTTTTATTGTGGCATGTAGCATTTCCTAATACCTCCTGGTTTACTGTCTGTCTCCCACCCATAGAATATAAGCTCCATGAGACTGGGCTTTGTTCACCACGGGATCTTCAGGGTCTAAGGCAGTGCTTGGCATACAGAAAATGTCAATTAAATATCTGCTGAATGAAGGAATGATAGCTACCATTTAGGGAGCTCTCGCCACATGAGTGGCACTGTGCTAAGCCCTTCCCGTGTACTGTCTTGGCCCTCACAAGTCCCCTGATATCTCCAATTTACAGACGAGAAGCTGAGGACTGGAGACATTCAGCCACCAGCAGCGTGGGCAGGGTAAGCAGGGTCGCAGCAGCTTCTCTCTGCACAGGAGCCCGACTCTTCTTGTCCACTGGGCGTGAACCACACCGTCAACTGCAGTCCATGGAGTGAACAGCAGTAAAACCATTCTGATCAGCAATTCATGGGTCCTTTTTCTTGACCCATTTTATAGTAACAGCAATACCACCTATAGAGGGCTTTGTGAATCAGGAGGCACACATCAAGTTGGGGCGAGGTAGAAGCCCTGGTCCCCTGCAGTCCCTGGAGGGAAGGCAGTAACGGAGACCAGTGGGGCTATGGCATGAAGAGCCACTCAAACAGGGTTTCCTTCTGAGAGGAGAAGGGGGAGCTGGATGGTGCTCTGCCTTACAAACTTGAGCCACACCCACCATCTGCATCCTATCCACCAGGCAAAGCAAGTGTAGGGCATGAAGCCTGGAGGCGGAAAGCTGGGGGTGGCTTGGAACCATCACAGTCAATGAATTTATTTAGCCAGGATGGCCCGAGTGCCACACCGTCTGTGACGAACTGGGAAGTCCTCAGGCACCATAGCAATGTAGCCTGAGAGAGAAAGGCCGGCAGCCCCACATCCCCCATCTGCCCACCCATTAGGAAAAACCCTTTTCTGCCTCATTTAAGATAGCAGACCTCACTTATGTTCCTAAAAAACAACATAGAAAAATGCAATTTGAATCTCAAAAATGTATTATACAACATAGAGTAGCTTACTATTTAAAAAACTTATTAAGATTCTGCCTATAATATAAAGCACTTTTTTGCTGTGTGTAACTGTTTATTTTGGTATAAATGAAGATTTTCACATGCTGACTGCTCTAAGTTTAACATGAGATAGATTGTATAAAAATGTTAAGTACTTAAGAGATTTTGGAAACATATGTTTACTTGCTTGATGTGAAAAGTTCAAAGCAATCACACATGTAAATCTATTATAGCAAACATATATATAATCCTAACATTTTCTTCATAATTTTTAATGTTCTAGCATAAAGAAGACATGGGTTTTCAATGAATTTGCAAAACAAATTTCCCTGTAATATGACAATTCCCTTTCTCAAGGGGCACTGACCCAAACATACCCAGGCAGCAGGTAGCTCTTCCTTCCTGCACACAGGTCATGTGAGTCCCAGGACCAGCAACACAGTCAGAAAGACAGACTCCCCAGCCTCAACCCAGATCTACAAGTCAGACTCTGCATTTTAACAAGGCCCCCAGGTGACTGGCCAAGCCCTGAGGGCCCAAAGCGCCCGCCCTAGAGCAGGCAGGAAAGTGGTCTGTCCGGAACGCCTGGGCAGGGGCTGGCCGGCCGGCGGGGAAACGAGGCCCCTCCTCACCTCGAGCATGTTGTAGATGATGTAGAGCTTGATGACCGACTGCCCCCTGATCAGGTGGTACATCATGGAGTAGTCGACATAGTGCATCATAAAGTAGCAGATGACCAGAATGACACCCTTCAAAATGTCACACACCTGGGCTGGCTGCAGCAAACGCCTGTCCCTGAAACAGAAGAAGTAATAAAAGCCCGAGTTTTACTTCCTAGGATCTCAAAATGCAGAATCTCTACTGGACACACACTGGCAGACACTGGTAATGAGAATTAGGTTCATCTCCTAACAAGGAGTGCTATGTATATAACTGACTACTTGAGAGCGTGGAATTTTCTGCCAAGTACAGCATACAAAGATAGCCAACCAGAATGACTCTGAGAAGTGGGCAACCTTAACAGGTGAGCACAGCGGGCGGGCGTCTGGGGATTGATTGCTTTAAAGCGATGGACTTCCAAGATTATGACACAAGCCTTTCGCCTCATGACGAAGCCCTGTCACTGCTGACTGGCCCCTTTCACACACGTTCGCATTCCATGCACACTGGTCCCTGGCACTTTTCATTTCACAGCCTAACCGATTTCCTATCGGTTCATAAGGAACTCCTATTTCCACAACAGTGCAACGTTCCACTGTGTGGATGTACCAGACATTATTTAGCAAATCACTGACGACTTCCCGTCTTTAGCAACTGCAAACCGTGACAGAATGCACATGTCATGCTTCGTATATGAAGGAATATCTATAGGTTAAATTCCTAAAATTGGAATTTCGAGGTTATGTTCACTTGACAGTCTGCCCTCTGCAGAGGCTGCACCAATTCAACCTCAACTAGAAGCAGACAAGACAGCCAGTGGCCCATGTGCACAACTCGGTGTCTCCTCAGCTTCTGGATCTCTGCCATTCCCACTGGTAAAAACTGGTATTCAGTGCAGTGTCAAGGCTAATTTCTCTCACTGGGACACTGACATCATAATGTACTGAAGTTACTTGTATTTTCAGTGAATTCTTTCCTCATACCTTTCTCTTGCTGGTTTGCAGAATAGCTTTTATTTACAGAAGTTAGCCCTCTGTGACATGAGTTGAAACAGTTTTTCCCTAATTAATATGAAATCATTCCTCACTTCTGAGGTCAGAGTATGAAGGGCTAAATTGTGAGTAGAAACAGCTTACTTCCACACAGAAAAAAATATGCTACAAAAGGGTTTAAAATTTCTTTCACTGAATATGAGATCCTGGGCTCAGATGGGTCAGCAGCTTCCTCCACAACCGCTGCAGGCTGATTCCTCAGAAGGCCGGCGCAGTCTCCTGCGAGGGCAGCTTTCATGCCCGGTGCCATCACTGAAAGCCCTGAGGGTCATCTCCTTTGGCGCTGCAGGACTGCCTCATTCCCGCCCAACGTGATGACGCTCTAACCCCAAGGCTGGCCCCCGGTGTTCTGACCTGAATACTGACAATACTCGGCCTTCCTTCCTATTCTCTGCAGGGCTTTCCTAACCCTCATCCACATTTAGGTTGGGGGCTCCTTTCCTCCAAAGATCCTTGTAGAGCTGAACAAGGAATCTGCGAGTCTTCCCGGGTTACGTGGGACCCTGTTACACGAGACAGCGAGGATGCAAACATCCTGAGAAGAGGCAAGTTCTGTGAGGACTATGTTCAGGAAGGGCTAAAGGGAGATGGGAAACACTGGGCTGAACCTAACGGGACATGGGGTCAGAATTCGTCTAAGGCAGACAAGTCCTGAGATGGGGAGGACAAACAGAGAAATTATTCTCAGCAGCTGAAGTGTTGGGTAAAACTGCATCAGTATGAAGTTGAGCAGTCTGTCGTCAATTCCCTGTCCCTTTCCTCTGCGCTGCTCCTCTCTTCCAGGCAGGCTCTGGCCCTTTCCTTCCCACAGAACCCAGACTGAGCTGCATCTCCTACCTCCAACATCTAGCCCAGAACACAGGCCTCCGCCTGGGCTATTTGGCTATAAAGATAATTAATTCTGTGCCTTCACTCTACAAGATTAAAAATGGAAGCCCTGACCGGTTTGGCTCAGTGGATAGAGCGTCGGCCTGCGGACTGAAGGGTCCCAGGTTCAATTCCGGTCAAGGGCATGTACCTTGGTTGTGGGCACATCTCCAGTGGGAGGTGTGCAGGAGGCAGCTGATCGATGTTTCTCTCTCATCGATGTTTCTAACTCTATCCCTCTCCCTTCCTCTCTGTAAAAAATCAATAAAAATAAAAAATAAAAAGAAGAGGCAGGTCGGCTGGAGGGGGAGGGGCGGAGGAGTGGGATCTGAACCTCAGCCCGGCTCCAGGCGTGCCCCTCACCACCATCTACCTTTTTAGAGTTTTCTTTAAAAGAAAATTTAAACTTACAGGAATCAACAACTCAGTAGCTTTTATCTTTCAGCGTAAGTTAATGCTGTGTAATTTATCACTGTGCTGTCATCACATTTAGAAAAACTATTGTACTAAAAAGCAAATACATCTATCAGTTTTGCTCTTTACTTCCAAAAAGAGAACAAATAGGATACAGACTATTGGACCCACTGTTTTCTGAGCTCCCGCTGCTCTGGTAAAAGTCTTCTATCATAACTGGATGCTACAGAGATGAATCTGATTTTCAAAATAAGGAGTATTATTCAAATAAAAAATACAAGCAGAACTCTTAAGAAAAAGGGTTTTGTTTCCATATAAATGTACCTGTTAATGAAAAAGAAAAACTGCAAAAAAACCTGTTTGCGTGGTGGCATCTTGAAAGACATACAGGAAAACACCTAACTCCAGAACAGTTCACCTGTTTCTAAGGACTGGAACCGCCCAGTATGGGTTTTCTTCTCTGCCAGGGTATTTTTAGATAACACTCTGATAAGCATGTCCAACTCTGTAAGCAGCTTATCCGCAGCCCTGCAATCAGCTCTGAATGGGCTTTAAATAACAGTTTCAGGGCAAAGTCCTTCCTTATAATGTCTGTTAAACTGTAGTCACTGGCAGTTCACTTTGCAAATGCTGACAACCCCACATGAACGCAGAAACAAGTGAATAAGTTGTCGAGCAGAGTGAAAAACCCACTAATCTAATTTACAGGCTGGCTGTGAACACCGGGAATATTAAACAAGACATTCAACAGAACTTAAATTCCTTTTAAATTTCCAAGTTAAACCGCTTGTGTGAGGGCTCCAGAAACCAGATTTCCTACATGTCTAAATTTTATCTTTTACTCATTCAAATACTTCCATTAGACTTGCAGCATTACCAACAGAGCGCTCCTCCTGTCTCCCAGGGCTCACAGGTTCACGGGAGCAGCGACACTGCACACAGGATGATCAAGGGCACACTTTTTTCCTCCCTGCTTAGCAGAAGACAATCTGCTCACCAGTAAAAACTGGTCTCAGACAGAAAGATCAGGAGAGGAGGCAACACAAATGAGCAAGAGAAATGGGTAACCCTGCCTTGTTCATTTTCAAATCGGTGTTGAAACATGCCAAGGTATCACCATGGGATATTTCATTATAAAATACGTAGGCTGGGTCTTTCTTTCTTTCTCTCTTTCTCTATCTGTTTAAACGTTTTAAGCTATATGTGGTATAACAGAAAGGAAAAAGAACTATAAGGACTATTGAAATGCAAAATATTAAATATGGTTCTCACTTATGAAAGGTAAGTCCTTTTATAATTTTAAAGTTAAATTGGAATAAAGTACTGAGATTAAGATATTTTCCTTGATTAGAAAACTGAAAATGAACTGCTTACATGGAAGGAACAGGGCTCAGAGACTGCTGTGGGCTTGGGCTTGGGCAGGTTGTGTTTGCTGCTGTGAAGTCTGGCCTGAATGTGTCATCCAAGATCATTTTACCGGGTGACTTCCCTGTGTTAGGTGGGATCATGGTCAAATCCTGTGTAAATGTGGACAAAGCTTCACCAGAAAGTACGGCCGGGGAACCACATTTCCTTTGTATGTGTCCATTCCCAAATGGGTATGTCTGCCTACGCTGGGGTTTGTTTTTTTCATTATAATTAATATTTGTTTGCACTGATGTCAATTTGGCCAAGAGAATAGAAGGAAAAATCAGGGTTTACTCACCACAAGGAGTCCCTGTGACACCACATTCCACTCTATAAAGGAAGTGAAAGTGCTCCTCCCTTGGGTCTGATTCACGAGAGAGAAAGAGAGAGAGAAGGTTGTAATGTTGCTACGCTACTGAGAGCGCCATGTGAGGGAACAAGGGACAACAACACCTGGCACTACGAAGACTCTCTAATAAAACAAATACACTGCTCTCTACAAATCAGCCACGCAGATCAGACCTGGGAGAGGAAATAACGAACTTGTTTCCCCAGACACGGGTACCAACGGTCTCCCTACATGTGCTCCAGGGGTGGCAGGAAGCACTGGGGCAAAATTAAGGCATAGGTCTAAATAGAGAGAAATCGTGAGTGTGTGTGTGTGTGTGTGTGTGTGTACATGAAGTCAATTTCAGGTAGCACTATCTTGAAGGAAGTAGGCATATAGAGGAAACTCAATGTTAAGAAACCCTTAAGCATTTTAAATTCATAATTCTTCTGGGGGATAAGAGCTTTTCTAAGAGGCAAAAGCTCAAGAAGAAAAAGGACTTTATCGTCTCTTAAAACAAAACAAAAACCCAAGAAGCCTCAAATAAGAGTTATGCCTAAAAACCAGGGTGAAATAATCAGAAAATTTGCTTACATATTTCAGTTGCTCTAGAGTAAAAGAAAAAATAGTCTAGCACATAAACCTACTCTACAGTTATTACTGTCTAAAATGTTTTAAAAAATAACAAGCAGATCTTGGCACCAGATAGTATCATTTTCTCTTAATGGCCCTCAATTTTCAACTCAAATGTGACTAAGAATTCTAACACGCAAAATGAAATCACAAGGTTTGGGAGGAAAGAGGGGTCACAAAAATGCCAGGCAGATCAAAAACACTGATACAACTGGTTATTCTATATCCTATAAGTAAATTAGTAAAAATTAGGTTTGATACCTGACTTAGCATAACAGAATACTTTAACACGAGTATTTTATTTTATTTTTAACACAAATATTTTAATACTTTATCCAAGACAAACGGATACCTTATATAAGGGATCAAAACTTAATTTTGTTTTCCATGTCCTCATCATTTAACAAATTATACTAATTCAAGTAGTATCCGGAATGTTTTTCTAAAATGATACTACCCTATCTGGGAGAGAGGGAAGAATACATAACTGAATCTGCTTTGAAAGAATATGGGTGTTTATTTTAGTCTACAATAATAAAATATTTGGGGGCAAAGATTTTTCAAGATTGTTCATTCATTAGAATCAGTTTTCAATGCAATATTCTTGGGATTACTAAGGAGAGACACAAACTTTTTAGAAAGCAGTGCATCCATTGTAGACAACACACACCACTACCAAGCCAAGCTAATTACTCTGTCAATGTCATAAAGTGAACAACATCTGAACAGTCAGAAGATGGCGAAGTGCCCACCAATGGAGCACCATGATGAAGGCTGGGTTTCCATGAGGGGCTGCGGAACCACCCTGGCCCTCAGAGATCCTGGCCCTTGGTCACAGAGAAAGATAGAGTCCTTGTCTACTCACTTAGCTGACACACGAGCAAAACCCCAAACCCAAACCCAAATCCCAAAACCATAGCAAGGTCACAGAAGATTTAGAAATAGGTTCAAAGAATGAATTCTACAGCAGAAAATTCGGGAGGCTGCCAGTTTTCAAAAGCCTCTCATAAATGCTGTCTCAGATAGAACTCTGCAAGGGCAGGAGGTGAGAACACTAATCTTAGATAAGAAAAGGAGGCAATAACGTTTATCCTAATATATATGCGAGATCGAGAGGAACAGTACTAGACTATAAAGAGTTACTGTTTTCGTGTCAGCATTTGGATTCCTTTGACAAATATCCCTTTCCCCCGCTTTTGGGGGAATAATTTCAAAGAACTAAGACAAGGAAGAGAATAACTTTTTCTTTTCTTTCATTCTCTCTCTCTTAACAAAAAGAAGACTGAAATAGAAGAGAGTGAGAAAAAGAAAACAGATAAAAGAAAGTAGTCAACTTCCTTGCTGTTCTCTTTAAGTTCTTCTTATCCCTTTGAAAAAACAAAGTCAGACTGAAGGAAAGAGCATGTTTTGCTGGCTGAAAAAGGAAACCTGATACAGCTATAGGCAAGGCAAATGAAATAAGCTGGTAATGGGAATAGAGAATGTTAGAAGAAAAGCTATAAGAACGCAGAATTTGGCTATTTCTTAATAACAACACTTTTTAAAAGTAAAATGTATTTTTATATTCCTAAAATATTTGAAAATTATTAGACTTAATAATAGCACAGACTATTTAAAATAGCTGAAGTTCTATTGTATAATTTTAACTGCATTCCACATTTCACATATAGCATATATTTATTAGTGATGGCATAAAATGTAATTTTTCAGGTGATCCAAATTGTAGAAATAGCAAGAACCATTTGGCAGAGGGAAACTTATTGGAGTCTTAAATGTAGGATGTAACAGTTTGCCCTCTAGTGTCATTTTACCTATAAAACCTTGAAATTAGAACACTTGAATTTTATTTTTAAATGTTACTGAAATTCATTTAGGTTGAGAAGTATGAAGTAATATACAAACCAATCATCTTTATTTTAAAAACTAAAACTATCTTAAAATATTTTAAAATATATAGAAAAGGTTGGCTCCAAGGACTGCTGGCCACTCACAACAAAGCAAATGGAAGTAGAGGACTGGAGATTTCCCAGCTCCCGCCTACACTTCTTTTAGTTTTCAGGACAAACTATGAAAGGCTTCTCAAATGCGACCTTGGTGTCCTGCCTCCCCAAGTGACAGAGCAATGACACAGGGTAGATGGCAATACAACAAAAGGAGTCTTCAAACAAGAGCCCTGAAAAGGAAATCCTCGGGAAAATCCCCACTCAGTCAACTCCACTGTGTGCTAACGGACCCAAGGAAGAACCCACTCCAAAAGAAGAGAGTCTTTAGGTTATATATCCTCTCAATGTTTTACCTCATCACGCCAACGCCACATTCAACATATGTTTTGAAAAGCCAGTCACTTAAAAATGGCTAGAACACAAATTTGACTCACATTGTTGATCAAAGAATAACCAAAAAATAATCTAGCTCAACATGTAGATGTGAAAATCCCTACATGACATTAGCTATTTTATGTCAGGTAGCTTCACCTGGCTTTATCTGCATGTCCATGGGTCCATCCTTTTATGTCATCACAAATGACGATTTATATTTAGTAATGTCTTATTAGGTTTTTTTGTGTCTTCTGAAAAAGTAACTGAAATAACCATGATTTTACCAAGCTCCCAATAGTGATAAAAAAAAAAAATGGAATAGGAAGTTAGGCTTTGTTAATATTAAAGTACCATGCTACAAATGTCTTAAAAAAGGTTTGCCAATAGGGCCTCTTAAAAATTCTTCCAAACGTATAAAGGATGCACTTTAATGCCTTAACGTTGATGGTAAATTCCTAAAAAGATTATCCCATCTGATTAACATGTAATGAACAAAATATGGAACAATTATCTCATTCTGAAAAGGGGGAGTAAGATTACAGAATGAAAAGTATCACATATAACAATGATGTGATCTTAATTCTTACAATTGTTTTATTCTGTGCAATTTTGCAAAAAAAATGTACTCTTTTCACAATATGATCATCATAATAAATTCTTCAATATATACTGGAAGGACTTTGTATATGTGTTATTCAGTGCTTACTAAATATTAAGTATATGTTCTTTTATTACTTTAAAAGAGCCTTAAAAGAGCATCTTCCATAACTTTAGTCTTCCCAAAACATCAACATATAATTCTGTATATTGACCAATATTTTGTAACTCTGTTTCTATGGTTAGGTTACTGATAATAATTTTATTATGCATTTTATATATCATGGAATAGACACCTACTTTATAGTTAAATGAAATTTTACATGTTATTGTCCACTTCAGCATTTTAAAACTTTCTCGAAATGAAATGTATTTAGAAAAGAGATGCATGTGAGAAATGTACCACAGGCAGCTATGCTAAGAACTATATCATACTGTTACAGGGACTGAGTACACAGAGTGGAGACATGTTGCCATAACTATACAAAGACAGAAAACTGTGAAACCCAAGCATCTTCTAAGCTCAGGTCCAATAAAGCATCAGGATTCGCATAAGCTTCACATTTCATCTTACTGTTCCTAGTTTTGGTAGAGAAGAAAGGGAAGGAAACTAATATCTGCTCCAGTCTACTGTGAGCCAGGCACTATTCTGGGTATTCTTTGCACGCTTCCCAATCTCTGTGGTGAAAGATGCTGGGCTCTCAATAGCCCCTTTTTAACTGATGGGGAAATGGGCTTAGAGAAGTCAAGTAGGTGCCCACAACTCAGCAGCTAATCAATGCTGGGTACGGCTGTCTGATGCTTCCCACTCAGACAATGGTCTTCAACAGCTGTCCCCTCTCACAAATCAGAGGGAGTCTCACCTATAATCGGTCGCTAAGGATCCCTAGGCCACAAGACAGTTTACTCTCAAAAGGGATGGAGGAGGAACCCCTACGGTAACAGCTCCTCAGGAGATGCTGATACCACCTGGCCCCCAGCTCCCTGCCTAGAACCCAGTCCTCACTTAACCGATCTTGCCCAGATAGCCAAGGATCTTCAGGAAAACTGAGGTACCGGGTAAAGTTGTACAGTGGCAGTGAGGTCATTGACTCTCAGGTCCAAGACCCTTCCTATTCTTCCACCCACATTCTTAACATTCGTTTACTGCCAAAGCAAGGTTCTGGTTCAGAATCATTCAGAAAATAAATGTGTATATACAAAGTACAAATATTTCACAAACATATTATATAATATTCATTAAAAAGATAAACAGTATTACTTTATGCATGAAAGACCAAAGTGTGAATGAAAGCGTACGAATTATCCCTATTCTGCAAAACTTACCCATGTGATTATTTAGTTTAACAACTACAAATAGTAAAAATAATTTAACACTGAAAATAGTGATGTTACACTTACCTTAGGCCATAGCAAGGCAGAGTGAAGAGCCTGAACAGTGCCAGGAACACTCTTAAAGGAAGCAGCGTGAACACATACAGAAACGCATCCAGGCACAGGAAGATCCCAAATACCATGAGCTGGATTTTAAAAGGAGAGAAGAAAACAACACATAAATAAACATTCTTTAAATAATTGTAGATCAAAATGTAAACAAGGAATTTCTGAACTTTGTGGGAAGTTCATTTCTTGTAACTTGTAACAAACTGATAGTCCTACTTGTGTATATGAGCCATATTTTAATGAAAAACCTTTTTCAAAGTGTAAATTTGTACTTCTTCTTCCAGAGCCTTTGGTTTACCACCCACAGAAGTCAATTACTCAAAAGACAAGTTGCCCTTGACCATGGCTATGAAAGATCTGATTCGGCTTTCTGAGTACTTCCTCAAATTTTAAAGATATTGTAGACAACTTTTAGATAAAGCTTTGTAACTGTAACTTTAATCTTTATAAATTTGCTATTTCCTGTTTATCAGAGTGCTTCATGGATGGGAAGAATTGGAATATCCATTGAGCTAAAATATGTAAATTGTTACTAATTTTAACACAATTTCGTGTGTATTTGAACTTGCTATATTCAGAAGGCATTATTCTTAATTGGAAGGGTAACTGCTAAGGTTTGTATCTCTCTCCCTTTCTTGTATACTTCAATCCTTCCTATTTTTTGTAACATTATGCACTTTTACCCATTAAATGTAGGACTATATTTCATAAGAGGAGGGTGTAGTCTTTTGATGGCGTGGAGAAGTTGCCACACCCAGGCCCCCAAACTCTGCAACTTTAAGAGCAGGGACTTTCATATGTCTGCACACAAACAAGACATGCTGCACATGCCCTCACACATGACACTCCATGTATCCTTAGTCAATGAACTGCTTACACAACTGTAGGAAATAGTTAACCATCACACTGTTGCTGGTAGAACTGCATCCCCTCCCTGCAAGTTCGTATGTTGAAGTCCTTGCCCTCAGTACCTCACAATGACTGCATTTAAAGATGGGGGTCTTGAAAGAGGTAGTTCAGTTAAAATGCATTCACGAGTAGGCCCTAATCCAGTATGACCAGTGTCCTTATTAGAAGAGGAAACGTTGACACAGACCGACACAGGGTGGGTGACACAAAGACACAGGCCAAGGAGAGAAGCTTCAGAAGAAATGAACCTGTGACACCTTGACCTTTGGGTCTGCAAACTGGAGCCAGACAGTTGGTGGTACTTTGGTACAGCAGCCCTTGCAAACTGTATCGCACCATTAGAAAGGAGATTTTATCAATTTTTTGCAAGATGTCTCAAAAATATATTTCCCCACCTATATACATATATACACATACCTGTATGTATATATGTGTGGATA
Organism: Myotis davidii; assembly: GCF_000327345.1. Lineage (NCBI taxonomy): Eukaryota > Metazoa > Chordata > Mammalia > Chiroptera > Vespertilionidae > Myotis > Myotis davidii. Next base: position 3,779,842 of record NW_006299715.1, read on the forward strand.
TATATATATTTATATCTTTTTAAAAAACAATTTAGACTTATGAACAACCAGGAAAGTACAATGTCAGTGCTCAGACCACCCTGTTCAGTCTCCTGACCACGACAGCTGTCAGAGTCGGTCACCCACTGTGGCCAGCACAGCCAGGGTTCTGCGCGCTGCCTGTTTTTCACCCTTACAAAGGAGAGCTGCAACAGGCTGAGCGCCGTCCGTGTGTAGCTGTGGTCACTGTCATGATCCCGTCCCTGGTCACTGAGAAGCCTCTCCATTTCAGTGTGCGTGTGTAAGGAAACAGCACGCTGGGAAGGAGTCAGCAGGTGTCTTTCTGATGACCTGACACCGGGGATGGACGCATTACTCATTCACCCAACATCCACGAAGCTGTTCACAGGACCAAGCCCACGCTCAGCCCAGCGCACAAAGCCAGGCGGGACCCGGGGAGGGGGCTCCTGCCCTAGTAAGCTTACTCAGGTTTCAGCAGAGACGCCAGCATGTGGGTAACAGACAGGGACGTGGTAACTGTGCTGCGGCAGAACTGCGGATGCAGGGAATAGCGGAGCCCTGGGGAGAAGATAGCCAGCCCAACTTGGGGAGACTCAGAAAAAGCCCCATATGAGAGGAGACCCTTTTAACATCTGAGATGAAGAACTACTGCCACATGGAGAGGGTGGACTGAATAGGAAGAGGAGGTGTGCGAGGTGGGGAGATGGGGAAGGAAGCTTGCCAGGCTCGGGAGGGAGCATGAGCAAGAGCACAGAGAAAGTAATGATGAAGACAACCTTTTCTTGCAGAATAAAAGTATAATCACCTTTCTTTGGCGTAGAGCAGTGGTTCTCAACCTTCCTAATGCCGCGACCCTTTAATACAGTTCCTCATGTTGTGGTGACCCCCAACCATAAAATTATTTTCGTTGCTACTTCATAACTGTAATTTTGCTACTGTTATGAATCGTAATGTAAATATCTGATATGCAGGATGTATTTTCATTGTTACAAATTGAACATAATTAAAGCATAGTGATTAATCACAAAAACAATATGTAATTATATATGTGTTTTCCAATGGGCTTAGGTGACCCCTGTGAAAGGGTCGTTCGACTCCCAAAGGGTCGTGACCCACAGGTTGAGAACCGCTGGCTTAGAGGAATTTGCATTAGTATTGTTTATGGTAAACAACAGTAACTAAAGTCTAAGGGGCCTTCCTTTCACATATTAAACCAGCCCAATAAACTCCGTGAGCCAGCAATCATCTCATACTGTGCCAACCTCGTAACTGGGAGCTGTCAATACCATAGATACATTAAAATGGAAGGGAAACAGTGGCTGAGACCTAAGAAACTGCAGCTGGGTGGAAAGAAACCATCCTTGGATGTTGGAATACACAGTACACAACCAATAGAAACTCCTTTCAGGGTTTATAAAAGCAGAGAAGTGACCCAACTACTGTATTCGTGCTCACCCACTATTTCACCAGGCATAGGGGAGACTGTCATTGTCTTTGCGCTAACTCATCTGTTTCCAGTTTGCCGAGTGTCATAAAAAATAGGCATTTAATGAATCAAACTTACAAAAGGCATGAAACTGTCACACATTTCTATTTACAGCTAGCTTTGAAAAGGTGTTAAGAATTAAAAGCTCCGAGTATATATTACTATTGGGAATAATGTGTACTTCCGTACCTTTGGGTCATTTGTGTGGCATCTTGATAAAATAGGCAATCACTATTTCATTTTATTTGAACCAAATAACCATAAAGTATTCAAGCAGTCTTAAGTAATATCTAAAGAAAATTCCCCTGAAATACACGAGGTGTGGCAAGAAAGTAATACAACAGTGTCATATGTCACCCTGTTTCCCTTTTGGTAAGCACAAAAATCTCTTGTCTTCCTTTAAGTGCCACTTGAAGTTTCAAAGTAAATGCCAGGTGTGGCTAAAGTCAAAGCAGCACAATGCTTGTGGAATATGCTTCCTTATATCACAACGAAAACCTGTTCTATTGGTTGACAGCCAGGCCTTGTCCCTCTCTGGTCCCACCTCCCTACTTCCGCTTCCTCTGGTGCTGCCACCACCCCCACCTCACCTAGTAAATGTGATCTCTCACTTGACAGTTATCTCACTTTTATGGGAAGGCCATAAAATAAATATTTCCTCTGTTTAGACTGACCATGATATAAGTAACAGAAAGTAGAAAACCAAGATACGGCAAAGAACTAAAGCAAAAGGAAAATGCCTCAACAAGAAATCACACGCTGGAGTTTTTGGCTTTTTCCGCTTTCCTGGGGACGGAAGACTCATTCTTTGGTTTGCTCCTCCTTTTTTCCTCTGTAGCAAACACTCAGTGTGCAGCTCTAATGTGGCAGAGACCGACAGATGTTCACTGTTTTAAGCGCAAACAGTCTTACTAAGAAGCTCAACACCCAAAGAAGAGGATTTAATTGCTGACCACAACTTAGTCATTAATACACTTTACACTGCAAGTCACTACACACACACACACACACACACACACACACACACTCAAACACCCAAAAGCAAACTTTCGCTAAAACAATACTTTTACTACATGAAATACAGATGAGTATTTTCTACTTCCTTTTAAAAAAACAATGCTGGTCTCATTAAACTCATGACCCACCAAAGGGTGAGAAGTCCTGTCTGAAAAGAGGTTCCAGGACGCGCAGGCGTGATGGAATTCAGTTCCCTCCCTGGTGGCCACACGCAGTGAAGACAGTCCCAAGTGGCCCTGAGGAGCTTTGCAGAAGCATCTGCACTGGCAACACTGCAAAGGCCTTTGTACAAAAATGCATGAAAAACAGGGATTTACAAATTGCAGAGATTCAATTTAAAATCTGTACTCAGAGTAAAGTTTTATAAGAATTTACGTGAAAAAATAATTGTTTCAAAATAACCTTCTGCTTAATTAATAAGGCAGTTCTTTTTTGTTCGCTTGTGTTTTTTTGGTTAATCCTCAACTGAGGATACTTTCCCATTGATTTTTTTAGAGAGAGGGAAAGACAGAGAGAAACATTGATGTGAGAGAAACCCATCGATTGGTTGCCTCCTGCATGAGCCCCTATCCATGGCCCGGGCCGGGGAGGAGCCTGCAACCAAGGTACGTGCCTTTGACCAGAATCAAACCTGAGACCTTTTGGTCCACAGGCCGACACTCTATTAACTGAGCCAAACCAGCTAGGGCAATAAGGTAGTTCTTGAGAGTCTTCTTTGGAATAAAAAAAAACAAAAGTGAAAACGAAGGGCAGAAATGGTCACTGGCCTTTCTGGGCCACAGGAGATATTGTCTGGAAGGACTTCAGAAGCCTTCTACGGGTAGCGGGCACCAGAGTACTAGGCACTGTGTGTGGGCTGTATGCACGGCCCCACCTCCACTCTGCAGACTCGAGAGCCTGCCCGAGTTCATGAACAGAAGAGGCAGGGCCAGACTTCAGTGGGTCTGCAGAAAGCTTGGCTTTGAAAACTGAAGTACTTTCCTAGTAATGACACCTGTCACTCTTCCTTCCAGCCTCAACCTTGCCACTGGATTTGACACCTTATATATTTTAAAAAAACAGCAATGTTAAGAAAAGCACAAAATGCCAATAATCCTATAACCCTGAAAGTCAATGGAAAACCCAGTTCTAGTGAAAATTTCCATAACCAGCTCTTACCACATTCACTTTGAACATCCTACTATTGCTTTTCATCATTTGAACAGTACTAGGCTCCAAAGAAATAAGTAAAAAGAACAGCCTCTCTCTTGCCCTAACCGGTTTGGCTCAGTGGATAGAGCGTCAGCCTGCAGACTCAAGGGTCCCAGGTTCAATTCCGGTCAAGGGCATGTGCCTTGGTTGCAGGCACATCACCAGTGGGGAGTGTGCAGAAGGCGGCTGATTGATGTTTCTCTCTCATCGATGTTTCTAACTCTCTATCCCTCTCCCTTCCTCTCTGTAAAAAATCAATAAAATAAAAAATAAAAAAAGAACAGCCTCTCTCTGTGGAGAATGGAGCAAGGCTTACCTTTTAAAACATCTATGTTTACCTTTCGGACAAAAATGTCTTTAATGCCCTTTGAAATTTTAAAATAAATGAAGTGTTATATCTAAAAGTAAGACAGCACAACGATTCTGAAATAGGCCTCTTGGAATCTGACAAACCACCTCCTGGCGATTCTGAATACCATCTTGCCACTATGACCCCAGCTGCCACCGGCTAGTGGAGGACACGCCAGCCAAGGACGCTCCCCGGCTGGTCTGGAGTGTCAGTTGGCAAGAAGCAGTAAAGTGGGAAGGGGCCTTTCCCACCCTTCCCCTGGTCTCACTTTCTGTAAAGCTCAGTTCTACAATGGGAGGATGAAAGGCCACCAGGAAGGACATCTTCCCCAGGGAATGCACAAGCCAGTGAGCTGGACACAGACCAGCGGTCAGAGCCTGATGAATGATGTGCCCTAGAGCACTGGCCAAGAGAGTAGTCTGCATGGGGTGTGGTGCGAGTGGAGGGTGGCAGGGGATAGTGCACGCAGGGAAGGGGAATGGAGTCAGCAAAGGTCTCCCACAGAGGAGACAAGATGGCACTGGATTTTGCCAGGTCAGTAAGGAGGAACAGACTTCCCAGCAAAGAGAAGAGTGTGCACAGGTGCAATGTGAGTGGGTGGCTGTGTGGCCAGAAGGTAATCATTATACAAGAGGGATAGAAATCACCTTCAGTTAATTACTAAGGAGCGCCACTCTTTGCTCTACGTTCCAGAAGTCCTCAACAAGCCGACATGCAAGGATTCATGATTAGAAGAGTGTGAAGGAGAACGAGCGATCAATAAGAAAGTTTACAAGTGACTGACTTTGAAAGCAATGATGGCAGATTCAAGGCTGTCCCTATAATACAACAGTTTTATCACCTGAATTAAAAAATTCATGTCCCCAGGAAGTTTATACTCTAGGCCAGCGGTTCTCAACCTGTAGGTCGCGACCCCTTTGGGGGTCGAACGACCCTTTCAGAGGAGTCGCCTAAGACCATCGGAAAACACATATATAATTACATATTGTTTTTGTGATGAATCACTATGCTTTAATTATGTTCAATTTGTAACAATGAAATTGGGGGTCACCACAACATGAGGAACTGTATTAAAGGGTTGCGGCATTAGGAAGGTTGAGAACCACTGCTCTAGGCGATGATGAACAAAGGGATTACCTCGAGCCAGGTACTTTTATGATAGGCCAGGTTACAAAAACATATGTAACCATGGAAAACAAAGTAATGTTGATAAAAGACTTGACAATAATTACAACTTATATCTGACATATATTTAACACAAAAAATCAATTTAAGATGTTAATATGTGGAAAAACTATTATGGGGCCAAAAAACTACTTTTCCTCCCACCTTCTAAGTTCTTCTGGCTGATTCAAATTGACAGAGGCAGATTAACAGGAGAAAATGTATGTTCATCCTGAATGTATATGCTGGGGGGTGGGGGGTGGGGGCGGTGTGGATGTTTCGCAGGATATGAGACCTGAAATGGACTGGGGAGTTTAGGTTTAGAGACCACTATGGACAAAGGAGAAAGGGAGCAGAAGCCTGAGATTTCAAAGGAAACAAGCATTTTACAAGTAGCTGAGGAAGAGTGGGGCACATGTGTTGGGCAAATTCTTGCGAGGCAACCCAGAAACAATGGGGGTAGAGGGGATGTCTATCTACCAGGCCCCTGCCTGCAGCCTTCCTACCTACTGCTAAGGTGACGGTGTTGCGATTTCCTTCCTGGAACAGGCCTTTTCATCTGAATCTCTTAGGCAGGAAAGGAGGAAAGCCATAGGTTCTTTCTGAGTCTTCTGTTTTTGAATAATCAGCTTAAAACCAATATCCCAAAAGGGACAATTTTGGGGTGGCAAAATTCTGGTCCCCTTCACTATGCACATGAAAGGTCCTGAGATTTTCTTGCTCCTCTTAATTCCAATCCACATCTGAATACAGTTATCTTGTAAGCACTGGACCCACATTAATTTATTTAATCCTCCCAACAACCCTGGAGGCAAGGAGCATTCCTTGGTGTGTGGCAGGGACAGGCAGGGCTGTGCGCTCCTGCTGAGAGGTTGGAGCGGGCAGGAGGCTGGCTGTGCTCTCGGGACCCCATGGCACGTCTGAGTCTCACTAAGGACGCGAGGTCTTTACTGTAGCTGCCATCACAGGCACACGTCTCCTTTTCAGGGAGCAGCAGCAAGGAGCACTAAGGCAGACTGAGTGCAAGCAGGAACAACAGCCAAGGACAATAACACAGTTTGAGTGACAGCTCACAATGGTCTGATACAGCAAATGGAGAGAGAGGGAAATAGATTTAAGACTGTTTTCAAAGCTGAAGTGACAGAAGTAAGTTACTGATTCAAAAATAGAAACATCACCCCACAGTGCCAAGTTCACAAACTGTCCTTTAAACATATCAGTGAATGGGGTGGAAGTCACGGCTGGCTGGCCCAGAACCATCTGATGAGTCCTATGTGCCCAGTAGGTAGCAGGGCCTACACTAGGCCAAGGAGGCCCTGGATGCCCCGAGACACTCCCCTATCACCTTTAAACCCGCTTCTGGAGGGGGCTTCTTGTGCTGCTGCCACTGGCCCTGTGCCCTGGCTGCAGGAGGAATATGGAAGCTGCTGTCACCACCTCTACCAGCAGGGGGCGCCAAGCCTCCGAGGGGAAGGGAGGACTACCAGACAAGGCGGTTGAGAGGGTGAGCTGCGAGGTCCCCACCCTTTCCTGCTTCTCAGCAGCTGTGTGGCAGGACATCCGAGTCAGGGTGTGTAACAAAAGAGGGCCGCACCATGGGAAGAACTTAGAGGGACGGTGCCCCCAAACGTGTTTTCATGAAATTAGAAACCGAGCAGGATGCCCAGCGTCTCTGCCACCAGCGTGGGTCTGAGTAAGCCCTTTATTCGTTTCACAAGGAAATCCAAGGGCTGTTTACTGAACCAGGGTGAGACAATGGCCATGACTACTTTCTTAACACATACCTCCCAGTGAGAAACAACAAAAAGGCTTTATATGACATTGTCATTAAATCCATTAGTTTGAAAGGAACTTTTACAATTATTTTTCCTAAACGTTATCTTCTCTGACCCTCAAACAAGCAGAACGAAGTTCCTTCACTTTTATGTGACACCGCTTTCTGGGGTCTCTCCATGCTCCCCATTTCTCCTGTTTCTCATATGCAATCATCAGCCCTTCTGAGATGACTTAGTTCAACCTTCTAACTTTAGATGAAGTCAAAGCAAAGGAGGTTCCAGCCTCGACTGGATCACTTGGCTATGCCCTGCAGACCTGAGATGGGAAGCGAAGGGTATTGAATCTTTACCGCAAATACTCCCGTGTGACACTAACCTTTCTCTCTTTCAATAATAATAACAGCCTGTGCCTAAAAACAATATTCTATACCGACAGCAATACCTATATCTTCAATCTGACAAACTTAAAGTTAAAAATAAAAATTCACTAGATTCTTAAGACAGCTAGTCGCATTTAAAGACTAATTAGCTGAATTCAATTTTAAAAAGTGTATTAAGTAACTATAATATACAAAGCATAGTAGCAATAAGGGATTGCCAAAAAGCATAGAATTACAATGTAAAAAAAAATTCAAAAATGTATTTTAACTTTTATGACAGGCAAGGCTACATAAACACACATAACCACAGAAAATAAGTAATTCTGAGAAAAGGCTTTGTATTAATCACAACCTACACCTGACATATAATTAACATGAGGAATAAATTTCTTAAAGGTAAATCAATCAATGGATTTTCATTTGAAGAAGGATACGCACATGGTGAGATCTTGAGATCTCCTTGCTTCTTGTACTTCTAATCCATGTTGAACACTGCTATACTAATTTTTCAGAAGCATAGCTCTGAGAGGTGGCTAATCCGATTACCACCCTCAATCCGTTCTTTTGTTGGCAAAGCAGAGCACTTACTGTCCTTGTCACCCATGCAGCGGGGGACGAGTGTATAACTCAGCTTGGCCAGTAAGATACAAGCAGAAGGAAGTCTGCTGGGCACTGCTGGGAAAGCTTTTAATTCTTTATAAAAGGAACAGTCAGAGAGGGGACTGTCCATCTCTTCTTTCTGCTTATCATGCAGATGTGATGCCTGAGGCTGCAACGAGCAAGAGGACCAAAAGCCAATTTGCCAACGATGGCAAAATACTGGTAGAGGGATCAAAAAGATTTGGTCCATGCTGGCTTCATTAATCTACTGGACCAATTGAGACCTCCTTCCTTGAGACTTGCTAAAAAAAAAAAAAATCTTATTTATTTAAGCCACAGTTGGGTATCCTATTACATACATAGCTAACTGTTAGTATTCTGTTTTATACACAGCTCAAAGTACGTCAAAGAAATCTATTTTAGCCCTAACCGGTTTGGCTCAGTGGAAAGAGCGTCAGCCTGCGGACTGCAGGGTTCCAGGTTCGATTCCGGTCAAGGGCATGTACCTTGGTTGCGGGCACATCCCCAGTGGGGAGTGTGCAGGAGGCAGCTGATCGATGTTTCTCTCTCATCGATGTTTCTAACTCTCTCTCTCTCTCTTCCTCTCTGTAAAAAAAAAAAAAAGAAAGAAAGAAACCTATTTTAACAGTCCTACCAAAGCCAGCCTAAACTCCTTTGCTTCACCAGCCTGGATCCAGACTGTCCTTCCAGTGTACCTGTCATTTCCTGTGTGTACCTCACAGATCCCCTCCCCCCCCCCCCCCCCCACACACACATTCATAGGCCCTACAATGCACAGACAAAATCTACCTCTTTTTTCTCATCACCTTGCAAATTACCTTCACAAGTCCTTCCTCACTGTAAAAGTACCTGGAACATAGTAAGTATTCAAAACAAAGACCGGGAAAATAAACAAATAAATGAATAAGTGATCTATTATTTCTCTACATTAGCATTTATATACATGAGGCAATTTTAGAAAATACTGTGATTTTTTTTTTTTTTTTACCGTTTGCTGCAACTTTAGATTCATACAGATGACAAAATTAGCCCTTGGACAAAAATCTGGGATTTTTTTACATTAGTAAACAGGTTCAGTAAGAGATATTGATCTTTCTCTTCGCTTGAAAGTACAAACGTTAGTTACATGTTTTATAGTACCATGCGTGCAACCCTTGTGGAAGCAAAGCGCTCTGTAATCAAGTGTCTCTCCCTCCAAAGGTTAGGAGAAAATGTCATAACGTTTACCGAAAACAAGAACAAAAATGAGTAAGGTGTTATGTATTAGAATAGACAATGCAACCACAAAGGAAACCAATAAACATAATTTAGATTAACATGAATGTCTAGATATTCTCCCAGCTCTTATAAAGAAAGCCCGAGGTGAAACACTACTCATAGAAAATAAGGGCCACAGGGATATCATTCATGGTTAGGAGAGATATTTAAGCCTGAAGTTAAACTGAAATCTACCTCCACTCTAGGTTTCCCTTAGTCTTAGAAGTGAAGAATGCCTTGAACTGAAATGTCTGACTTCCTTTCCTGCATTTTAAACAACAAAGCTTCTAGAGTGTTGCTCTAAGAGACTAAATCAAATTTTCCCAAATAGGCCTAACACCAACACCCTCCTTCACGGGAAGCAGGGTTAGAACGTTATGACAACTGTGCATGAACAGTATTAATTCAACTTTCCTGACATTCTACATTTTACATACATACAAATGAAACCAAAGTTTCACACACACACACACAAAAAATACCCTTAGTATAGGCAATGTGCTCTAATGCTTCTATTCTTTTCTTTAAAAAAAAATCCATACATATAGGTTACCCATCAGTGATTCTGTCATGGATTACAGTTTGAAAAACACTGATTTATACTTTAGTCTTATCAAGACCTGTAGGCATTTTCCCCAGAAGACAACTTAATACTCACAATAAACAAACATGAAACGCTTATAAGTTTCTATGAGAAATCTACTAAAAAACTTGCTTGTTATTTCAATGTTACCAATAAAGAAGAGAGAATGATGTGTATTGAACTGCCTCTGATGAGGTAATAGAATTATAAAGGGATGCTGTCACTGCTCATTATTTGTGTCACAGGAGGGGTAAGACAGGGTCAGACAGACAGACACCTCCCCGCTCTGAAGCAGTCCCCTGGGTGTGTCCCTGGCCTGGCTGTGGCTACAGGCAAATCCCTCTGTGTTCTCCCCAGAGAAGAACGGAGTCCAGATCTGCTCCACCAGGTGGAAGAAAGCACTTCCCTGCAGAAAGCAGGTGGGTAAACTGTCTGTGGCTGGACAACGGACCAACGTTGTCCTGACAAGAACATGGCCCCAGCAGACCCTCCCTCCAGCGGCCTCTGCAGTATGTCCACACATTTCCACCTCACAGCTTACTACTAGAGGAAAGAAGTGAGCTTTGAAAAGCAAGTTTTTTAAAGTGTTCTAAGAAAGATCCAAGAATTAGTTTAATCTTTCTTTTTGCAAGCATAAGAAACATTACCCTCCACCCCTAAGAAAATCTTACATAAACTCCAATATACAGAACGAAGGCGCTGCTGCAAGAGGAGGCTGCTGCAGAGCGCGCCCCGCATACCCCTTCACCTCCCTTCTCATCCTCCAAGCCCTCGGCTCCCCGGGGGACCCTAGAACTCCCTAGAACAAATAAACCAAGCACATTCACTGATGCTGACCTAGGGTAACACAGAACTGCACTGTCGTGTGTTCTCTCCCAAAATCTTTGCTGTTCCCTAGCTCTCCAATCTTCCTAACACAGAACTTCCTAAAACTTCAGCATGTGACATGCCACCAAGAACCTATGTGAAGCAACATTTCTCAAGTTGTCACTCTACGCCTGACTCATCCTTCTACCCAATTGATGGACAGTCATAAAAAAAAGAGCATCAGCCAAACCAGCTGACCCTCACTTCTCACTGTCTACCACACCTCTTGCCATTATAATATGTGATAAAACAAACCAACAACACTCTTCTGACAGCCACTGGAACAGATAATATGGTTCTAAGGAAGTGACTGAAATATTTTAAGTTGTATCTAAATATATAAAAGCCTAATATGCAAAGTGTCCCCTCCAGAGTTCAACTTGAGACGTGGAGTTCAATCACTCGCTACGATGTGTGCTGACCACCAGGGGGTGGTGTGGAATGAAGGAAGGCCCAGCCGGCAGCTGGCTGTCACTAGGGACCCTACCCGTGCACAAATTTCGTGCACTGGGCCTCTAGTGTTACTATAAAACTATGAAAACATGTTTTAATATAGCTAAAGCTAAATTATTTCTTCTTTCTTTCTAGCAAGAAATGTGGAAGTGCTCAGAGTCGCCAACTCTAGCAATGTAGAGGAGAGGAGCTTCCTGCCACATCTGACTGGTCTAGACAGACTGAGACACAATCGAGGGAACATGGTGTGTGTAGACATGGAGCTGTTATAACTATGCCAACCTATGATGTGATATTCTCTGTGATGAAGGCAAAATGAACCACCTTTTTCTTGAAGAGACTATAATTTATGTTTTTAAATATGAAGGCTGTCTGAGAAACTAAAACCTTAAAGAAGGCTGACATTAAATAATTTATTGTGCTGAGTGGAAAAAAGAACTGTTTCTAACAAAACAAAATTGAAGAGAACTAACAGAATAAGTGGAGATTAATTCCTTGGAAAAGGTTATTTGGATGGGACACACATGGAAATAGTATAAGTTTACTAAGAAACAAAGTTAAGAATCATTGGATCTCACACTAAAAATATATTCTTTAAAGCCTCTTTCTTTATCCTACTCCCCCAATATATTTAATTATTTCCAAATATTTAAAAACTCAACTCAAACTGTTCACTATTTTTTTTGTATGATTAGCACATTGACATAACTTTCAAAATGATGTCTGGTAATAGAAAAAAAAGGTACCTTTTCCAATTCTCTTGGTATTCGCATACAAGTGTACGCTCTTTCTCTTCTTTCTGTGTACTTGGCCTCATTATGTTCAAGGAAGTACCCTCTTGTTAGTTCAGCACTGAGGAACCTCAACAATGAAAGCTCTACAGGAAAAGAAAATGACACAAAACAAAAGAACAGTATTTATCAAGGAACTTATATGCTAGCTGGGGCCATAGGTAATACATATATAAAACAACGATGAAAGAATAAAACAAAGTCATCTATAATTCTGTGCCCAAAACTGAACTATACATAAATCATTAGCAAAGACTGCTGAGAAAACTGCTGCTCGGTGTGGTATAAACTGAAAAGTCCACAGGAATACAGAAGAGACAATTACTATGAGCCAGAATAGTCTGAAAAGTGTTTTGCAAGAGCCCAATCCTGTGTCTTATAGGTTACACAGAACTATGAAGACAGGTAAGAGTACAGTCAAAATATATATTTTATATATAAAGGAAGTCAAGTCATCTAACAGGCATTGCTTCAGTCCAAGAACTATCCTGGGTGAACTACATGGATACTAGTGTAACCTCAGCTTCAGAGATCCTGCAAAAGTGTCCATCAATTGCTAGGTGAAGGCTTACACAGGATGCTACCCATGGTGCAGGGGAGGAAGAAGCTCCCCCTACCCCCAGGTTCTATCAGCTGGTCTACTGATCTAATAAACAGGAGGCAGATTAGTAAGAGAAAGTGACCAAATTCAATTACATACACATGTGTGGGAACCCCCGCATACATGAGAGGTTCAGAGACGAAAAGGGAAAATAGGGTATACATGACATTCTGAGCTAGGCTTCAGAAGCTAGCTGCCCGAGTTCAGTAATTATGAGTTTGCCCTGCCATGTACATAGGTAAAAAAGTTACTTCTGGTGGTAACTCATATCATGGGCCAGGTCACTAATTTAAATTCTTCTAGATCAGTGGTTCTCAACCTTCTGGACCTTTAAATACAGTTCCTCATGTTGTGACCCAACCATAAAATTATTTTCGTTGCTACTTCATAACTATAATGTTGCTACTGTGATGAATCGTAATGTAAATATCTAATATGCAGGATGGTCTTAGGCAACCCCTGTGAAAGGGTCGTTCGACCGCCAAAGGGGTCGCGACCCACAGGTTGAGAACCGCTGTTCTAGATATTTGGGTGGGGGTGGGGGTAGGGGTGGCAGAAGTTTCCATTGAGCCCACAGGATCTTGGCTGCCTTTAGCCCAGAATAATCCGCATCCCACTGAGGCACATCTTGGGCTGGCTCGTACCAAACCCCTACAATAGTCAGTCATACCAAGCAGGACTTCAACCAGATCTGAAAGACCTCCCTTTCCCTGGCTCTTTAATTTGCCACCTGTTTCCTGTCCGTCCACAGCTAACACAGCCCAGTCTTCTCGCCTCCGATGAGGACAGTCAGGCCAGGGGAGGCTGGGATTTCCCACTTGGCCACAGCTGACCGACTAGAGACAAGAAGCCAAGCTGGTAATGCTTGATCTCAGCTATTTCCATCCTGTCACACTCCCTCCCGGCCCGTCGCCTCCTGGACCTCTCAGCACCCGACTCCACGGACATTCCCACGCCTTCTCCTGGGGAGGCCCAACTCTGCCAGAACTCAGGATACCAAAGGTTTCAAACTGCCCTCCCTGCTCTGAGCTGGCCTCTGGTCCTCCCACCAAATGCAGCAGTGGTGTCCCCTCCCGAAAATTACAACTAGAGGAGGTGATTTCGTGTCTGGTTTTCTACTTAAGGAGTTGCATCCTATGTAAGGTCTGCATGCACTTAGAGTCAAAAAGACCCTTGCAAAGCCCCTAGGAAGACTCAGAGGCAGGCCTACTATGTCGACGGGCCTAAGATAGCTTACTTCCTCCAGCACGGGAACTGATGGCTAGTTCTTCAGGCATCAAGTCAGGTGGCTTGCTTATGTTTAGATATTATCCCTCCCCCACCCCCAAGTATTACACACACACACACACACACACACACACACACACACACACATATTTCTTTAAATACTGGCTTCATAATCTGTTTGAAAGTTGGTGATACCATGAAAAGGCCCAGCGCAGGATCCTCAGAGGCCCCGGGCATCAGACCCTCAGCATGCGTACAGCTGAAGCCATGGACAACCAGACATCCCATGAAAAGGCCATGTATGCCCAGGTCCATGTGGAGTAAAACTTTTGGTGAGGAACTTTCTAATCTGTTGTTGGCTGGCTAAAACCAGAACAAGATCTGCTGCCTGAAGGGGAGGATAAGAAAGGCTTCTGAGCTACGAACAAGAACAGCCAAAACTGGTGAAAGAGCAAAAATTATACCCACACTCCATTCGGTCAGATTTCCAATCAAAAAGAAAGACTGTCCTGATTGGTTCGTATCGATAAGTACTGGGTGTTTCATGTAAAAACCGAGAAGCAATGGGACACAGAGAACAGAAGAGACGGCACCTGCACACGCTGTCCCAGGTGCCAGTGAGCTCTGAGTCAGGGCATGGAAATCCAAGCAGCCTCTGCCCCGGGACAGGTGTCCCCACTCCTCCCCGTGGCAGACTTTTCTGTCCTAAGGCTCTTTGGCGGCTCCTCCTCATCATCATCACCCTTAAGTATTTGCTGGTGGGCGCTCCATTCGCTACACCCAACATGAGTCCCAGTAACACGCTGGCATCCTTTCAGGCTGGTTTTCTCTGATGCGTCCTCAGTTACCTTCTCTCTTTTTCTTTTCTTTTCCCCTATATACACGCTCCGGGGACAGTCTGAGGTTTTAACCATCATCTCAGTCCTAAAGTCACCATTTCTTTAGCTCTGACTCCTGAGCCTGGACCCATGTTTCCAATCGGTCCTGGGCAGCTCCGCCTGGAAGTCCACTCTCCTTTACCCTGCAAAACGGAGCCAGGACCCTCCCCACTGCTCCCCTGCCTACAGTCCTACTTTAGCTCATGGCACCAGCAGGCAGCTCTACGCTAGAAGCTGACGATGCCTCGGCCTCTCTCCTCTCACCAAGCCCTGCTGATTCTTGCTCTGAAACACTGAACTTCCCCTCCTTTCCACACTCCAGCTTCATTTGTCCTCATCCTCTCTCTCCATGTTACTGCAAGAGCTTCCTAATGCGTGCCCATCTTCCCAAATACCCCCCTTCAGCCCTGACTTGGCCTAGCAGCAAGTCAGCAGGCTCACTCACCAGGGACAGCCTTCGCGCCTGGCTCTCTGGCTCCTCATTACCTCTAGGTAAGGTCCCACACCTCAGCGAGGACACCAGATCCCTTACAACTTGGCCCCTGGCTATCTTTTCAGCCGTGCCTCACACCTGCGCACCCTGAATCTCTAGGTCACAAATCTCCAGTTACACCACTTTTCATTTCTTGAAAACATGTCAGTTGGCTCCCACTCTCCGTTGGCCTGAGATTTCCTCCCAGTTTCCTACAGGTGAACAGGCACGGCCACGCCTGCTCTGTGAGGATGCTCCCGAGTCGCCAGGTGAACCATCCTACCCCACTCGGTGCCCAGGCACCACCCTTGCCTGTGCTTCCCTGCGCCCTGTTATACTCATTTTCCTGTCTGGCTTTCTCCCTTACTTTTACATCCTCGGGGCATAGCACGTAATAGGTGCTCAACAAAGGCTTTGCTAAAATAACATGTAGATCAGAGAAGAGGAAGGCAAGCCACAGAGATGCATGGCAGAGAACAGAAACAAAATTGGAAATCAGAAATGGCAAAGGCCGAGATACCAGATCCTCAAGAAGAGCGCTAGTGACCAAGACAGAGCTGTTCTGAGAAAAGGGGGGGGGGGGGAATAGGCAGGGAAAGCGTGGAAAGCTCCTGGTGCCTCTCTGGACACAGCAGCCATTGAAGATGAGGAGCTTCTCCTCTGTGTCTAAGTGACTGTCAAGGTGACCTGACAGGTACCTGAACCTCCACCCATAAAGGGCAGTTGCCATGACGCTGTCACAGGCAGTGAGGGCCCTGGGGTGCGGCAGGTGAAACTGCATTATCCACAGTAGGTGCAGGGAGGGACGCTGGGAAGTCACCAGTATGTCAGCCACATCAAGGAGATATAGAAACGGGTTATCGCACAATTTTCAATCTAAAAAAGCAAATTACATTCAAAGACTGAGACAACTATACCCTTGTTCATTCAGAAATTCTCCTCCACATGATGTTTCCCCTGAGGACGGCAGCTGCCTGAGGCTTTAGAAGCGTTTTGTTATGATCCACCGGAACCACCAGGGGACCAAAGCCAGAGGCAGGGTCGTGGCGCCAGCTCTGGGCACACTTGTCCTGGGACCCTCCTCAAGCCTCAGAGCGGAAACCGAGGCTGAGAGCAGCTTACGCCTGCCACCTGCCTGCCTTTCACACCGGGGGTGAAGGGCTGAGAGAGGGTTTACGTGAAAGCATATGAGAATCACAAAGCATGACACAATGTCTTGAACCACTTACTATTAATTTCACAAGACCTGTACATTAACCAATTCTAGCTGGTGGTTACCTAATGTTTACTGATGCTACTTCTGCAATCCTGTTTCCATGGATAAAAGGTAATCTGACAAACAAGTATATTGCACAACTGTCTGACCTACGTAACTACTTTTCTGTAAAGCAGTTTTACAATATAAACCTATGAAAGTGTTTTCACTATATTATAACTAAATATGAAAACTGTTCTGTCAGGATTCCACCTCTAGAAATGCAAGAATTTTAGTTATAAACACCAATCTACATACCACAAGGGGGAATTTTAAAGTAAGCCCTTAAAAATCAAATGATAAAAATATGTTTTGAGTGCAGAGCTCTCAAAATTCTGAGACAGGTTCTACTGTGATGTCCATTTTGTACATGACGAAACCAAGCACAGACAGGTGAAGGAAGCCTCCAGCATCACTCAGGAGTAAGTGGTGAAGCCAGAATTCAAAATCAGTCTATCCTTAAAGCGTGGGCTTTGGGGCACTGGATTCTTTCGACTATCGTTGTCTTAAGTGCTTCTGTAAACAGGCCCTGGTGCTTTCTGGAAAACTGGGACGTCCTCCCTTTTCTGTGCTCCTGTAGCCGTGGGTTTGCTTCTAAGTTACACTGCTAACTTGCTGGCTCCTTGACAGCCTGGAGCTTTCTGAAACAGGTACCATGTATCTGAATCTCCCCAATATCCAGAACCCGGGCGGTTCTGAATCCAAGGGTAGTGTTTGTGTACAATTCACACCATACTGATGGGCTGGGGAATTGTTTTACAAGATACCTTTAAAGCAGTACTAATAAAAGAACTATGTTTCACAGGGCAAAATGTTCCGAAAGCTTTATCTCACTTCCTTCTCCCACCCTCCTGGAGAACTGGCCCCATTTAAGGATTAGGATCCTCCCTCTATGGCAAGAGACAGTTTATGAAGATCTTGCACATACTACCTCATAAAATCCTCACAGTTCTGAGAGCTGAAGAGGGCAGATAACGGTGCTCACATTTTGTAAAGCAAGAAACTGAGGCTCACAGAAACTGGTCCAAAGTCACTGAAAAGTTAAGGGGGAAGCTGGGAACAGAACCTGGGTCTTTGCATTGCAAGCCCAGTGAGCTCTCTATTCTGTACCATAATTATCATCCGTCATCTGACAATCTTACGAGAGAAGATAACCTAGTACTACTCTGGCTTCAACCGTCAGAAAGAGCCGTGCGTCTCATACCGAGGAAGGGGACTGTGTTAGCCCGCTTGCTGCGTTGTCAGCCCACGCCCACCTATCCCCCAGCCCTGGTCATATTTTACAGGATGCCACTTAATCTTCCGTATCAGTGTAGCCCTGTTACAGTATTTCCGTGTTGTTTTGTTTTTTATACATTGTTAGCATTCTACAGGCTTGCCTGCACTCACCTGTCCTGTGCTCCTGGGTATAGTTGCCTGACCAATTACGTAGGAAGGCTGTTGTTCTTTTACCTGTGGGCACCACTCTTCAAGAATCCTCCTAGCCAGTGTACCTTTTTCCATACTGTGATGACATTTCACTTCTTCTGAGCAAAAGGGTCACTCTCATCTGTTGTACTCAACATCTGCCTTTATATTTTAAGAGCAAATTCTTTTCCAAAGTAAAATAATAACTGTTTATATTCTGAACACTAACTTAACTTTTTAGATGTCAACCAACTTTAGTTCATTTATCTAATTCTCACCATGAAGAAATACCATTCAGTAAGTCTCTTTAAAATAGCAGTATTTTACTATCTAATTGTAAAATATAAACAAGTGCTTCTATGTTAGAAGAAATAAGTTCTGTCCATTTTGAATATTTAATGTAAGGAAAAGAATACCAATCATAAATACATTTCAATTTGTCCAGGGTGTTTTTCATCAATATTCATCTCCTACCACAGAAATGCTCTATGATCTGGTATCTTAAATTAAGAAAAAGTATAGAAAACATTGCTTCTTCCTCCTCCCTAAAAGAAGTATTATCTTTTAGTTATCTACTGAGATAGCTTGTTTTAGAAATAAGCCAGGATGGGAAAGTATTAATTAAAAGTAATGAGTAATCACATATATTTATATGTTCAGTAGTATGTCTAAATATATCTTTCTTAAAATAGCACTGACCACTAAAAAAATTGTAAAGTAATACTGGTGAACTGTTAGGAAAATATTATGAAACATACAACTTTCCACAGTCTTAAATAATGTAAAACTTAAATAAACTTTACTACTATTACACTAAAATATTAAATGTAAGTTTGTTACACAATATAGAGGCACACCCTTGAATAAGGCAAACCAGGAAACAACACAACAGTAATTCTGCCTTCTGAAGTCAAATGCTGTAAAGGTACCATTCGAGTTTTAAGACCCTCTAACTGTTTGTATTGCAGGAAGAAAGAGGTAGAAAATTTGTAATATCGTTATTCTGACATTCAATGCTATATAGTCTTTCCAAAGACCTCTTTCATGCAAGCATTCCCCAAATTGGGCCACAAATGAGCTGCGAGGGCGCAAGTTACGCATTTAAAAAAGCCAAGATATTGACCTGGTCAAGACCAAAATGAAAAACTTCTCACTGCTTATTTAGTTTACACGTACTAGTTAGGGAAGGCAAGAGAGCGTTTTAAAGCAGAGCCTAGTTTGTCAGAAGAGAAGTTAATTTTATCTTATCTGTATCAGGGTTGTGGTTACTCCAAGTAATTTCCCAGCCAGTTTTATAGTTACTCTCATTTTTCTTTGTAAATGAGAAACCAAGCATTGATTCTGGAGCATAATTTCAGAATCATAGCCTTTAATCATCCATTAGGGTGAGTCTGGGGCCACAGAGATACTATGTAAGATATTCTATGGAGGATGAGGACCAGTAAAATGAAATTATATTTTAATAAAAATGTTATTTATAAGAAAACCTTAAGTTTTTAATTACACAAAATATAAGGCACAGGAAATATGAATAGTAAAAATCTCTGTCCCACTTGAAATCTTCCGTGGGAGTTGCTAAAAAAGATCAATTGGTTTTCTGGGTTTTAGTCTTTTTTCCTGCCTAGAGGTCTATATTGGGTAAAGGCAGAGAAGAGAAGCAAAACAGATGGTAACAAGCTTAAGCAGAAGTGAAGTCACCATTTAAAAAGGGAAAGAATGGCCCCACAGTATGATAACAATCAGAAACAATACTGCCTACCCACCCCTTACTTCAAACTCCTGTTTTATAAGCAATACCCATCCCTACACAAACTCCAACACCTGCATCCTACAGGTACTGTTTCATCCTCACCAGTAGGTGTTATACTTATTTTACACCACGTCTTCTACTGTTAAGTCTCCATGGTCACTGCGGCCAACTGAGATACCTCAGATACAGTTTAGCTGTGGCGTTATGAAACACGGCCAAATGCATTAGGCAAGCCTAGAGTCTACAAGGCAATTCAACAACAGAACTGAGCCAAGAACAGATTGCCTAATTCTGAGTCCAAGGTTGACTTGCTAGACCTAGATTCCTAAGTGCGAATATGGCCATGCAGAAACTCTCCCATTTTGAACTTTTACAGATGAGTCAAGTGGGGAACAAGCACAAAAACATGGTAAAATGTATTTACTACCTGGTCTTACATCAGAAAGGACAACAGTAAAGTTCTAGGGCCATAAAAAAAATGTCCCCGCACTCTTCATTTCTAACAGTTATCTGTATAACTGTATTAACAGTCTACTTGTGACAACCATGCTGGTGATAGAACCTGCCTCATGTTTTGTAACATTCGCACTAAGGAGGTCTTGTCCCTATCGAGTAGGAAAAGGATCATTAGTCATATTTTCACTTGTATATTACTTCCTCTTTTTGTCATTCAATGAGGCAGTTAAATGTTTTTCAAAAAAGGACAATAGCAGTTGGCATTCTTTTTAAGAGAGGAAGAAAAGAAGGCAGATGAGATGAATCTGCAGTTCCTGATGACCACTATACCCAGAGCCCAAGACCGGAGACCACTAAAGGTCATGTGGAATGCCCAATGATGACTCTGAGAGCATGAAAACAGGACTGAGGAGAGGATAGCAACTTCTAACTATGTTAGGGTATAAGTATTACTTAAGGTATAAGTTTCAGTCCAATGCTAGGCGACACATAAGCTAAAAAGGAAGTTCAGAGAACCAAGTGATTAAGAGAGCTTGAGAAGACAAACAAAAGCAAAGCATAGGCTTAATGTGGGTACACGTGCAGGTATATACATACAGCAGTGTATACACAATAATAGTCGCATTTATCTTCTATACACATGCATTAATAAGGACACGTATTTTCAAAAAGTGAATATCAAACACCATGTTTTGCATTATTTCCCTCTGACAGGGGGTGGTTTGGATAAGCACCTAATCTGTATATTCATTTATGGAGCCCTAGGGTCTTAGGACAGGCCAACAAACATCTTCATTTATAAGAGCCCCAATTCCTTGGGAGAAAGGCTAAAGGGGACTTTGCAACTCACTGGTGGTCAGGTCCCCAAGACACCAAAGGAAAGACAAAGGCTGCTCTAGTTTGGGGAGAGGGCACTAGGGAATCAGGGGCAGCACCAGAACATAAAAAATAACTAAGCAACAGCTTCCGTGCAAGTCCCTCGGCTGGGAAGACTGCTGATTCTGGGAGAAATGCTTCTCACAGGAGCTAGGTGGTGCTGCTCAAAGGCTGAGCGGCCCAAGCCAGCCCCTCGGGCAGTTTTCTAATTATGGACAGAAGACAAGGAAAGGTTACCCAGCAGAGGAAGGGAGCAATGCTGGAGGGTCAGGGTGAATGCAGAGGCCGCTTGCAGCCTGGGCGTTTAAGGGTGCTGGAAGAATTCTAATCTCCAGGGGGGATGTCTCCAACCAATGTGGCACCTGAGTTAGAGGGTAGGCACCTGCAGTGGCAAGAGCTGTGTGACAGGGAAAGCAGAGACAAACATGGGAGGAAGAATAGGGGCCCACGGGGAGGCCCAGATGGACCAGCACTGGCTCGTGACTTCAGCTGAAAAATTCCTGGGGTTCTCACCTAAGTCCCGATCCCCGAGTGCTGCCACTGTCATCTCTCCTCACACATAAGTCAGGGAGTTGGGGAAACAAGGATCATCCACCGGTTAAAGCTGGGCCTGTTCCCTGATAACGACTTTTTGCAACTATGGGTTAAAAGCCCAGCTTCAAACATGTTAAGGAAACCCTGCTCAGTAACCCATGTCAATGAAGAATGGGTGTGTGGTGTGATGAAGTCTATGAAAGTCCATGGGCACCCAGACCCATCCAGCAATGGCCAGGCAAGGGGTGTTAGGGGTTCCCCCAAGGGCCCAACATCTGGCTCATCAAAAGGTTCCTGACAACTTCATTTTCTGTGCATGCAAGGAAACAACAATAAAAAAAAAGGCTTTTATAATATTGGCTTTCCTGAAACTCAGAAAGATTTTAAAGAAATTATATGACACCTGGCTAATTTATTTCTATTTGCATCAGAGTGCTTTCTTTTTTAAATTTATTGATTGATTGATTGATTGAGAGAGAGAGAGAGAGAAACATCCATTTGTTGTTTCACTTATTTTATACTTCATTGGTTGATTCTTCTATGTGCCCTGACCCGGGATCAAACTTGCAACCTTGGCATATAGGGGTGAGGCTCTAACCAAATGAGTATCCAGGGCCCAGAGTACTTTTTAATAGTCAAGTCTAAGTAAGTAAACAGACAGCTGAGAGATTTAATACTTTGTCTTACTTAGACCCTGCCAATTCAGAGAGTACTCTTGCAAGCAAATGTTTGACTGACGACTAAACCAAATAGAGTTGAGAACTTTTAAGTGGTTAACTGAAGAAAAAAAAAAAAACTGAACAGGGTACAGTCTGTACTTAATTTTTCAAAGATATGGACCTCTTCAAAATCTAACCTATGTCCCCTGTCAATTAGCAAACCCATCAGGGTCTCACCTGATCAGCCTACATTTTCAATACCCCCCTACAATCAATGCGTAAGCCTTATGACTTAAACATTTATGTGTATGAACTGCAGAAAATAACGGCTAATAAAGCCCTTATTGTGCACCAGAAGCTATTTTTTTGTGGGGGAAGAAATTTAACAGAGTTCTGGTTTGGTTGCTGTTCAAAACTCAGACTTATGTAAGAATTACTAGGTTGTGAACCCTCTACATTCAATGAAACATACATCTCAAAACCTTTTGTGGTTTTTTTTTCCTTTTAAGACTACTATGCAACAGCAACATCCATGCAAATGCAATTTTTAAAAACATGCTTTGAAAACCAAAATAAAACCCGACAGCTGCAAGAAATAACAACAATATGCTTAAATCCCGTCTTGACAGCAGGGTTCGCAAGTGCATCTTTGCAGCCATATTTTTTTTTTTAAGTGGCATAAGTTTCTGTTTGGGAAAAGTTCACAGGTTACATTTTGAAGAGCGCTCACTATTTCGGTTCCGGCAACAGTACCGAACTTCACGGTCAGGGCCACGGGGCTGGAGGCGGCTGCGGAGGGCGCGGCGCGGGGCGCGCTAACAGGTTTCTGGGGCTCAAGTTCGCTCAAATGCACAACAAAAGTCACC
>NW_006299715.1:3803565-3805023 GCF_000327345.1 Myotis davidii
ACTCGGCATCGACCCCCGCCAGACCCGGCCCCCTGTGTCCGCTATTTGGGCTCCCGCTCGGCTGCATGACGGTCGCCCGTCACATTCCCTGGCCTCTGGGTTTCCGTGGACAGTTTCCAAAGCACTTGGGCAGGAAGGCTCTTGGGGAGGCTGCCCAACAGGTGCGGGGGGGTGGGGGGGTGTTGCGGAGGGGAGCGACGGGCTTCGGGACTCGGCCCAAGAAGCGGGGTGCTTTGTGCTTTTCGCGCGCCGGGGTTAGGAGACGGCTCTAGGCTGTCCCCTAGGCTGTCCTCCAGGTTAGGAGACGGCTCTAGGCTGTCCCCTATGTGTCCTCCGGGGTAGGATAGAGCGCTTGGCTGTGCCCTAGGCTGTCCTCCGGGTTAGGATAGGGTGCTTGGCTGCCGCGCCCTCGCTCCATCACCTGCTTTCCTGGAGCGCAGCGCCCCTTGCAGCTGTGGCATGTGATTGGCACCCAGCGCGGGGTCAGCCCACCTGCCACTGGTGTCTCGGGAGTGAAGGTGATCGGAAAGGGGCCGGGGACCTTTGCCACCCGCTTCCCACGTGGTTGCTGCGCGCTCCCAGGAGGGGGACGGTGGTGGGTCAGTTTCCCGCATGCCAACTTCAGAATCCACCTGTGTCTCGTTTGACCAGGAAAAGGAAAAGGAATTCCTGCCCGCACGTTCAGCTGTCAAAACTCCCCTAGACCCACACTTGAGAACCACATGAAAAGGGCCTGCGTAGAACAAAACCGGAGTTCCTGTTGGTTCATCAAAAGACCGAGAGGGTAGTTGACACTAGTGAGTACCTGGCTGCAAGCTCAGGACAAGGTGAGGACAGAGTGAGTGGCTGCCTTCTGGGCAGCACCCTGAGCGCTGACCGCTGTGCTGAGGGGCCCAAGATGGACTAAGCCCTCCAGCTGGGAGCTGACCCTCAGTCCTCCCGAGTGAGGGAGGAACGGTTCGCAGGATTACATTTGTAAACCCTTCAATTATTTTGAAAATCAAAGGTTCTGAAAACTTGATGGCCCCTAAGGTTGCTTACAGCTCGAATTCTATTATTCTCTGATCTTTTGTAGTATAAAACCTAGCCCATCCCTATGTATTGATTGTCAGGAAGAAAATCGGGGTTTATCGCTTGTGTATGTCAGTTCCCATTTACTGTCTCACCATGCTTATTGGCTTATTGCCTTTAACTCAGAGGGGGCGGGGGGGGAGGGGAAGGGATCTGAATTTCTGTTTATTTAGGCATCCAGTTGGAGGAGTGATTTTCTCTCATTTTCTGTGTACCGTATTTGCCGGCGTATAAGACGACTGGGCGTATAAGACGACCCCCTAACATTTCCACTCAAAATACAGAGTTTGTTATATACTCGCCGTATAAGACTACCCCCTCTTCCGCACACCTTCCACACACCAAATAAAAGGTAAAACAATATCAGATTTGATTTTAACATTTTAA
>NW_006299715.1:3805430-3833430 GCF_000327345.1 Myotis davidii
ATGCTGGGGTTATGGTCGGCTGTGTGCGATTTTGCGAGTGTGGTAAAATCGCATAACAGCAAAATCGCATAACAGCCGAGCATACACCCAGCAGCGTTGCTGATGCCTGAACGGTATGTGGAATGAAGTGGGCGGGCATCGGGAGGCCACTATGGCACTGGGCAAGCACTATGGGCAGTCTATCTCAAGTGCACCTGGCGTATAAGACGACCCCCCACTTGGAGGCATATTTTTCAGGGCCAAAAAATCGTCTTATACGCCGGCAAATACGGTATGTCAGGCCTGAGGAAAGACATTGTGCACCAAAGGCTGTGTCTGTCCTTTTTTGTTTTTAATATATCTTTATTGATTTCAGAAGGAGAGAGAAAGAGAGAAACATCAATGATGAGAGCATCATTGATCAGCTGCCTCCTGCATGCCCCCTACTGGGGATCCAGCCCAAACAAGAAGGCATGTGCCCTTGACCAGAAATGACCCCAAACCCTTTCAGTCGCAGGCAGATTCTCTATCCACTGAGCCAAACCAGCTAGGGCTGCGCCTGTCCTTTTTAAAGCAGCAGAGACAGGAAGGAGCCCAGTGCAGGTATTGAAAGTGTCATGGCTCGAAACCGGTTTGGCTCAGTGGATAGAGCGTCGGCCTGCGGACTGAATGATCCCAGGTTCGATTCTGGTCAAGGGCATGTACCTGAGTTGCGGGCACATCCCCCGTAGGGGATGTGCAGGAGGCAGCTGATTGATGTTTCTCTCTCATCGATGTTTCTAACTCTCTATCACTCTCCCTTTCTCTCTGTGGAAAATCAATAAAATATATTTTAAAAAAAAGAAAAGAAAGTGTCACGGAGCAGAAGGAGCAAAGCGGAAATGGGAAAGCTAAGGTATTTGTAGTTTCTCATCAACCGGGTCTTTTCACTGGAGCTGCGCTACTTTATGGGACACTTTGTGAAACTGCACAGTGAAACAAACCCTCAAAGAAGCCACCATGCTGAAAGGCATTTTAAAAACAAACATTAATGTAAACAACGTTTCCAGTTAACACTATTCTTCAGCTTATTAGATATGCAAAGTTGTTTTCTTTGAGTTAATTCAACCTATTGCAAGTTATTAATAACCTAAATAAGGATGTTTTCCAATACAGTTGGCTGTAAGGAATTCTGAATTCCGGGATTCAACCATCATCGGACTGCAAATATTTGAAAAAGAATTCCGGAAAGGTGATCCCTGAATGCCTCAGCATAACACTATTTACATAGCATTTACATTGTACTAGGTATTAGAAGTATTTTACAGATGACTTAAAGTAGGCAGAAGGATGTGTGTGGGTTATATGCAAGTGCTCTGTCATTTATATAAGGGACTTGAGCATCCTTGGATTTTGGTATCCATGGGAGTCTGGAACTCATCCCTCGTGGATACCCAAGAACATGTCTCTATGTATTATAAATCTTCCAAATATTAAGTTACAATTAATCTTAAGGTAAATAAAAAAAGGATACACCGCATAGAAAAGCCAGCAGTCCTCTGAGAAAAAGGAATAACAGTTAAAATGCCATAACGTTTTTTACCTTATATTGGTCTTAAAAAGAACGAAGCCTACATTTATAATACCACCGTTAGGAAACAGTAGGACTATTTAAAAAACATGACAATCCCCACCATTAAAGAGAATCAAATAACATTCTGAGCTAAGTTATAAGGTAAAAACAAGATTTGGATGACAATGAGCTATAGTAATTCAATTTAAACGTTCATTCAGCAAGTAGTGAATGGTGTTCTGTCAGCACATCACTGTACTAGCCTCTAGGGAAAGGAGTTCTCCATTGGTGGGAAATAGTTTCAGTAGAGAAGAGTGATGAATGAGAATGAGAGTCTTAAACAATAGAGAACAACAACAACAACAAATTCAATACAGTAAGAAAGTTTTGTTTATAAGTTTAGAATGGAGTTATATATTCAAAATTATATTCTAACATACATGCATAATAGTTATGATTATATAAACTGAATGAAAAGTTTCTAATATTACAATATGTATTCTTAATTGTGTATTTTTATACCTTCTTGTAGTATCTACCATGTGGCAATTCTATTTTGAAAATAGCAAACCACAAAGTACTTTTTAAAAGAATGAAAATTTGCCGAAACCGGTTTGGCTCAGTGGATAGAGCGTCGGCCTGCGGACTGAAAGGTCACAGGTTCGATTCCGGTCAAGGGCATGTACTTGGGTTGCGGGCACATCCCCAGTAGGAGATGTGCAAGAGGCAGCTGATCGATGTTTCTCTCTCATCCATGTTTCTATCTATCTCTCTCCCTTCCTCTCTGTAAAAAATCAATAAAATATATTTTTTTAAAAAAAATGAAAATTTGGTGAGTAATATACACAGCTTTGAAAAATAAGTTGAGTAACTTTATATTTTATTAAAGATTTAGTAATTGTGATTTTGAGACTAAACAGAATACATTGAACTCATTGAGTATTAACAATGTCCTCAAGCTCCAGAAAATGATCTTATGAAGCTTATAAACTAGCCCTCAGTGTGTTTCCATGCTAAATGGACCAATATCTATTCTATAGTAGGACCTGAAAAAAGTACAATTTCTCTTCTTCTGTCTCTACAAAGCAATTTATCTTTTGAATAGCACTTCCCTGCTTTTCCTGAGGAAACACACACACACACACACACACACACACACACACACACACACACACACACACACACACACACAAAACAAAAACAAAACAAAACAAAAAAACATTAAGTACTTTGATGACTTGAGAGAACCTCACTACAGGATGTTGGACAGATCACCCTGGTGGCCTCTTCCAAACTTTTGTAATAATATCCTTGCAACCCATTTTCAGATTCTTGAACCCCTGGGTTAAAAATTGATAGAAATGCCTATTCTGTGAATATTGGTAGAAAAGTGTGGTATCCTTCATTAGAGAATGACTTTGCAATTAGGACTGAAATAATGCAAGGAATTCAAATGCTGTAACACATCAAAGTTTAATGTGCCTTCTTTATTATCTATGCATTAATTCTCCATTCCTTTTGCACGAGAGCTGATGAGTTCTGATCACCTTTGCAGTCTCCACCCCAGGCCTCAGGGTTTCTGCATTTTGAACAAATTTCCCATATTGCACCTAGATGCCTAAGTCCAAGCACATTGCCCTACGGTGGCATTGACAGCAATGGAAATGGGATTTGAGACGGTTGCTGGGGTACACAGTTTTCTGAGTATAGATTCAACCACTGAAGAGAATACAGTTTATATTTCTCATTTGAAAATTATTTCAGCAGAACATGACTCTGTTTTCTAAACCATAAATGCTATGTAGCTGATTCATAAAAGGTTCTGGATTTAATGTATTCAACATTTTATTTTCCAAGAGGAAAATAAGAGTTGATAGTTTTTAAAAACCTGAACAGCTTTGCAACTGATGTTCTAAATAAATCAAATATATTGCTGGGTCCAGAGCAAGGCTTTGAAGTAAATTTATGTGAGTTTATTGAATCTCTGAGTTTCAGTAACAATATTTTCTGTCCTTGGCAATCATTTTTGGACTGATATTCATCAGGTTTTACCTTGTTTGGGCTTTACTCCATGGGTTTCTAAAGGCCATCAACTCAGTTTGTTTCTGGAAGATGTAGCAGAAATTGAATAATGTGTCTTTGATTTTCATGTACCTGTTACAACTTAACTAAAACGGTCATGAGTAAAATCTTGCTTCTAAAAGCATTTCTCTGGCACAAGAATATATGACTAAAACCATTCTAAATAGGGCCTATTGAAAACTGCATTTTGTTAAAAGGGATGTTTTATAAAAGCCATTCTGTTCTAAAGACCTTAAATTTGTTTGTTTATGTGATAAAAGCGTGTGAACATAAATCCGTACTTTATTGGCTAATAGGATCTTTTACACATGATCAGATGTAAGGCTTATTTTGTATTAGATTTAAAATTTCTAAAATACTGCTGAAAGGGACCATGGTGATGACTTAGCAAACTTTCCATTCCAGATTTCTCTCTTTAAGGAGAAAGAACACTGTTCCTTTTTCATTATCCCCACAAAAAATAGATGTGTCATGTTTAGAATGGTTTTAATCATTTAGTCAGACAATTATCAAGAATCTATTTGCAGAATGAACTCAGACATTCAATAAATTTGTTGATAGTTGTCAAAATCTTAAAAGAAAATAATTCCACTAGCAAAGGCTTTAATTTGAGAATTCACAAATCAGGGGAGGTTTCATTTATCACCTACTTCATGTTGCTGACTCCTTTGGGTTTTGCCTTTCAGAATTTTTTATAGCACTGTTTTCATTATTCCCTGGTGGTGAGTAAGTTATTGCTTCTTTTGGCCACTTATCAAATAGGAGTTGGTAATCAAATTATATTATATTTAAGATACAGTTTTCCTTTCTTCCTAGTGTTTCTATTGAACTTGCATGGATGGAGACAACTGAGTAATTTTCCTTTCATGCCCTTTCAGTTCTTTTGGGCTGCGATCATGCACGTCTACCCTTGTAATTAGCTTTCATTCTGCTCATTAATCAATTTCTACATTCTAATCTGTTTTCTATTTCTTTCTCTTTGTTTCTGAAGTAGTAATGAATGTGTTCTTTGGGTCTTGTAAGATCTATTTCAGTTTTATCTCTTTCTGTGCAAACCTACCTAAGTATTTCTCTCTCTCTCTCTCTCTCTCTCTCTTTCTTTCTCTCTCTCTCTCTTCTTGTTTTAAGACCAAAATATATTGCAAATGCATAATAAATTTTCAGATTCTCAAAATAATCCTCTTTTGGGGTTTCTGCTTTCTAAGTTTTAGAAATGTGTTGATCTGAGTCCAAGGCCTTACATTTTCAAGTGGTTCTTTTGTCTGGATCAGTTACATTCCCCCCTTCTTTTCAATATCCTAAGTTTATATTTATACATGAAATTCTTCTGTAGTTTTCGACATTTTCTACTTTAGTATCAATTTCAAATAATGAACACTTTTACCTCTTTTCTTCCATATGGATGCTTAATGAATGCAGTAACTTAGGTGTACAATTTCACGGAGGAGAACAGTGCTGTGGCTAATTTCTCAAAATAGCAGTGAAGAGAGAGCATATGTTGTGTCTCTAGCAAACATCATCCTGGGGCAGTTTTCTCCTCCTAATTGTGCTTTCCTGAGCTGATATGAACATTAATTCTTGTTCACTGAGCATACGCCCGCTGGTGACAGATACAGGTTGGGGCTAAAAATCTGGCATGTACAATTCATACATAAGTATTTGATTATTAACAAAACGGAGGCTAAATTAGATGCTGATCATTATTTTCTCTCAACTTTCCCTCTGACCATTCATCCATATACTTATCTGTGTAATAACACCAATTGTATAAAATTTCTTTTTAGTGCTGCAAACCATTTTTTAAAAAAATATTCAACTTTAATATTATGGTGTGGTGCTGGAAGTTATGATCTGACATGGTTAACTAAATATCCTTTTTCTAAGTTTCATGAAATTTTATTTTATTTCTACAAGTTTGATATACTCTCCCAGTTTCTAGTTTATCTGGATGTAGACAATAAAATCTCATGATGGGTAATTTTAAAGATACAAAATTGAGGTGATTCCATTGACTTTGGGTAACTAAAGGTCCACTCTAAAATTTCTACCATTCATTTCCCTTTTAACATTTTAATAATGTTCCACAGAGAAAGCCCAATTGGTATGAGATTTTGTGGACAGGGCTTTGTTTTATGGTGGTATAACTGGCTTCTCCCTTGAAAGCAAATAACTTTCATTGTATTAAGGGTGATTTTTTAAAAAAAAAAAATAACACAGCAGCAAGGATTTTTCTTCTAAATCTGTTTTTTTTTTTTTTTACTAAATTTTCAGATAGACAGTGCCCATTAATTCTCCAGGGACCTATATAAACACAGGTGGGTTCACCCATGCTAACGGTTTTCTCAAAACAATCTGTTTTGGGTTTGGTTTTTGTTTTTTTTTTTTGTTTTTTGCTTCTGTGCCAAAGTGGGTAAGATATTTATTTGAGACTAGACCATAGAATTTAATCTCAAATGATAACAGTAAACTAGACAAGGTCTTCAACTAGAGAGACAGCAGAGTGAAATGGAGAAAGGTGTACCCTTGGGGTCAGGAGGTCTGAGTAGAATTCTGTGCTGCCCCTCACTAGTCATCAAACCTGGGGTGAGCTCTGGGCTTCAGTTTCCCGATCCATATAGCAGAGGGTGGGCGAGATTGTCTCCAAGTTTCCCTTCAGTTCAAGAGTTATGAGGTCTCAGTACTTCTTGAGTTATTTTAGGCTGAAATTGAATGTCGACTTGGCATAAGCTTGTAGTAGTATTTTTCTTCTGATGAACTAGTACCTTATTCTAAATTGTAATGCTTATGTTAAATTGCTTACCTTTCCATCAACAAATTTTTAGTATTTCTTCTTCGGCAAACATTTCTTGAATATTTTTCATGTGCCAGGTATTGTGCAAAGCCCTGGAATACAGAGATAAATGAAATGTGTTTCTTGTCCACAGTAATTGCATTGCAATGTGATAAGTACCCACTAGATGAATGAATGCCGTGCCCTGGGAGCTCAAAGGAGAGATTAATTGGTTGAGCTCTTGTGGGGGGGGGGGGGAGCCAGGACAGTTCAAGAAGAAGTGGCATTTGAATAGATCTTGAAAGATGGGTTTGCCATGTAGAAAATGGGACTGAAGAAGGTAACTGAAGGGACTCACAGGCAGTCAAAGGACCATGGACAGAGTGAGAGGGGTAGGAAAATGCAGAGTGCTTGAGCGGAACTTCAGGACTGAGTTTTCGTTTTCAGGGCTCAATCATAGGGAGCAGATGGTAGGTGAGCCAGGATGCTGCCTGGACAGAAGAATGGGCAGGAAGGGTCTGGAAGGGGAATGAGGAATCAGGGGATTAAAGGTTGCTATCACTACCTCTTCACAAGTTTGAGAATAAGTCATAGCTTTTTAGATTGATCTGTAAAGAGATTTCCTTACCCATAATTATTGGGTAGACCAGTTAGAATAGTTATCTGTATTTCTTAGCATTTGCTATGTATTAAGCCTTATTCTCATATCCAAGTCCAATATCTAGTCAAGAACCTTTCACCATCTTTTTTGTTGTTGAAATTTATCTCAGTATAACATTTATAGAACAAACTTTGTTTTGTTTTGTTTTAAGGAATGTGTTTTGGTTAGCTGGAAGAAAAATCTGGAAGATAAAGGGTAAGTAAGGTTTCTGACAGAATCAAAGATACATTTGGATCATAGGCAGTGTATTCTCCCCATAAAATATACAGCATTTCACCTTAAAAGCCCAAGTCCAACCATTTCAAGGATAAATGTGATGATGGCTTCAAAGTGGCTTTTTATAAACTTTAAAGCTCTAGATGATGTTGAATAATTACAATTATCAGAAAAAAAATACGCTATTAAATTTTATGTCTGAGTCTCAGCCCTGTACCCCCAGAATTATGGGGTGGGGTAAGGACTGTGTGTCATCTTAGAATCGCTCTGTTTTGAGCCATTTAATTTAGACGCATTATTTTAATGTAAGTGCATTTACTTTGGCCGTCAGCGTGCAATTTTAATTAGCACTGGAACACAGCAGAAGAGGTTGATGTGGTCCAAGACACAAAGAAGTACCTAACAATGGCCCGCCTGAGGACTCGGGCAGCATCCAAGAAAGATGCTTTCCGCATAATGCCGGGTACTTCTGAGAAATACCTTCATTGGCACGTCTACTCTTGTGCATTTAATCACTTCAGTGTTTTGAAAGCCAAAATATTGGCATTAGCAGTTTTGTCATCTATGCTCAGAGAGAATATTAATTTCTTAGCTTATTCTGATCAGCAGTTGATGTAAAAGAAGGCTAAAGTCATTTTCTACATCTGCCCAGAATTTGCTTCTCAACTTTGCCAGCCAAGCTCTTACTCATCCTTTGAACCCCAGTTCTAATATCCCCCCTCACAGTCTTCCCTAGTCTCTTTCCCCGATGGCCATTCTCTTTTCTGAATATACCTATTGTCCATATATCTCCATCTGCATGACCACACTGTGTTGTCATTATTTTTCATGCATTATTCTCTCTTCTTGACTCCCAATGCCATATTTGTAGAAACTGTGTGCCCATATCTGTGTTTTGGTTGAATCCAGTTAAACGACACTGCATGGTGATAGAAAAACCATGCACTTTATATTTAAACTGCTGTTAGTTAAATCCTAAGTTACTTGCTAGGGGAACTTGGGCAAGTTCATTTCGTTGAGCTTCTTTAAGTAAAGGTAGTATTGCCTGCTGTGAAGGATTGTTGTGACGATTAAATGAGATCTATCCATCAGTTTAACAAAAACAGAGAGGTCCTAAAACACGTGGGTGCTAAGAATATAACAGTGAATAAGGCACGACCTGCCCTGAGAATATTATAATTTGGTGGGAGAGGCAAACAGGAAAACTAGATCATTGCAGTTTAAGTCTTGAAGGATGAGTTAAGAATTCACTAGCACAGGTTCTAGGGGTCTGAGCGAAGGCAGCAGGATTTGGGGTAGAATATGTGCAATGCCCTTGAGCCAGAGAAAGGACAGTGAGTCCAGACACAGAGAGAGGCACAAAATAGCAGTGGCCGTGGGGCTGCAGCTGGAGATGTGGCTACCACAGAGCACCCGTGAAGAATGTATGGTCAGTTTGCTTTTCAGAAAGATCTTCCTTGGCAGTGTGTGGAGTGGTTTGAGATAGCCAAGGGAAAAAGGTAAGAGGATGTTTGCCTAGATGATGGCCTCCATGGAAGGCGTTACAATGGGATTGAAATAAGACTGTACTTAGGAGCTAGAAAAGTCAGGATATAATCACATATGGCAGTGAGGGAAAGGTGGTAAGGAAGGGAGAGGAAACACAAGAGAAGTCAATGGTTTGGTTGTAGGTGGGGAATGGAAAGGGAATCCAGTGTGGAAACTATGGGGTATGAAGTGACCATGGGCAGTGTAGGACATTTTGACTTCATCATTTTGAGCTCTTGTATGCAGGGTGGGGCAAAAGTAGGTTTACAGTTGTTCATATGGAAAATAATACAATCTATTATAATAAAAGGGTAATATGCTAATTAGACTGGACATCCTTCCTGATGAAGCCGGGGCCAGAGGGAAGCCAGCTCGGGTTCCGGGTCCCAGGGGAAGATGGTACCAGCAGCTGGGGGAAGGAAGGCCTACTCTTGCCTGAATTTTCCTGCATCGAGCCTCTAATAACTAATAAATAATTATAAAAGAATAAACTCTGTATTTTGCATACTCACAACTGTAAACCTACTTTTGTTCCACTCTGGGTTTTGGACCTGCTGGGTTTTTTTTTTTCTTGAATATAAACATTACTGTAAGGATGATATCAACAATAGTGAATTTTGTGACAAATATTTATTCTGGGGTGAACTCCATTAAGCCAATTTAATTTCTTGATCCATTTTCTATATGGCATATTTAAACTGTTTCCAACTGTTTTTGCTTTATTTTTATTTTATCAACATTATTCATCAGGATAAAGTCTTTCTTGTGTGGATTTTATAATGAAGGCTGGATTTTTCCACTTATTTTTCTCCATCTTGGTCAATTTGTACAGCTTTTTCCATGCTACGTTGTCTTTTAGGTCCACTGTTGTTGCCATGGCAAATTTACCATGTCAGGTTTCACACATAGACCATTTTATCAAATGTTTGATTTTTCATCAATTTGTAAGAAATGATACTTTTTTACCATTTGCTATCCTTGCTATAGTCAGCTGTAGTTTATATTTTTTAAATCAAGCCTCATATTTTCCTTAAACAATTTTTGCAATTTTAAAATCTGTTAATGATACGTGATTCTCAAGTCAACCTTTCATTTACAACACATTTTACTATGGATCCTTTTGGCCCTCAGATTGACAGAGTCAAAATGACACACTCAGCCTGTCGATGGCTAAGAGGAGGTGTCCGGGACACATGATACGTATACAGGTCTGGTGATGTGGAGAGACACCTGGAGCCAGAGATAGGCCTGGGAGTCATTTCCATCTGGATGTTGAACAAGGGGTTGGGTGACATCCCATGAGAGGATGTATAGCACGAAAGAAGAGCACCCGGGAAAGCAGAAGGAGCACCAACATTCTGGTTGGAGGAGGAGGAGGAGGCCATGAAGGAGAGGCAGGAAGTAGGAAGAATCAGGTCAAGGCGGAGGAGAGGTCAGTGCTGAGGCTGCTGCAGAGGGCCCCTAGGATACACCCTGAAATGTGTCCTCTAGAGTCAGCAGCATGACACCATGACTGTCCTCAGTGACAGCCAGCCTGAATGCAGAAAGAAATACCCAGCTGGGAGTACCACAAGAGAGAAGGAAGCAACTGGGGGCATTTGTACAGATGCCGGCTGCAGGAAGGGTAGCTTGTTTGCTTCTCTATTGACCAGTTTATTTCCTCACTTGAGACTCAGTGCATGAAATTCATGTGTGGATGGGGTCCCTAGCAGCTGCCGGCTGCCAGCCAGGGCCTCCCTTCCCATGGTTGGCTGGCCAGCCCTGCCCCTGATCGGGATGGGGGCGATCAGGGTGGGGCTGCCCAGGGGAAGGGGCCTCAGGCAGTGGTCAGGCCAGTCCTGCCCCCTGGCCAAACTCCTGGTTGAACTCCCAGTGGAGGGGACAGTTTGCATATTAGGCTTTTATTATATTCTATATAATAAAGAGCTAATATGCTAATTAGACCTGATGGCTGAACAACCTTCCGGAACAACCAATGGGCAGGGGGCAGGGCTGCAAGGCAGCCGGGGCTGTGAGGGCCGAGTCCCTTGCACTAATTTCCTGCAACGGGCCTTTAGTAGGATAATAAGAAAGAGACTTGAGCAGGGATAAATGCCCATGGGTCGGAGGGAGAGGATGAACATAAAGGAGAGTTGGTATAGGACCCCAGAAAGCACATTAGGACCCCAGTCCTTTCCAGGGAGTGGGAGCTGACATCAGTCTTGCTGCCTGCAGCTGGATACCCAGTGAGTCATCAGCTGCCATGTGCCCCAAGATACAGCCACCATAAATTGGCCCATCCTATTGGGCTTCAACTTTGGTGTCCCAAATAACAGGCTGATTCCTTACTGGACTCTATCCCTGAACTGTCACTAGTTGCTTAACACTTTTTATTTATTTAGAATGATTTCTTTTTTTCTTCTTTTTAAAAAATAACACTCTAAATCAGGGCTCCTCAAACTTTTTAAACAGGGGGTCAGTTCACTGTCCCTTAGACAGTTGGAGGGCCGGACTATAGTTTTTAAAAAAAACTATGAACAAATTCCTATGCACACTGCACATATCTTATTTTGAAGTAAAAAAAAAAAAACAGGAACAAATACAATATTTGTATTTGCATGTGGCCCACGGGCCGTAGTTTGAGTACCCCTGCTCTAAATCCTCAATAAAAGGGATTTATCTCTCATCCCTAAGCCCACAATACTATCACCTGCCCTGACCCTTGAATAATACTTTTGAGAACACCCTGCCACCACATGTTATGCACAGCATCAGATATGCTTGATAACCTCTCTCTCCAGGTGTGAGGGGCACAGGGGTTGGGGTGGGGATGTTACCACATCTACTTAGATCAGGGGTGGGGAATGTCAGGCCTGAGGGCCATATAAGGCCTGTGAAATCATTTGGTCTGGCCCTACCAAGGCCTGAGGGGTGAGTTAATTAAATGTTTGACCAATAGAGCAGGCTAATTTTTAGGTTGATAATTTTGTATGGCCGGCAAATGATGTTATAAATATCCAAATGGCCCTTGGCAGGAAAAAGGTTCCCTACTCCTGACTTAGCTCCATCACTCACAGGTCAGATCAAAGGACAAAACAGAACTCTGCCACCACCCCACCCATTCCCTGTTCCTTCCGTTTGTCCCGAGACTGCACAAGTTACAGCAAAACTTGGGTTGTTCACAAATAATGGGGCACTAGCCAACACACACACCATCTATCCATCCATGGAGCTCCTACCTAGCAGCCACCTGTCTTTTCCCTTCCTGTTTGTTGGGCACGTGGGGGTTGAAACATGAAGAGAGACACTGCCCCAGCCCTCAAGGAGCTCATGGCCAGCAGGTGAGTGTGATGTTGCAATGCTGGGTGAACGTGGGCAAGGCAGAGAACGAGTTTGTCTAGGTAAGCAGGGACTGCTCGATTGCCTTAAGGTTTTGGGGGGCAGGGGGTTGGAAGAATCTGTAACAACCTTACGGCCAATTGGACATAGGAGATGCACTCTGCTTATCCCAATGTAATCATCTCGCCCGCCAGTTCACACAGCTCCAAAGGTTAACTTTGTTTTATGAAGCTGGTCGGGTTCCAAGACTGCAATTACCTTAAAGAAAACATGTCTCCTTCTGTAGCAACCAGGATGAGCTACTGACCCTCCGGAACGCTGATGAGAGGACATTCTCGTTGGATCCCTTTATATTTTTAGCTGGCCTCCCCTAGAACCCGACCTTGTACTTTTTTAAAATTTTTCCTTCAGGACGTGTCAGACAACTTTGTTGGCTGTTCTTGAGGCAAGTGTATTTGTTTGACCTCGGTGGCATTTAGTTCTGGCATTGAGACGCAGTGGAGACCTGCGTCTCTCCCTGACAAGCTTTCCGAGCCTCTGTCTTTGTTTGCTCCCCTGTGTCCGGGTCCCACCAACGTGCCACTGCCGCTGGGTCCCACCACAGGCATCCCGTGTGGGTAGGACAGTCATTTCACTTTTTGAATATTCATAACATTTATGTAATTCCCTGCACCAAGCCACTCTTCCCCTTGGGGTCTAAATGTGTCTAATTAGGTTGAGAGAGAATCAGAGGTACATCTCACCCCCCCCCCAAATTGAAGTGTGCAATAAACCCTACGTAAAAATGATCTGTAAACCAATTTAATACTAACCTTACATTCAGGTAATGGTGGGCTGTTGGAAAAAGGAAAGGAGGCCCTCACTCTTCCCAGGGCTCGCTCTCTCCCCAACGTGTGTCACAGTTCCTGGACCCTGTCCCCTGCCAAAGAATGGGTGGGAGCCTTTCTGGGTTTGTCCACAGTTCACGCCGGGTGGGGCTGGCTGTGTACGGTGGGTCTCAGCCACACGGCCATTCCTGGCATGAGTCTTGTCCTCTCTGAGGGGAATGAAAGATGAATTCTCTCATTCTTTGGACCCAGATGCCATTTGCTCCCCAGGTGGGGACATGGGGTGGGGTGGTGAATGATAACAGACAGCTTTCCTGTTCTACCCTCACATCTGCTACCTGAGGCCCTGAACTCACAAGTACCTCTGTGCCCCAATGGGGACAGAAAGGAGGGACACAGGGCAGAAAAAGACACAGTTTAGTATCTGACATAGTATCCTGCTATACAAACAAAAGTGCTAATAGAAAAGAGCGTCTCTCTTAAATATTTAGAAAAGATACTTCTTTTTTAAAAAATTCTTTTCATGGAGTTTATTGTGGTGACACTGATTAACAAAACTATAAGATTTCAGGGGCACAATTCCACAGCACATCATCTGTACACTCTATTGTGTGTTCGCCACCCAAGTCAAGTCTCCGTCCATCACCATTTATACCCCCTATACTTTCCTTCACTTCACCTTCACCACCCTCCCTCCAGCAATCACCACACCGTTGTCCCTGTCCATGAGTTTTTCTCTTTTTTTGCCCAATCCCCCAACCCTCTGCCCCAACCCCCAGCTGTCAGCCTGCTCTCTTATCTATGAGCCTGTCTCTATTTTGCTTGTTCATTTTGTTCATTAGATTCCACATATGAATGAAATCATATGGCACTTGTCTTTCTCTGACTGGCTTATTTCCCTTAGTACCATGCTCTCCACCCAGGTCTATCCATGCTGTAAGGTACTTCTAAAAGTACTGAAAGAGTTCTGTCAACACCGAGAGGGAGGATGTCGCAGACTGCTGGATGACATGGTTGGGGAGGCAGTGCCTCCCTATCTGTGCGGCTCCTCTGTCCTGTGTCTTGTCACTTCCTCTCGGCCACTCTCTTTCTCAGCCACACTGTCTCCCTTTCTTTGTTCCCTGTCCTTTCCCTGTCATTGTCCCCCACTCTCACCTACACTCACACTGGGAAAGCCATGCAGAGGACTGAGCAGTCACTGGGAGGCTCCCCTACTTGGAGGTTTTATTTTATTTATTTTATTGATTTCAGAGAGGAAGGGAGAGGGAGAGGTAGAAACATCAATGATAAGAGAGAATCATTGATCAGCTGCCTCCTGCATGCCCTCTACTGGGAATTGAGCCCACAACATGGGCATGTGCCCTTGACTGGAATCAAACCCGGGACCCTTTAGTCAGCTCTATCCACTGAGCCAAACCAGCTAGGGCCGGAGGTTTTATTTAGAGCCCCATAGACCACCTGTGGATTGCTTCTGTAAAATATCTCCTTTTAATTTCTGCACATGTAATGGTATTATTATTTTTTACATGTAATTTTACTTTTTGAATATTTTTATCATTTATGTGATTTTAAAGTCAAAATGATATAGTCATGCCCAGGGCACTCTTGTTTCCATCCTTGTGTCCTCCATTCTGTTTGCCAGGTAATTAATGTTGCCAGCTGCTGACAGGTAATTTTCTTTCTGTTTATTCTTCTACTAGAGGCCTGGTGCATGAAATTCATGCATGGGTCGGGGGGAGGTGTGTCCCTCAGCCCAGCTTGCACCCTCTCTAATCCGCGACCCCTTGGGGGATGTGTGACTGCCTCTTGCAATCTGGGACTGCTGGCTCCTAACTGCTCGCCTGCCTGCCTGCCTTCCTGATCGCCCCTAACCCCGCTGCCTGTCTGCCTGATCGCCCCTAACTGCTCCCCTACTGGCCTGATTGCCCCTAATTGTTCCCCTGCTGGCCTGATCACCCCTAACTGCCTCTGCCTTGTCCTGCACCCAGGACCCAAGATTCCCTCCTCTGTCCAGCCCCAGGACATGTGCCAGCTTTCCCAGGCCAGCCACAGCCGCAGGGGACTGTAGGTGGGTGGCTTTGCCTAGACCACAGCCGCAGGTGCCCAGGACCACGGGGCGAGTGGCTTGTCCCTCTCCCGTGCCGCAGGAGCAGGTGCTGGTGCCCGGGATCTTGGGGACCGTGTGGCCTGTGGATTGTCCCTGTCTTGGGCCATAGGCACAGGCACAGCTGCTGGCATCCGGGACTGCGGGGTATGCGGCTTGTCCCTCTCCCAGGCTGCAGGTGCAGCTGCTGGTGCCTGGGACCGCAGAGCGGACGGCTTGTCCCTCTCCCGGGCCGCAGCCTGGCTGGTCCCCATTCCTCTCTTGTGAGCTCATTTGTGCCTGGCTGGTCCCTATTTCTTTCTCCCCAGTGTTGAGTGTCTGAGCCTTTATGGTGTGATGGCATGAGGGTGTGACAACCATTTGCATATTATCTCTTTATTATACAGGATATTCCTTTTTGCAAATGTAAGAATACATACGACTTAGAAGTTTGCACCTTGCTTTTTGCACATAAATGTTTGTCTTGGCATCCATAGATAGGCACATGGGGATCTCTTTGTGTTTTTTTTCAAGGCTGAATGTATGGAATTGTGGGAACATATGATAGTTTATGACTCCCCTATTGATAAACGTTTGATGGTTCCAATCCTCTGCTATTATAAATAATGATGCAGTGAATAGATGAATAGTACTTTGAATCTTTTAATGGCTTTCAATAAAAACAAGTAGGAAAGAAGATAGGAGGGCAGGAAGGAAAGAGAGAGAGAGAGAGAGAGAGAGAGAGAGAGAGAGAGAGAGAGGAGAGAGGAGAGAGAGAGGCGGGGAGAATGGAAAAAAGGATGGGGCCAAGGAACAGTCAGAATGGCCTGGTCTCCTCCCCACGCACTGCCACTTTCTGTGTCTTGCTGCTTGATAATCCCTGACCAAAGTTATTTTTTAAAAAAGATGTTCCCTTGAACAAGAACATTTTTGGAAGAAGACCTGGATGCTGTAGGGAAGTAGCTGACATTCCAAAGTGTTCTCTAGTCCTGATGGCATTTGTGCCCTGTGGGAGGACCCCAAGCACTACCCCTGTCCATCCACAGCCATTGTATTAATGGGAAACCTTGATCTGATTGGATGTCTGGTGGCTGACTGTCCTCAACTCAGGCAGAATCACTTATCTGTGATGCCAGGGAGCCTTCCTTCCAGCACATTCTCTTGATTGTCACTGATTCTTTTGACAGAGATAAACCTCCTATTTTACAACCAGAGCCACCCAATGAGAGAACATTTGCTGACATTAATGTGCAAATAGCATCTTATGATTCTGGGATACCAACTCCAATGTATGGGTGTTTCCCCCACACCAAGCAATTCTCAGACATCGGCCTGGTGTCCTACCATCCAACTCAATCCTGACACTATCTGCCCAACGGTGGAATCAGATTCCACAGGTTAAGGGCTCAGAACCACAAGACTGCCCTCCACTTCAGATG
Source organism: Myotis davidii (assembly GCF_000327345.1). Lineage (NCBI taxonomy): Eukaryota > Metazoa > Chordata > Mammalia > Chiroptera > Vespertilionidae > Myotis > Myotis davidii. Next base: position 3,821,885 of record NW_006299715.1, read on the forward strand.
CAAATTGCAAGTCCAAGTTGTCACCTGTGCTTCTGACCCGCTGGCTACTGGTCAGAGGGTGCCATGACTCCATCCTTGAGATCCGCTAATTTCTAGAGCAGCTCACAAAATTCAGGAAACCAGTTCACTCACTAGATCACCAGTTTATTAAAAGGATATTACGAGATTGAATCCACAGCCAGATGAAGGGATACATAGGCTGAGTTCCAGAACAAAGGAGCCCCCGTCCCTGTGGAGTTTGGGGCCTGGGGTGGTGGATGCGGATGAGTCTCGTTTCCCACCCTGGAAGTTCTTCAAACCTGTCTTTTTGGTCTTTTATGGATGGAGACTTTATTACAGAAGCATGATTGATTAAATCACTGGCCATTGGAGATTGGTTCAACCTCCAGCCCCTCTTTCTCCCCAGAGGTCAGGGAGTTGGACTCAAGCTCCAATCCTCTAAACTCCTGATTGGTTCCCCTGGCAACCAGTTCCCATCCTTAGGTGCTTTCCAAAAGACACCTCAATAATTTACAAAGGGCACCCTTAACATCCTCATCCCTTAGGAGCTCTGTGCCAGGAACCCAGAAGAAGGTCAAATAAATATGTCTTATAAAGTCACCGTCTCACACATTGATAGTAGGTACTTTCTTGAGAAGATACTTAGATAGAGCAGAGGACAGGGCTCGTATGATGACTTGAGATGTGGGAGATGGACAGGTACATTAGGGCTGAAGTAGGAAGGAGTAGGACACACATTTTCAGACGTTTCTCCAGGATGTCTCCCAATCTCTGCCAACTCAATATGTCTCATATGAAGAGTCCTGCTGATTTGGTGCAAAGCTGTATTAATCTCTCCCAATAATTTCCAGCCAAATCAGCAGGACTCTTTATGTAACGTGGGCATGACTCTTTAGTCCTCCCAGAGGTTCTAGAGCTGCCTAATGTCCTTGAATAAACTCCTTGTCTGCTTTAACTTGGACTCTTAAGAATGGATGACCTCAGAAAGCTGGACTTGACTACATCCATGTGGCCAACTTTTGTATTGTTACATATTTAAGGATCTATACAAAGACCATAACTTGGTAGTTGACTGTATCTGTGGGTTCTGCAGATATTTTTACTGCTGTCAAAGGGCTCAACATTTCTTCTAGAGTTTTGGCCCCTCTAATCTTCAATGAAAAGTCCTACCTCTGCAGACACCGTTTTCTAGATGTCTGAGGAAGGTCTCCCAAGTGTCGGGTTATGATGGTGAAAGGGCTTGAAGGGGCCAAGTTTGAGCCACTAGATCCCAAGCCCTGTAGGTCTTAGATGGTTCTGTGTGTACGTGTGATTGAGGACTGCAGGTCTTGAAGCTGCATCAACAGCTCCTGAAAAGGCTCTCTGACAAGTCTCTAATTATTAGCTTCTTTGTTCATTCTTTTAAAAGTCTAGAAGAAATTAATAAAGAGTTAATTGAGAAGGTGCTTTCATTTGGATTCTGGCTAAAGTCAGAAAGGATCTAATTTTAGGGCTAATGATCATAGGAAATGACCTATAAAACAGCAATAATGCTATTAGAGGATATTACCAGAACAATAACCTGCTAAATAGAAATATGAAGATTGAAGATGTATGTGTGTTTATATTTACAGTGAGTTGAGTTTTATACAAGCCCAATTATATGCACGTAATAGGGGCCTGGGATGGCGGAAGTTTTTATTTAGAGGTGGAGCATATAAATATAAGAATTTAAGTATGTCTTGACTTTGGAACATGGTATATAATTAACTTACTCTCTAAAAAATCCCATGATTTAACAAAGGCTTCTCAGTTTGCAGAGCTTTGGTGGGAAATGGACATATTTGCATAAGGATCCTAAAAGCCTTCTGAGAGAGAAGGAAGTCAGGCACTAATTGCTTCCACCAAATGTTAAAATTAGGAAAACGTGCCCCTGTGCACTGTGGGTGCCCTGACCAAGGTGCAGTAACCCAAGAGGACACTAATCTTCCCAAAGGGGAAAGTGGAGTCTATCAATGATTTGAGCTCCTCCTCATCAACCCACGTTAGGGTGAAACTATAAGTCTGAGCGCAGAAGATCTACAGGTAGGAGCCAGGAAACCAATGATCACGCCTGCTATGATAAAGAGCTTAAACATTCCGTGGTGCCTTTAGGGCACTGAAGAGTTTTAAGTAAGACCATGGCGTGGCTTTTGTATTAGAGAGTTCATTCCAGTGATCAATGTGGAAGACATATTTAAGAGGAACAAGAATAGACTTGTTCAGGGATGACAAATAGTGCCTGAATGAGCCAGTGACAGAAGGAAAAGACTCTAGTAGTAGGTCCAGTTGTCATGACTTGGTGAATGATTGGCTCAGAGGGGAACAGGGCTTAATTTGTTTTCTATCTGTGCTGTTTATTGTTATTATAAGTAGTGGGTATTGGAATAAGTGGCCAATTATTCCCTTCTTGATTCCACTTGTTTCAGCTATTTGTCTCTAAAAAGAAAATTATGAAAATGGAGCTTTGATTAGCTTCACTTACTATTATAATGACTGGGGTTATCACTCCTAGTTTATTGAGTGGAGTCATTGTTTTAATTTGCATAAGTGGCTTTTGGGGAGGCCAAGATGCAATTAAGGTAAAAGCTCAATATCAATTAATATAGGAGAACAATTATTTAGATATGGCCATACATTAAAGAGAACAAATGTCTGACTCGAGAGTTTGCCAACATTTCCATTGTGTTCACTCTGGCTGCCAAAGACTGATGGGAGGAAAACAAAGAAAAGGAGATGAAATACAGATGGGCTGAGCCAAATGGCACCTCTGCAGATGAGATGAATAGAGAGTTTGTCATTTTTTTTAACCAAAATATTTACTATTTGAAAGAACACATTTTTGTTGTAAAACAATAGCAACAACAACATTCACCTCAAACAATAAGATGGTGTCAATGTTAAAAATGAACAAATATCCCCCCTCCCCGCCCCCATCACAACTTTCTACTGGCCAGGGCGCAGGGGTAACCTCTGTTAACAGGTAGGTGGTGATTCTTCCAGGTTGAAAGTGTCCTTCAAGAGATTCTGTGCATTTTACAAGGTAGCCTTTGACCTATTTCCTGATCTGATGGAGTCTACTTGATAGTTTAGTTCATAGTTTTCTGGTTAGCAGAGATGCCATCATACAGGGACAGTAGACAATGGCGACAAGAGAGAGTGGACAGAAAGCCAGGAAAATAGGGTCAAGTGAAGGTTGAATACAAAAGACAGATGCTGGACATGAAACTAGGACAGGCTTAGGAACGAAGGCTAAGAAGTCCTTCTCTGCCTTCACTTTCTCTCTCCAACATGAGCCCCCAAGCCCCTGGCTGGTGAGTTGTCCCCCTGCCTTCTCCTAAAGTGTTCTCCCAAAGGTCACCCAGGAACCATTTGGTCACACATTTGATGACCTTGCCTCCACTTTTACCTTCCTTGACCTTGATCCCTCTTTGATTGCCATCTGTGGTCTTCTTCTCGAATCTTCCCTTCCTTAGCTCCCATGACAATAGGCTGTCCCAGTTCGTAAACATCCATGACCATTCCTGCCCTGATTGTCATCCTGACTGCTCCTCCTCTTCCAGTCCTTGAATTGTGGGCATCCGCTCCAACTCTGCTCTTTTCCTGCTCCTCTTTTCTGTGCATTTCTCATTTCTTGCATGTTTAATTCATGTCTGTGACTTCATCAGTGATCTCTATGAGGGAGACTCTGAAATTTTATCAACACAGATGGAAATGAGGATATGACTCATTTCCTTGACCTTCCTGGAGTTCTGATCTCCCATTTTCTGTTACCCTCTAGACATGTCCCATTTGTGTTTCCAATTCAGCGTTTCTGAAACTGAACTTGTTCGCTTCCCATCTAGCAAGCTCCTTATCATGGCCTCCAGGAGCCTTCCTGACCTCTCCCTATCTACCTGTCCAGTCTCATCTCTTGCCGCCACCCCATAAGCACCCTCTTCTCAGTCACACCTACCTAACTGCAGCTGCGTGACCTTGTCATGTTCTCACGTGCCTCCATGCTAGTAACTGTGTTCCCTCCACTGATATACCCCTTTCCTGGGCCTGGCTTTTTTCTTTCTTTCTTTTCCCCCTACCAACTCTTTTAAACCCTAAAAACCTCTCTCAGCTGTCACCTTCCATAGGAAGACTTCCTTGAACTCCTGGAGGTGACACCTCTCTGCCGTCTCCTGCGGCAGCCTCTGGAAACTTCTACTATAGGACTAATCACGCTGCAGTGTATGTGGCTGTTTCCTGGTTTCTGTTCCATCTAAACTGTGAGCCCTTTGAAGGGAAGGACCATGTCTTTGGTCTTTGCCTCTCCAGGTCTGAGAAAATGTCTCACACAAGTAAGTACTTAAGAAATCCTGGGAAAGCATGAGAACCATCTCCTCCCTCTTGGCTTCTCTGTTTGCTGATGGGAAAGTGATCTCAAACTTGTATCTCTAACTGTACTTCCCCCCTAACTCCATAACCATGTCCTTTGCCACATCTCCTCTGGAATGACCAGCAGGTTTATTTGAGAGAGAGCAGGTGTTATGCAAAACTGTGGATTCCTTGGCCCACTATTCCCTCCTCAGTAAAGGCCCAGTTATTTGCCCAGGTGCTCAGAGCAAGAACCTGAGACACATCCTTAATTCCTCTCTTTTTCTTCCACTCCATAGCAAATACAATAATATATTCTATAACCTTTATCTTACCACATATTGGGGATATGGCTGTTTTTCGACTTCTTTAACAATGTCACAGTAGTCCCAGCCACCATCACCTCTCACCCAGACTCCTATAGTGCCTTCTCTCTGGTCCCTGTATGTCCACCCTTTCTTTTGTACAAATGATACCTCCACACAGGAACTTTCACACAGCTACCCTTCAGGGTTTGGCCCTAGGTTTGCCCTCCGGATTCACTTCCTACTCCCCACCCCTGTGGACTCTGCTGCAGCCACACAGACCTCATTGTGGGTCCTGAACACACCAGACAGGTGCCCACTTCCCCTTCCCATTCTTTCTGCCCCAAACACTATCCTTCCAGAACTCGGTGTGGATCACTCCCTTTCTCCCTCCGGTTTCTGCTCTGAAGTCACCTCCAGATAGAAGACTTCCTTGATGGCACTGTCTTTCTTTTTATTTTATTTTTAATATATATTTTTATTGATTTCAGAGAAAGAGAGAAATGATGAGAGAGAATTATTGATCGGCTGCCTCCTACATGTGGGGGTTGAGCCCGCAACCAGGGCATGTGCCTTGACCAGGAATTGAACCTTGACCACCTGGTTTATAGTTCAGTGCTCAACCACTGAGCCACACTGGCTTGATATTTTACATTTCTTTATATATCTATTGATGTCCTCTTCTCAAGAGTATAGAAGCTCCCTAAGGTCTTTGTCAACCTCATTGCTGCAGCCTGGCATCTGGAACAGTTCCTGGGACTAGAGCAGGGGCTCAATGTTTGATGAATGAATGGATTATTCTAGATCTTGGAGGTGGTGTGTCATCTCTGAGCCCCCACTTGTCTCCCTGCCTGTGTGTGGTCACCAAGTCTTCAGTCTTCCTAGTGCTAGTTCAGTGAACATTTATTGTGCAAACTATCGTACTGTGCTTATTATTGAGCTACTTACTTCCCACAGCGGCTGTATCGAACAAGGGAGTGAATGTGACAAGACCGTGGCACACTCTGAAGCCCCACACCAATGTCATGTTCCTTCCAGTCCCACAGTGATGACACTAACTAATGTTCCTCTCGCTTCAAACAGGAGCCTCTAAATGATTCCCTGCTTCCAAGCTCTCCCCAGATAATAGATTCCAAACGCTGCTGCCCTCTTACTAGTAATCTCCTAAAGCATCACTACAGTTATGCTCTCCTACTCAAACCCTTGACTGCCTTTCAGTTCCTGACCACATAGTGTACAAATTCCCAGGCTTGGAACAAGATCTTCCCCAACCTGGATCCAGACTGCCTTTTCTTGTCTCCCTTTCTCCCCCACCAGAGCTCTCGACTTCAAATCCAAACCTCAGAGCAAGTGAGCATCACACTGCTGTCCTTCCTAGGTTTTTCCACTTCGAGGGGATCTTCCTCTTCTCTCTGCTCTTAATGGCATTAAGGTCTTTCTCTTGAGGGGGTATTCTTACCCTCATCCTATCTTTCCTTAAAGGGGGAAGGGAGGAAGAAGACGCAAGGAACACTTTAATTGTCTCTCTTTCCTCTTTCCATTCAGATTGGGAAGGCAGGGAAAGTCTGATCTCTGTTTGTCCGAGCTTCTCTGACTGTGTGTCCCTCCCTTTAAAACAGGCCGTGTGGTTCTGTCTCTGGGATCTGCCTGCCAACAATAAGCATGTATTTACCGCTCCTGCCTCTGAAAGGCAGGGTTCCAAAGGCAGGCTTAGCTTGCCTGGCCAAGCCAGCAGTCAGGGGAGATCGTGGGAAACCTACATTTGCTCCAGGATAAGCTATGTTGTCCATTCCAGCCTTTCTGGATTATCAGGCTGATGTTCTGGTCTCCGTGCATCTGACTCTATTTTTTACCTCGTGCTGAACTCTGAAGAGAAGGAGCAATTAATTGCTACTCTCCCTTAAATTCAAATATCACCCAGATGACCTTTTTTACCAACTGCTCTACAATATCAATTTTTATAATGTCTATTCAGATTTGTAATCTACCATCATAAGCATATAGGAAGAAGAGGCACTGTTATATACTATCCTTCTTCCTAAATCCCTTTAGAACTCAGGTTCATGGGTTAGTATTCATTTGCATGGAGGCCATAATGGGCTAATACATTTGTTAGTAAGAAAAAAAAGTAAAAATAAAGTAGATATGATGAGAAATGGGATGTTTCCCGTTTCTTAGAATTTTGGCTGAAGCTCGGAAGCTAGTTACCACATAGGACAAATTCCCCACAAATGAACAGGGGGGTATGGGGGAAGGGGGTTGCCCAGGGTAGCTGGCGTTTTCCAACAGGAAAAAGACAGTGTTGCTGTTTTACCATCTGGGTGGGCTCTGTTGGTGCCCGCGATCTGAAGCAGCTACGTAACTAGAGTGGAGAGAGAATATGTTTTGTTCTGCCGTTTAATCTCACCCTAAACACATGAACAAGGGTTGGTTTTCTTGAAAGTAATGATAAGTCAATGACCTGGGTCAAAGAGCAGACCCTGGGAGCTTGGCACGAGGAGAAGGGTGCTAGTTTTATATCATGGGTTTCTACAAGGCTGTCTGTTTTCGGAAATATGCGCAATTACATCAGCCCTGGCTGTTGCTGCTCTTGATAATGCACATTAGTCATCTTTCTTCCCGCAAATCCTCATCACGTGAGCTCAAGAGATTCAATGCTGAATTTCAAATCCACTTCAGGAATATTTTCACAACTGGTGTGTTAGAAGCCTGGCATCATTTGAATAGAAGTCACTCGTTTGAAGATCAGTGGGAAAGTTGGGGAATAAACAAGCTCCTGGTCATTGATTATGTTTTAAAAGTGTTACCAATGAATTGAGCCTTAATGTTCCTTGTGTAACCCTTAAAATCTATATTGCTATACTAGGTACCATGAAAATTCGATGGACTCGGGAGTTTAGAGGTTGGAAATGATAGTTGGTGAGGGTAAATGATGAAGCTATGACAAATGTTTATGTCCCTTTCCAAATGAAAGAAGTTTGAAAAGGCCGCATAAGCTGATGAACACAAATGACTTCCACTATTTACCTACTAAAGCTAACGCACTTTTTATACAATGTACTAGAGGCCTGATGCACAAAATTTGTGCAAGAGTAGGCCTTCCTTCCCCCGGCTGCCGGCACTGGCTTCCCTCTGGCACCGGGACCTGGGCTTCCCTCACAGCCCCAGCTTCGTCCAGAAGGTCGTCTGGAAGGATGTCTGGTCTAATTAATATTATGCTTTTATTATTATAGATTAGCCAGGGTTCCCCAGAGAAATAAAAACAACAGGATGTCTCTATGTCCATGTCTATCTATTATTTGTATCTATCTTGAAGTCTGTCTATCTATCATCTATCTATCATTTATTGATATATTTTAAAGAATCGGCTTACACCATTATGGAGGCTTGGTGAGTCCAAAATCTTCAGGGTATACCAGCAGGCTCGAGACCTAGGGAAAGGTCGTAATTCAAGTCCAAAGTCAGTCTGCTGGCTGGATTCCTTCTTGCATGGGTGGGGTCAGTCTTTTTCTATTCAGGACTTCAACTGATTGAATGAGGCCCACCCACGTTATGGAGGGCCATCTACTTTACCCACTGTCCACCAATTTATGTTAATCTCCTCCAAAAAGCACCTTTGCAGAAACATCTAGAATAATGTTTGATCAAACATTTGGGCACTGTAGCCCATAAAATTGACACATTGACACATAAAATTAACCATCACATAAGATAATGTGAAGGATTATTAATTTTCGGTTGTTATTTATCTTTTTCAAGAGAAAGCTACCAAGATGGCAAAATTACTGCTATTTGAGGAATAGCCACAGATTGAGATGTTAAACTGGAAAGGAGAAGACTTAGAGACATATAATATTACAAAGATAGTGGCACCATCCAGAGATATATAATGTGTGTATAAGGTTATATTTTCTCTGCCTTTCAAAATGCTCCAATGCCTGCATGGGAAAGGCAGAGAGCACAACCAGGACTCTCAGAGGAGACACATTTTGACTCAAGACAGAACCATCAGAACTGTGACTTCTGACCACAGTGGGTCCTGAGCCGACTCACTACTGTCCTCCTGTGGTGAGTGTGTCAAACTTTTTTCTCTCAAGTCCCAACTTGCCTGGTCCACTTTACAGCACAGAGACAAGGTCACCAAATCTGCAGCCTCCCCCTCATAACACCTCTACTTTTAGTCCTTTTCCCTTTCTATCTCAATGAATAGGTTTTCTGGATTTTACCCAAACCAGATTCCCTTTTGTGTGTCATCCCTATCCTTTCTACCTTCTCCAGGTCCCGGCTCACGTGAAAAAAAATAACTCCTTACAAATAAATATGTGATGTGCTATACACTTAATAGCTTATGGAAATTAATATCTGATGTCTGCTATGGCAAGCTTACGGCTGGCAGGATTTTATGTAAACCCTACGTTATGTATTTATTTACCAAAGTTACTTTGATGTCTTTGGACATGTGCAGGAGTGAGGATAATGGAGAGAAAGGCAGATGTAAAAAAGGCAGAGCAAAGTGTGAAGTGCATGTAGGTGGAGAGACTGAGAGTTCCTTGCTCTTTGTATCGAGTACTCAAGATACATTAGTGCCCATGGGGCATGGCGACCAGAATCACCCACAAACCGGGCCTTAAAGGCACAGACAACAGCTATGTGGTAGACAGTTCGACAGACATGAACAGACTAGGAACAATAGGCCAGCTACGGAAGGTCACCAGGGCAGAAAGCCCTGGGTACCTAGCAACGAGCAAAACTGGGAAAACAAGGACCCTGCCCCCAGGGTGACCTTTCCTTCCTAGCTTATCGGTGGTCATGTGGTTTAGATCCCATGACCTTTCATGCCACTGGTCATGTGGTTGGACCCCCCTCCCCTCCCTTTCCTGCCCTGGCATGCCACTAGTCATGCAGTTTATTTTATTTTTTTAAAGATTTTTATTGATTCAGAGAGGAAGTGGGATGGAGAGAGAGAGGTAGAAACATCAATGATGAGATAGAATCATTGATCAGCTGACTCCTGCACACCCCACACTGGGGATCAAGACCGCTACCCAAGCATGTGCCCTGACCGGGAATTGAACTGTGACCGGGTTCATAGGTCGACACTTAACCACTGAGCCACACTGGCTGGGCTAGTCATGCAGTGTAGACCCCTCCTTAAAGGCAGAACCAGGGGGTCTGAGAATAGCCTCATATGACTCCCATATAAGCCCTTGCAGGACCATCCCCTTAATTAAGCATTAAGTCCTCAGGACAATGAGGTTCTGACCAGCACCAAATAATCTTAAGAACCAATCTTCGAGTCTGCTGACCACAGAGGCATCCTTTTTCTCCACACATTCACACCTTCTGATTTTTGTATGAAACAGCTCAAATGTAGATATGAGCAAATCTTACACACACACACACTCTTCAGGCCAAGCAACACATGGTCATGTCCTGAAATCTTGTAACCTGTGGCCTTCAATATCTCAGTTGCATTGCTGTGTTTCTCTAGAGTTACAATTTTGACTTTCTTTTCTAGTTCACTAAGTGCCAAATGAATTTCAAGATCTGATTTTGAGGAAGACTTTGTTATTCCTGGTTGTTGGTATCTACTGAAATCTCTCTTTGCTTAGAGGTGAGTTTTCATTTCGTTTAGCTAACTGTTGATGAAGAAAAGATGTCTTAAAAATTCCAACCCTTCTATCCATTATTCTTTTATCTCAAACATTTTTACTTAAAATAGAAGGTGTGAATGTGTGGAGAAAAGGATGCCTCTGATAGATCCACTGTCCTTTAAAGCTAAGCTGAAATAGCCCTAAACTTCTGTCAATGGTTTTGAATCTTTGTGAGGCTGACATTTGTTATAAACGTAGCTTTTCAGATTTATTTATCTAGAAATATCATTATTTGTTAATACATGCTGCCACCTAGTGGAACAGCTGACGGGCTGTATCAGGGATTCAGACTTGGCTTTGTACCTGAATTTTGGTGTTAGGCTTCGTCCAAATTATGTAACACTAGAGGCCTGGTGCACAGATTCTGCACATTGAAAGTAAATTAATTAGGTGGTGGCCAGCGGGGCGGGACTGGGCCAGACAGGCCGGACACACCCTAGAGCCAACCTCCTGCGGTCCCTCCCTGGCCTGCCACACTTGGGGAAGCGTTGGGGCTCTAAGAGTGTCTGTGGAGTGAGCAGGGTCCATTCAGCAGGTGGGGTCCCTCAGCCTGGCCTGTGGGGATTGGGCCGAAACCAGCAGTCTGACATCCCCTGAGGGGTCCTGTAGTGTGAGAGGGCACTCTGCAAAGTTGCTGTCACCTGGCAGCTCCTGCATTGAGTGTCTTCCCCCTGGTGGTCATTGTGTATCATAGCTACCGGTTAGACAGTCACTTAGCCTTTTATATATATAGATGCTTTTTAGTCTTTAAAAAAAACACACAGATTAAGAGCTATGTAGTTAGACTTTTTTTTTTGACACAGCACACTTTTTCTTTTTGCCAAAGTTTCTTTCTTTATTAAGAGAGATATCAGTTTTAATCTAAAGAATTGATAATGCTCTCAAAGACTGTTGTGAATTGCTAGCCACCTCTTGTTAAAGGATGTCCCAAAATTCACGCAAGATTTGAATTTTATGCCATTTGTGCCATAAAGTGTTGCCAAAGAAAAAAAAAGATAGTGTGACAGCTGATAGTTCAGGGTTATTAAAAATGGAGTGCTACATGAAAGAACAACACATTTTCATTGTTGAGAAATATTTTAAAAATAATGAAGGTTTGGCAGCTACAGTTCGCAATTTTCATGCAAAATATGATCGGAATAGTGATTTAACTTCATCAACTGTGAAGAGATTAATTAAAAAATTTAGGGAGAAAGAAGATGGCGGCGATATATGCAGACGCGTC
>NW_006299715.1:3838940-3858773 GCF_000327345.1 Myotis davidii
AACACCCTGGCCGTCCTTCAACAAGTCGTTCAACACAAAACAATGAAGCAGTTCGTGAGAGTGTTGCTGGGAGTCCAGGGACATCAATTCGGCACCCTGGTCAAGAATCGGACATTTCAAAAAGCTCTCTACAGCGTATTCTCACGAAAGATTTGCATCTTCCTGCTTACAAAGTTCAATTGACTCAAGAACTGAAGCCTACTGACCACGCACAGCGAAGAGAGTTCGTTGAGTGGATTATGGAACAACAAGTGGTTGCCGATTTTTCAAACAAAATCATCTTCAGCAATGAGGCTCATTTTCAACTTGATGGCTTGGTTAATCAACAAAATTGTCACATTTGGGGTTCAGAAAATCCATGAGTGATTGTTGAGAAACAAATGCATCCACAATGTGTCACTGTTTGGTGCGGATTTTGGGCTGGAGGCATCATCGGACCATTCTTCTTCGAGAATGCGGCTGCTCAGGCAATAACAGTTAATGGTGCTTGCTATCACAACATGATAATCCATTTACCTGATACACTATTCCATACATAACCCTATACTGTATACTTTATGAATCAATAAAAAAATTTACAATTTTTAATTATAAACCTGTGTTTTCTATCAAAATTACTTCTTGCGTGAATTTTGGGACACCCTTTATATTTGCCATGACTGGGTTTGGTGTTGCTGGGTGGGAGGGATGACTTGCAAACTGATGTGTAATCATTTCCTAGTACAGGATGCAACCTGGCATAGCTGCTATCATCCACTATTTCAAGGCCACCTGTCTACTCTTCACTATATAAACCATTCCAAATGCTAAGATTTATAGAATATAAAAATGGGAGTCACTGTGAGGATTGTATCAATGGAGAAATGAAACCAAACTGACAGCTAGCTTAAAGCCATCATCTGTCACATGCAAACCGAGCCAGGAATTTTATCTTTTACAGTGAAATTGCCGTAGGGCCAGTTCATTGTGCAGTGAAAATGCTTGCAGAGAAAATGCTTGAGGCAAAGATGTTTACAGGAAAAATATTTATGGTGAATATACCTAGTACCAGTTCTCAGAAGGCTTGGGAATGACACCTCACATACTTCCAATGCTTGCTGGTGTCAGGCTCTCCTTCATTCTCCTAGTATCCCTGGGAGGATTGTATTCTCACTCTCCCCATTTAACTTGTCAGCAACTTGCCCAAGGACATCTATGAAGTGGAGGAAGCGAGGCTTCGAACCCATGTGGATGGGTTCGGAGCTTGGTTCTTCACCCCTGCCTCCATGGCTTCTGATGACGTCATCTACTCACAGGACAGTTCCAAACTGAAATTGGCCACAGCCATCTTTAGAAATAGCCCCAAGGTACAAGATAATCATGACCTTCTTTATTTCCCCCTCCATTGAGTGCCATGTAGATCTAGCTCAACGTTTCTTAGGAGAGATGTATCAGTTAGAGTTTCCTTTTGGAAAGCCACCAAAACAACTGTGGCTAAGATCATATGAAAGAGGAGTTTGTTAGAGGGATGTTGAGAGGATGGGGAGTGAGAGGAGAGCTGGAGAACCTGGCTAAAAAATAAGATGGGAAGTCTCACCGACATGCCTGGTATGGGTGGATATGCTTCAGAAATGCCTCAAAACTCAGGGCACTGCTTGCTGCTGGAACAAGGGACTCTATTTTGTATGAGTCTTGAGACAATGAGTCTGATTGTCCAAGCTCAGGGCTGTACAGAATGGGGAGAGAAAGGTTTTAACGAAAGGAGACTTTGGGTCCTTCTACCTGGAGATAGAAAGTGTGGACCTGCCTGGTGTGGCTCAGTGGTTGAGCATCGATCTATGAATCAGGAGGTCATGGTTTGATTCGGATCAGGGCACATGCCCAGGTTGGAGGCTTGACCCCCAGTAGGGGGCATGCAGGAGGCAGCCTATTAATGACGCTTTCATCATTGATATTTCTATCTCTCTCCCTTCCTCTCTGAAATTTAAAAAAAAAATATTTAAAGTGTGGGACTTCAGTAGTGGGAGGAAAGACCTCATGTTTACTATTTATTGAATGGAATGGGCAAGAGGTGAGTATGAGCGGGGAGAAAGAGGGAGCAAGAAGGAAAGGGATTGGAAGACAATTAGAACAAGTAGGTGGTAAGGTAGGGTTCAAACTTGGGTAATGGAAGAGAGACTGGGGAGAATAAAGGGTTTAAGAGGATGACTTCTTTGTTCCCCCCCCCCCCGCAGCCCCCTATTCACCAGGTTCTGAGCCATCACGTCCTGCCTGAGTATATTTGGGTGGGTCTGAGAATTAAAGATTGTCTATTTCCAAGTCTATCTTCTGGCCTGAAGACCCTCTCTTCAGAATGCTGACCTCTCCCCTCAAGTCCTAAATCTCATCTTAGTATCATTTTGTTCCCAGTGTTTTTAATCCAAAGTTATTTTTCTTCTAATAGAGAGCAGCAAGTAGGGCCCATCTTTTTAATGTATTTCAGAAGTGGACCATTCCCCTTGATTACAAGCAAAACCAAACCTAATATTACTTTGGACTTATGTTACTGTTAATATTATTTACTTTCCAAAAACAGACTAACCCCCAATTAGCATTGTGAATTGTCTGCCCTGTAATGACCAGAGAGCCCATTCTATTACATTACTAAAATCATTTGCATAGTAATTATGGTTGAGCTCTATTGGTAATTGGAATGGCTTCCCTCTGGTAATGTACAATGGGCTCTCATTCATCACATGGAACCTGGCCAGACGGCAGAATTGAGGAAGTGCACTCCCACTAAACCCACGGTCATTTTAGGTTCCAAACCAGCATCTCACTTTGCTCCATCCTCATCCCTCTAATGTTTCTTAGTTTCTAAACCACTGTGCAACAGAAAAACAATCGGAACTGCAACTGCGATTGGTCTAGGGAAATTGTATTTAAAAATTCAGCAGTGTGAATTACCCATTTTGTCCCCCTCCCCTCTCTGCATTGCTCCCTCCTCCAACATGATAAATGATGTCTGAAAGGAAATGTCACAAGCTATCAGGCAATTCAGACCTCTCTCTCTCTCTCTCTCTCTCTCTCTCTCTCTCTCTCTCCTGCTTTAAGTAAACTAGATGTAGTCCAGGGAGTTTGCATAAGAAGAATAAGAAGACACAACAAAACTAGAGACTTAGCCTTTGCCTTACAAAAGGAGGTTTTTTTTAAAAAAATGTCTTTGAATCCCAAGTGCTCCTGCTTCAATTAAAATATTATTTAATCTCTAAAGCTTTAATTTTCAAAGAAAGATTAATAAAACAATCTAAATCCATGTACACACACATGCGTGTGCACACATGCACATACACTCACATATACATACAACATCACCGAAACAGCACCTAAGGCAAAATGGGAAGAATGCAGGAGCCAGGCAGAGGTGGCCCATTCCTGACTATGATTGCATCTGCGTCATTCTATCTACCTGAGCATTAGTTTCCACAGCTGTGAAATGGCAATAATAACAACTTCTCAGTTTTAGTTGGGTTACAGGTTGGATAACTAGCAGAGACTGCCCCAAAACTGTGTCTTGGACAAGACATAAGGATATTATGCCCCTCATATACCAGCAAAGCCAGGGACCCAGGCTCCCTCCATCTTGTTGTTCCCCATCCCTGGGTATGGGGAGAACCTTTGTCCATGAGACGCAGGAAAAGCCACCACCACATCCATATTCCAGTCGATAGGAAAGGGGAGGTGAGGGTGCACCCCTAGCTTTTAACAGCTTCCTGGAAGCTGCATAGGTCACTTCTGTTCACATCTATTGGATGTGACATCTAGCTGCAAGGGAGGCTGGGCATCCCATCTTTACTTTGGTTATCCATATGCTCATTTAAAACTAGAGAGAATTCTGCTACTAAGGGAGAAGGAGGATTAGATACTGGGGATGACTAGCAGACTGCCACCCTTGCCACACTGTGGTGAAAAGTTAGAGGAGGAGGAAGTGGTGGCACTAGATTCTTTTTTTTAAAATTCTACATCTGAGAGGAGGTAGTGTTTTCTTTCTTTTTTAAAAACAATATATTTTTATTGATTCAGAGAGGAAGAGAGAGGGAGAGAGAGATGGAAACATCAGTGATGAGAGAGAATCACTTATCAGCTGCCTCCTGCATGTTCCCTACTGGAGACTGAGCCCACAACTTGGGCATGTGCTCTTGACCAGAATCGAACCCAGGACCCTTCAGTTCACAGTCCAACACTCTATCCACTGAGTCAAACCAGCTAGGATACACTCTATTCTTTTGTATTTTGTTTTTAATTGGGAAATTAGAACATATTCCAGAAGCCTCCTTCAATCCCAGAAGACTTCTAATCAGAACATTGTCACATGGCTACAGCTAGCTGCGAAGGAAGTTAGGAAAGTGAGCACTTAGCCTTCCAAACACGTCAATGGAAAACATAAAAGGAGACAGGAGAGGAAAAGAAATACTGGATTGGCTAAACAAGGTGTCTGCCAGCGTGTTCCAGAGAGGTTAAGTAACCTTGTGCAGTGTCACACAGCTATTCAGACTCACATCTGCCGACTTCTAACTTTGGCAATAAAAGGGTGTATATTGAGTTTCTGCAAAACCGAGCATGACATGCAGGTGGAGCTATAACCTTTCCCAGAGAAATATTATGAGCTGGGAGGAAGCTTGCAGCAAGCAGTTGAGGCCAAATGGACTTGCTGTGGGGGATTGCTCAAGAGACTGTAAAAATATGCATTCTTGGGCATCAGAATCTCAGAGGTTCCAATTCAGAAGGTCTGCAGGGGCCCTGTGATGGAGATCGAGTCGGCCATAGACTGTGTTTGAGATCACTGCCCTCAGAGGGCTTCCCGTACACCTGGAGTGGCCCCTGGGAGACACGTCACCAACTCGGCACTGTCCCGAAAGAAGCAGGACCTGTCACTTATGTCTCTTCTCAAGACCAAATGCTATCGCAAAGACTCATGCTTGATTTCAGGTTCCTAGAATTTGGGGCCACCTGTTCTCTTTTGATAAAACCATAACATTGGTGTTTTGGATTATAACCAAAGAAAATGCTAGCCTTCCAAGACTGAGGACAGCCAGGGAGTTCTGTTCTCTTTTCAGTTCTTGTTAAGTAAAACTTCAGCATCTGTACTGTTCTTGCCTCCTTACTAGAAGCTAGTGTGGGATGGAGTGAAGCTGTTTTGTGTTTCTGCAAGGTCAGGGCTTTCTGAGCAGAAAAGTCTGGGACATGGATTGAAGTACCAGCCAGGGAAGTTAAAGCATGATGAAGAGGCCTGAGGCCTCAGGAAGGACTTAGAGAAGATCTCTCCATGAGTTTACATCTCAGATGGGAAGAAACTCTTGGTTACAAACTCCAGTTTGTTGTATCTCCTTCCTGGAGACAGTTATTTATATCCAAAGGGTAAACACCGAGGAACTTTCCAGAGGGAGCACATATACATTGAGGAGACTGGGTTTCTCTCCCTCTCGCTTGGGTGGAAGGGCATTATGTAGATTAGCCCCCAGCTTCATGTTTCCAGGGTTCCTCCATGTGGGGTGCGTGCCTCCCTCTGTATATGTGAGCGTGAGTCTTATTGCACCACCCAGAAAGGGGCACTCTGGGGAGCTGGGGAATGGGTGCAGTTATTGCAGTAAGTAATAATGATTGTCGTGATCTGGAAACCTCATGTTCACCTTCAGGGTAATATAAATAAACTAGAGGCCCAGTGCATGAATTCGTGCACCAGCGGGTCCCTTGGCCTGGCCTGCGGGATTGGGCCGAAACCAGCTCTCTGACATCCCTGAGGGGTCCCGGGTTGCAAGAGGGTGCAGGCCAGGCTGAGGTACTCCACTGGTGTACAGTTGGGGCCGGGAGGGATGCGGGAGGTTGGCCAGCTGGGGAGGGACTGTGGGAGGGCTCCAGGGCATGTCCGGCCTGTCTCACTCAGTCCTGATCAGCCGGACCCCAGCAACAAGCTAACCTACTGGTTGGAGCATCTACCGGTCAGTGCACGTAATAGCAACTGGTCAACTGTCTGCCCCCTGGTGGTCAGTGCATGTCATAGTGAGTGGTTGAGCGGCCTTAGCATATCATTAGCATATTACACTTTGATTGGTTGAATGGACAACTGGGTGACTGGACAGTTAGCATATTAGGCTTTTATTATATAGAATATTGACATTAAAAGCTTATCAGCTTAGAGTCTGAGAGTGTCCTCTTTCATTTGTCAATGGGGGCAACCAGCAGAAGGGCTGTGTGGTCTGACAGCTGAGCCTCTGTGTACGCAATCCTGGAGAGCCCAATGTAGGAGTGAGGTGGCGGAGCGGGAACATGCTCTGACTCTTTTTTCTGTTTCAATCAGCAAAGAAATAAAGGGCCATAGTGATATTTAATTACTATCTTTTTTTTTTAGCATTTTATGTTTAATTGTCATACATACCACATGGGGGTGTGCTTGTATCTGTTTAACAACTGGCCCCCTGGAAATGAGGTAAGGGTAGGAAATGGAAGCCCAGATTTGTAGTGTCTGCCAATATCTGTGGTGTAAATACTCCGAAAATGGTTGGTTACAGGCTGCCAATGTATGTCAACCAGCTTGCAAAATTCCTAAAAATTTAACAATAGGCTCTGTCAAGCTGGTATGAGCCAACTGTTCCACACCACTGGCATATGGCTAAAACAAAACAAAATGGAATGAAATGAAACATATACATCAAAAACATAAGCAATAAAGGAGAATTCCCAATATTATATGTAGATTGTCTGCCTTTCAAGAGTTGGAGCTTAGATGCTACACATTCCCACCCCTCTCCACCACCATTGAGAATAGGCTACACCCAGTGACTCTTTCCAAATAATAGCACAGGGAAAGGAAAAATAATAACTTTACAATGGAGATATCTGGCAAACACTACCTTAAACAGGTAATGAAACTTACCTTTACCATGTCACCGGATATGATGTCATGCAAGTATCATGCATCCCCCAATTTGATGTAATGAGAAGGGTAATTCACATCTGCATGTTTGCTCAAAAACCTCATAACCTCAGGCTCATCATGAGAAAAAACCACCAGGCAAACCCACATATCTGATTAGTCCGCCTCAAGACTCAAGATCATGACCACCAAGGACAGACTGAAAACGGTCACACACCAGACCAGACCCGAGAAGACTGGGAAGATGTAAGAACAAAATGCAGTGTGGTATCCTGACTTGGATCCTGGAACAATAGGGAATAAAAATGATGAAAAAAAAAACCAAAAAAAAAACCCAAAACGTTTGAGGTTTAGTTAATAGTAACACACCAAAGTCAGTTCCTTTGTTTTAACAAATAATCATGGAAATGTAAGATGTTGACAATGAGGGAAACTGGTTGAGAGGTATACATAAATTCTATGTAATATCTCTGCAACTTTCTGAAATCTAAAATTATTGTAAAATTACAAAGTTTATTGAGATTTTTAAAAATGCAAATGTTAGAGGGGAGGGAGGAATAGGCAGAGCAGAGAGGATTTTTAGGGCAGTGAAACTATTCTGTATGATACTATAATGGTGGATGCATGTCATTATACATTTGCCCAAACCCACTGAATGTAGAACACCAAGAGTGACCATAATGTAAGCTATGGACTTTAGGGGATTATGATATGTCCATGTAGATTCATCAGTGGTGACAAATGTACCACTCTGGCGGGGATGTTGATAGTTGAGGAGGCTATGCATGTTTTAAGTTCTCAGTTTTTTAAAAAATATATTTTATTGATTTTTTACAGAGAGGAAGGGAGAGGGATAGAGAGCTAGAAACATCGATGAGAGAGAAACATTGATCAGTTGCCTCCTGCACACCCCCCACTGGGGATATGCCGGAGGTACATGCCCTTGACTGGAATCGAACCTGGGACCCTTTGTCCACAGGTCAACGCTCTATCCACTGAGCCAAACCGGTCAGGGCTAAGTTCTCAGTTTTGCTATGAACTTAAAACACCCAAACTTGGGTGTTGGACCAGCCTTTTCTGTGCCTCCACCCCTCCTACCAGTCTCAGTGAGTTCTTTCGTCTTTACTTCCATTCAGCCAGATTTCAGGTGGTTCGGAATGGTGGTTGTTCTGTATTTTAGTTGTAATTTTTATGTGGTTGTGGGAGGCGGTGAGTACCAGCATTTACCTATGCCACAATCTTGGTTCTCCTCTCCGAGATTTAGGATAAGTTCCCAGAGAAACTAACAAAAAATATAATGCACTCTCATTTTTACTCTATGACAAGCAAACGGTATTTCATGTTGAATTTTGTGAGAACTTGGACAATCTGACCCCTTGCTTGACTGAGAGGAACAATGAGGCTTAGTGACCTGGTCAAAGTGACTCAGTTGGTGACAAAGGCCAGGTCCTGAGCATTTTGCCTTCCATCCCAGGGCTCCTGCCACTGCCTGCAGCTCAGGGCAGGAGGAAGAAGCACAGTAGGTACCTTTGAGTAATGCTGAAAAGAAGAATGAATGTCCCTATGGCCCTTTAACAAGCATCCTGTTTTCAACAATAAGCATGTTTGAGAAACCATCATTTATCAATGTCCTAACTTTTCTATAGCTGCTTAGTCTTTTTTGAGCAAAAATCTTTAACTTTAAAAATATATTTTAACCCTTTGCTTTTCACTCTTATTACCTATCCAGGTGTCTCCATTGTGAGAACTGTGAAAGCTCCTTTTTTTTTTTCCTTCCCTAAATCAGAAAGAGCTGGTGAGCTAAGGGCTGGCCTGCATCCTGAGGTGTCTGGAAAACAAGTTCGGGCAAAGGATGATTCTGCCTAGATATCAGATGAACATGGACCATGTCTTCCTCTCTGGAAAGCAGCCTTTGAAATGGATGAAACAACAGAGAAGGTGGTAGATCTGAGAATGTGAATAAAAACTATAATAAACTCCCGGAGAAAAAACAGTGTTGGGGCCACAATTGACAGGAAAAATTGGCAGCTCGGGGAGGAGAGACAGGTACTGCTTGTTCTCTCTTTTTTATTTTCTGCGAATCAGAAAAACAGCAGCATACGCTCAGCCCCGCTGGAGACACAGAGAAATGGCATTCCCCTGTAGTTGGGGTGGGAAGCAAATAACAGGGGAGGGCAATCTCCTCTTCCTTCCCCTCTACAGGTAAGGACGAGGAGAGCAGATTATAACATTGGAGCTCTTGGGGCAGCGGTCCTGGCAGGTTCTTTGACGGCTAGTATAGTTCGAAGTGTTTCTCCCAAAATTCGTAAGTTGAGGTCCTAATCCCCAGGACTTCAGAATGTGACCTTATTTGGAAGCAGGGTCATTGCAGATGTAGTTAGCTAGGATGAGGTGATACTAAAGTTAGAGCGACCCTTGGTCCAATGAGGCCAGTGTCCTTATGAAAAGGGGGGCTTTGGGCCCAGACACCCACAGGGGGAGAGCACCGTGTGATGGTGCAGGCAGAGACTGGGGTGAAGCTGCTACAAGCCCAGGGACACCAAAGGTTTCCAGCCAACTTCCAGGAGTTAAAAGAGAGGCATGAGCCTTAGCTAGTTTGGCTCAGTGGATAGAGCATCGGCCTGCAGACTGAAGAGTCCCAGGTTCGATTCAGGTCAAGGGCATATGCCCGGGTTGCAGCCTTGATCCCCAGTAGGGGGCATGCAGGAGGCAGCTGATCAATGATTCTTTCTCTTCATTGATGCTTCTATCTCTGTTTCCTTCTCCCATCCTCTCTGAAATCAATAAAAACATATTTTAAAAAAAAGGAGAGGCATGAAAAACACTCCTCCTCAGAGGCCTCAGAGGGAATTCACCCTGCAGATACCGTGACCTTGGACTTCTAGCCTCCAGAACTGGAAGACAATAAATTGCTTTTCTTTAACCCACCCAATATGGGGTATGTTGTTAAGGCAACCCTAGGAGAGGAATGCAGAGGCCAGTGGTGGCTGGTGGGAAAGGTGGGAAAGGCAGCTGTGAGAGACTGAGGAAGACATGTAATACCGAGGCTCCACCACCAGGGCATGGTCCCCTCTCCTCCTGAAACTCACTAAGAAGCAACTGGGGACGGCACACTTCAGCCTCTCCTCCTCGTACACACCATCCAGGGAAGATGATGTAACACTGTTCACAACTCAAACAGAGACACCAACTATTAGAACTAAGAAGAGATAGTACTTAGCGTTCCTTATACCAGCAGTAAAAAACTAGAAAATACAATGGAAAATGACATAATAGCAATAAATCTAAACCACATTCAGGAATTTACTTAACAAAGAATGCTTACACTGTTTAGGGAGTAATTTAAAGCTTTATTAAAGGACAATGACCTGAATACATGCCTATACCATTATGCTCACAGATACAGCGACTTAATGTAATAGGATCAAATTTCCTAAAATTAATTTATGAATTAAATGCAATTTAAAAAGAGTCAGCATTATTTTTTGATACAGTTGACGAACTAATTCACAAGTTTGTGGCTGACATGAAAGAAAAGATAAGCTATTTGTTTCCAAAATCATAGGAAGACCTTTTTTGGAGACAGTGACCTGAACTCATTTTCCTCCCCTGAGGGTCCTTTTATCCAAGAGACATACTTTGACCCCAACTGTGTGCCAGGAAATGTACCAAGCGCATTATATGCTCCACCTCACTGAATCCTCCCAAGGACCCACAAGCAGGAGTTACCAGATCTCTGTGCACAGACAAAAAACCAAGGCTTGGAAGCTTAAACTTGCTCATGGTCATAAAGTAAGGTGGAGGGTGAGAAATTAAACCAAGTCTCCCGACTTCACAGTTATGAACAAACAGCTGTAAGTAAGGCCCTCCATCTAGTATTATGGAAGCTGCAAAGGTAAATAGGACAAAGCTCTCTTTTCTCAAATGCTTACCAGCTAGCTGGTCATTTATAAACTGAGGGAAGTCTTCAATATCTTATGCAAAGAATTTAAAACATGGTCTAAGAGATATCTAAAGGGAAGATTTAATTTTTTCTAATTAGCGGTTGGCTTCCCAGAGATGGTGCAATTTGAGCCAGGCTTTGAATGGGGAACAGAATTTGAATGTCCAGAGGCATTTTATGAGAGGGGATCAGCATGATGAAAGGCGAAGTGATAGGCAAGGGCAGGCTGTTTAAATCAGGGACAGTGAGGGCAGTTGGAAATGAAGGACTGAATACAGAAGCGGACATGGGAACCTGAGCTGTGTCTTTTTAGATGGGACAGCTGCCAGTCTGGGATTCCATAACATCACTGAAGGTAATACTGTAAAGCCAATGTTCTAAACGTGGGGCTTCATTACTCCCTGGAATTTTGGGCAAAATGTACGAGCAGGTATGTGTGTGTATGTGC
This sequence comes from Myotis davidii, assembly GCF_000327345.1. Classification (NCBI taxonomy): domain Eukaryota; kingdom Metazoa; phylum Chordata; class Mammalia; order Chiroptera; family Vespertilionidae; genus Myotis; species Myotis davidii. The sequence continues at coordinate 3,850,224 of NW_006299715.1, forward strand.
ATGTGTTTGTACATGCATGTGTTTGTAGTAGAGAGAGTATGTGTGTGGTATGAATGGTTATCTGTGTGTCATTTTCCGGAAAAAAGAAGCACGGTCCATGGCTGACCACGGGTGCTTTTTGAGTGATGTAACTAGGAAGAGGTGAGGAACCACACACTGCACATAAAATGAGAAAGCAAAGATAGAAATTACACAGATAAAGTGGATTTGGTGAAGGAAGCTAGAGGGAAATGGCCAGAGAGAAGAACCATGGGCATCTACTATTACAGAGGGCCAAGAGAGAAGAGTTAAAACATGGGATGACTGGTCAACCATGCCTAATGAGTTTACGAGAACAAACCTAGGAGTTCTATCAGGTGTGGTCATCTGTGCTTTCTTGGGTCATCAGGAAATCATTCGCCTGCTCTAATGGGTGCTTTATGTAATTAGGAATAGTCAAGCTAATGTAATTGCAAAGAAAAAACAATGCCCTATGAAAGCAAAGGTCCACCAGGTGGCACTATGGGCCAATAAGAATATTCATCTGGCGTTTACAAGTGAAATGTTTACCTTCCTCTCTTTTTTTATCCTTTGCTAATATGCTGCAGCCCGATCTCCTGCATAATTTGTCTATTAAAAATACTGGCACTTGGAAATAATATCCCTAGTTTCACGATGCCTCCATGCTCTTTACATAATCCTGAGTAGACTTTGAAAGCCTTCATTTGAATCCCAGCTCTAATACAGGAAGTTGAATCTAATCCTTAATTTACTAAAATCCTCATAAGACAGCGTGCAGTCACTGCTGGCAGTTATTGGTGCTTGGGGAACTGTGAGATTGGGAAAGACAGGAGGGAAATAAGAGTTCAAGGAGAGAAAGGAGCTTGAAGTTTGATCAGAAGAGCAAAGGACATAAGCTCCAGCCACAATTGGAATTTCGGGCAAAAATGTATGAGCAGGAGGCGGAGGAGGAGGAGGGGGAGAAGAAGGAGGAAGAGGAGGGGGAGGAGAAAAAGAAGAAGAAATAAGTGCCTGGAGGGAAAAAAAAATCAGATATAACTGCAAAGGGTATAACTAGAATGAGGACCTTAAACATCACTTTATGGAGAGCGAATGATAATGGCCTATATTTACTGAACACGTATGTGCCGGGCACTGTTACATTAACTAACTCATTTAGTCCTCTGCAGCAAGTCGTAGTATCCGCCTCATCTTACAGGAAAACCAGGCATGTGGATCAGAGGGGCAGATGTGAGTTTACAACCCAGTTAGACCTTATCACACCAGAAGACAACAGTCTTCAGAGGGTTGTTGTAAAAATCAAAAGAGTTAATATTAGATGCAAACTGAAAATTGCTGCTTTTCAGCCTTTTTTGGCTTAGAAGGATGTCAGTTTCCTATGCCTCCACCTAAGACATGAGCACACTCAGAACAGCGCCTGGGATATAGTCAGCGCCCAACCATATTTCTTCTCAGATGATTCTGTCTGCAGACAAGTGAGCTTTAAAAGCTAAATCTACCTGGGGCCATTGTTTAAACTGGACGGGGTGGAGTTCCTGCCGCATTGGAGTTCCCCAAGAAGCAAGCTAGCCTCTATGTTAATTCCTTTTCATTTATGATCTCCGTGTGTCTGCACTGTTCGCTTCTCATCTCTCTTCCCAGACTTCGGCTGAGAGCATATTCTCTGGGACTGGGAGCAGAGCAAGAGGTCTTTGTTTTCTCGCAAGGCAATTGCATGTGCAGAAGCCCTTGCCTCCTCCTCTGGGGCTCAATCCCTTCTCCCTCCCGCCTCTACCCCACACAGCTTGCCCTCCAGCAGCTCTGCCTCTGAAACTACCCTGAAGAAATCGAGCTGGAAGTGTCTCTGGGACCTGCTTAGCTCAACCTTTGAGCTGTTTATCAATGAGAAGGTGGGGGCAGCTGATCAAATTGCTGCAAAAAGGATAGAGGGATGGCCCCTGATAGGAAGAGTAGCTGCCCTCCAGCCCTGGAGCCCTCTCAGCCTCAGGTTGGGTGGGACAATCAGTGACTCCGCACTGCAATGCAGGGGCCCGTGCACCTCCACACATCGCCTCTGAAAGAGGAGAATAAGTTCCATAGCACAACCCCGGCTTCTCCCTCAAACACAAGGCTCGCTCCAATCTGCCTGAAGAGGCCAGCGCCAAGGGTTACTGATTTTCTGGAAGGTAAATGGCGACCTGCTTCCAGTGAAACTGATTTCCAAGAAACCTGTGCCTTCTGACTGCTGACCCACTTCCAGATTCAATCCCAGCGGCCGTGGTTTCCAGAACATCACAGGGTGGCTTTCCCGCCGTGCCGTCCACGTTGGAGCTTACATCGCCTTTAAAAGGCACAAATAGCCACGTTGCATAATGTGACCTGATGTTCTGACAACCCCACTTATACTCAGGAGAGATTTAAAGGTCACTATTGCGGGGAAATAGCGGCGAGAGAATGAAAGTGCCTTAAACACGAATTTCACAGACGTTTCCTCATTTTGAATCTCACCTTATGAAATCGAGACCAAATTGCCTGTGAGTTTAACAAAATATACAAGCGTAGAATCCATTTCTTAGGAACAAAGTAGCCTTAGGAAAAATTGTAAAATAGAGTAGACACGGCGTGAAGTGGTCAAGGGTTGTCTTAGATGCTCTCTGTAACATCATTCTTCCCGCCTGTATTTATCCAGCACCCACGATGCTCAAGGCACTGGGCTAAGCCCTGTGTGGATCAGATGGCACAGAAGACAAACCTAATCCCTACCTTCGCAAGGCTCATAGCGTCAGGGAAGAAAGACACAGAGACACACAATTACAATAAAGGGTGAAAAGGGTTAGGAAAGTGGAAATACCTTTGGGAAGCATATCAAACAGGGGATCTGATAGTCTAAAGCACCTACCCCAGTGAAGTGAGGCATTAGTTCAGAACTGAAGGATGGGTAGGAGAAAAGCATGTTAGGGGAAGGGAAAGTGTATTACAAAAAAAAGGCAAAAGAGCGCCACAGTCACCACGAAAGATAATCCAGAACAGGGTCAGTAGATGATGGCCCGTGCACCAAATCCAGTCTACTGCCTATTTTTGTAAATAAAGTTTTATTGGAACACAGCCACATTCATTTGTTTTATTATTCTTTATAGTAGCATTGTGCTACAATGGTCGGGATGAGTAGTTGCAAAAGAGTATATGGCTCATAGTAGGCACTTAATAAACAGCAGCTGTTACAATATCTTCATTCTTCTACAGATGCCTTTAAGGGAGGGTAGAAAGTTCCTATCTTCTGAGGAAAAGACTCATTGTTCTTTGGCCAAAGCAACAAGTAAACACCAGACCTGGTTTTAAATCCGCCCTAACTGACCAATGACCACTTTGCATCAGTAGCCACACTGCTGACAGTCATCAAGAAAGCTACAGTGTCACACAGGCAACTACAGCTAAAGGCCAACCCATCTGATAACACCCTTGTTTCTGAAAAACCCACCAACCTCTGAATTGTACTCTCCCTCTCTCTCTATGGTTCCAGCTCTCAGCCTTGCTTAGAGATATTGGGCCTTACAAGTTGTCATTTGTCTCTCTACTGAGATTAGTCTCTTATTTGGACATGCCCAGAGTGAGAAACCTGACTGAGCCAGGATTTGAATCCTGAAGGCACAAGGAAGATTGGGGTCACCCAGACATCTCTGCTGGAGATTATGAGGCTGAGAATCCCATGATGCATTCCACACATAGGTACCAGCCTCTCCAGGCTGCTTTATACCAGAAGGCTTGTAGGAATGGAGAACCTTTTTTCTGCCAAGGGCTATTTGGATATTTATAACATCATTTGTGGGCCATACAAAGTTATCAACTTAAAAATTAGCCTGCTATATTTGATCAAACATTTCATTAACTCACCTTTAATGCCTTGGCAGAGCCAGACCAAATGATTTTGTGGGCCTTATATGGCCCATGGGCCAGAGTTCTCCATTCCTGGCTTAGAGGTTCATGGTCATAGGCACCTGCAATGCTAGGATTTATGGGATGAGTGTTTGTAGAAGTTACTGGTAAAAGGGTCTTCTCCTTTACTGAAATGATCTGGTTTGGTACTTCTAGTGCCAGACTTGGCCAAGATTATAGCTGCTGCTTCCTCCTTTTGATGTGCTGGTTCTTAAACTAAAGTCTTTATTACTTATTCATCAAGTTGAGTAGCTGAAGTAAGTTCTGCTCTATGGGTGCATGATCTTTTCAAATGTGTCTTTTGGTAATTCTAAGCTGTTCCAGACTAAAGTCCGTGTGGTATAGGCCAGCAGATCTTGGCTTTTCTGACCCAAGATTTATGTAGGAGGAGGGCCTTCTTTTTCTTGTTTAAAAATCCTCACCCAATGATAGATTTTTATTGATTTTAGAGAGAGAAGGGAGAGAGCATGAGAGAAACATCAACGTGAGAAAGGAACATGATCTGTTGCCTTTCATATGCTCCTGGATTAGGGATCGAACCTGCAACATGGGTATGTGCTCTGACCGGGAATCAAACCTGCAACACTTTGGGGCACGGGAGGATACTGAGCCACACCAGCTAGGGTGGCTCTTATTCTTCATACAGATACATGCCTCCTAAAAAACCTAGCATGCTGCCTAATTGGCCAACTGCAAAGAGAAGAGGCTGAACACTCAGATTTCACTTAGCTTTTCAGCATCTGTCAGGATATCTTTTAGAAGGAGAATGATCAGCTGTGTGTGTTTCTGTGCTTCCAAATTTCATCTCTAGAATTTCTTTTTAAATAAACTTCTGTTTAGTCTGGGTTCACTGAAAGCAGAGCCTGAGACAAAGACTTGCCTGTGGTTTTTCATCTGGAAAGTAATTCCAAGGAGCAGAAACTGAAAAGTAGATAGGGAAGCAAATACAAAAATGAACTATTGAACTAGCCATTGCTGCAGGGGACTGGTGTTTTGTCCCACCAGCATATTCTGAGAGAATTTTGAAATTCTTGTCTCCTTGGAATACATAAGGGAAAAACATTTACTAATCAGCTTCTATCACCTATTAGCTAATGATGATCTCGAGGTCTTGACTCTCCTCTACTTCAAGGTTGTAATGTTGCATGTAAGTTCTGCTATATGGGTACATGGTCTTGCCTGTACCCACAGAGAATCGAGGGCTGTGTCAGAAAAGCTCCAGGTTAGGAAACAAGAAGTGTGTGGTGTAGTTGGAGGCCAGGTGCTCTGTGGTTATTCCTTTGCAGAGCAAATCAAAGTTTGCTGCTTGGAACTTTCACAGAAGTAGCTGTAGCAAAATATAGGCCCCCAAAGATTTCTGTGGATCCCAAGAAGTAGCCAATGAAAGTGCATTAAAATAAGAAACATAAAAAACATTAAGTAGGAACTTTGAGTCTAGCTCAAATGTGAAAAGAGCTTAGAAGCTATCATTCCTATTCTTTTATGAAAAACAAAACAAAACTGGATGAGTTGAAAGTCAATGACTTTTCCTGGACCCATCAGAGAAGTAAGATTGAACCCAACAGAGAAGTATAAACTCAGGGAAAACTGCCACCTCAACATGTGTTGAGAAAGAGATTTGCTCACCTAGAAAGAAGCTACTGGAGCTATAAAATGATAAGAACATTTAAATGATAAGTTTAACAAATTTCCAGATATGGAGTATGGATTGGTGACAGTAAGAAACTACTGGGCTCATCAATCTTAGGGGCTCTCCAAACTTTCACAGGCTTTTCATCCAGGAATCCAATCAGGTTCTCATGGTGGGGATCTGAGAAAAACTTCCTTGTAGCTATGGCAGCCATTGTGAAATAAGCCAGAGACTTCTTCACAGAAAGGACTCACTGGAACTCTTTTCCAGATGAAAGAATGGAATTTTTCCCTACTCTAGCCTTTCTGATCCTCTTAAGGGGAGGAAAACTCATTTTGATCAGGGAATGGGGCTTTGAGGCACTGGATTTGGAATAGTGTAGTCAGGGATGGATGCAAGGAGCAGGGAACAGCTTTTTCCACTGAAGAAATGATGTGAAGGTCACAACTTCTAGACCAGTGATGGTGAACCTATGACACGCACGTCAGAGGTGACATGTGAACTGTTTTTTGGTTGATTTTTCTTTGTTAAATGGCATTTAAATATATAAAATAAATATCAAAAATATAAGTCTTTGTTTAACTATGGTTGCAAACATCAAAAAATTTCTATATGTGACATGGCACCAGAGTTAAGTGAGTTAAGTTAGGGTTTTTCAAAATGCTGACACACTGAGCTCAAAAGGTTCGCCATCACTGTTCTAGACCTAAGCCCACTAAAAGGCTGAAATTTAATCAGAAAATTATAGAATGCTCTCTCTCTCTCTCTCCATACCACCATACCAACAAGGCTCCAATGTAACAGTGAATTACAGCTGAAAGAACTTTAAGACATCAATTTTTTTTTTTTTCCTGAGGAAGAGTACACAGAGAAGTTCAAAGTGAAGAGAGAAGATACAAAGATTTACTCTAGAGCAGTGGTTGTCAACCTTGGCTGCACATTAGAATCACCTGGGAATCTTTTTAAAATCCTGATTTCTGGGCCTCATCCTCCAGAAATTCTGTTTCTTTGTTACTAATGTTGTGGCCCCACCCCATAACAAAGAAACAGAATTTCTGGAGGATGAGAAGAGCCTAGACTAGTGCTCGACACACAGAACTGTATGTCATCATTCTCTTTGTTTTTAATATTTAACCAAGAATTACTTATTAAACAAAAAATTAAGACACAATAGCAGCCCTGGAAAGTGTGGCTCAATGGGTTGGGCATCGTCCTGTGCACCAAAAGATGCTAGTTTTTCTCCAGGTCAGGGTACATGCCTGGGTTGTGGCCTTGATTTCTGGTAGGGCGTGTGTGCAAGAGGCAGCTAATTGATGTTTTGCTCTCACATCATGTTTCTCTCTCTTCCCTTCCTTCCTCTCTCTCTCTAAAAGAAACAAAGAAACAAACAAAACAATAAAAAAAGACACAAAAGCAATACATGTATTGCTTTGGCCTCATTTCTTTCTGATTTGATAATACCCATGCAATTCAACTGTGATAATATGTGTTTATGCTGATACCAAACCTTCATTCCTTCAGCTTTGAATTCATTAGTGGTGGGTACTGTAGGTGCTTCTGGGGAGGTGTGTTTGAAAAATACAATGACCAAAAGGCTTATTATTAACCAAAAGGGATAACCTCTAGGTTTTTTGTAGCCTAGACAGCGGCAGAGGGAATATTGCTATTACAAAATTGATACCAGAAGCATCCTGATCTGTCAAGGGAACAAGCCCTGATAGGGAAGGCAGATATAGCAGAGTGGTGGTCACACAGCTGGGGTCAGAGGTCATTCTGAGGCAGAAGAGTTCAGAGGTAAAGAGAGTAGACTCTGGAAAAATGACAGCCTGGTTCCTTTCTCTATCACCTGATTGATCTGTGGTCTTGGGCAAATTACTTAACCTTCATGTCCCATTTTGTCATCAATAAAGTAGAATAATAAGCATACTTAATTCTTTAGGTCATTGTGCAGTTTAAATGAGTTAATAGAGTAGTGCTGAAACATAGCAAAATTCCTGAAGAGTCAGAGACCCCAGAGAAGTGAGTGCTTCTATCTTGACCCATTCATGGAGCCCATGTCCCAAAGCTGCTCCTTGCGAGGCCAACATGGGCCACTCTGTGAGGCCGGCCCAAGGCTACAGAGAGAGTCAGTATCAGGGCTTTTCAATAAAGTATTGTCTTTATATCATCAATGATTCAGCTCCTTGTGATGCCATTGTAATTAATCATTAATAACAGGAAAGAGCAAAGGGAAAGCCAAATATTACGGGCATGTCACGTAGGTAGTTCACCAAGAAACTAAAGCTTTATAATACTCCCTAGAGAGCCACCAGTCTATTCCCTGCAGATCTCTGAGGAAAGGGACAAGACAGGGAGGGGAATAGACGCATACCCAGTAAAAGTTGGGGTGATGTCAGGAAGGTACTTGTTTGTCAGTCACACCTGGGAACAGGTCATTGGCCAGTATAGGCATGGCCACTGCAAGGGCAAGAAATTTAGGCTATTTAATCCTCTAAACAAAGGAGTTTGTTCTCTTGGTGTGTTGCATTTGACTTCTGGCTTGCAGGGCTCTCTCGCTCCTGCTTCCTGGCATTCATCCACATGACCCATGGACATGGGTCCCTGCACATAATGAACTAATGGACTGCAACTAGCCTGATGCTGAACTGGACCCGGCTGCAACATGGAATGGAGACTCTGGACACTGGCTTTGCTCCAACTTTACTGAAACCCCAGCTACACTTCTATGGCTGGACTAAGAAGGGAAATGGGACTTTGGAAGCCCAGAGATGTAATTCTATGCAAATAAAAATCACTCATCCCCCTGTGCAAGTCTCAGAAAATTCATTTTCTCAAGATATCGTAAGGATACCACCCCCAGCACCCAGTGAGGAAGAGGATGCCCAAGTTTCACCAAAAACATTTGGGCATCTCAAGTGACCAGCTGATGGTGGCCTTTGTATCTGGCTCATTCTAGCTTTAGACAGTCCTAAGGATTAGAGAGGACTCCCTCCTCCCTTCCCCCAACC